>NW_024884756.1:5627259-5829640 GCF_019232065.1 Centrocercus urophasianus
CGTGTGCAACAGCATGCAACAACGTGCAAAGGTGTGCAAGAGCGTGCAACAGTGTGTACCACTGTGTAAGAGCGTGCAACAACATGCAAACGCGTGCAATGGTGTGTAAGAGCGTGCAAAGGCGTGCAGCAGCATGTAAGAGCGTGCAACAGCGTGCAAGATCGTGCGATCGCGTGTAAGAGCATGCAAACACGTGTAAGAGCGTGCAACAGCATGTAAGAGTGTCAAAACACGTGCTACAGCGTGCTAGATTGTGTAAAAGTATGCAAACGTGCAAGAACATGTACGAGCATGGAAACATATGTGTGTGCAACAGCATGTAACAGCGTGTAAGAGCATGCAAACGTGTGTAACAGCGTGCAAACACGTGCAGGAGCATGCAACAGCGTGCAAACACATGTAAGAGCGTGCAACAGCATGTAGGAGTGTGCAAGAGCGTGTAAGTGCGTTTTAAACGTGTGTAATGCATGTCCTTTATCTTTGAGGGATCCTATAAAATTGCTACCATCTATTTACTAGAGACAGCTAAAACAATCCAAAACTCTTACGTTAATAGAAGTAGCAATTCCAATCATAACAGAAAACAAATCAAAAAGCAGAATATATGTGGCAATCCTGTAGCCTTTTTCTATTAGTCGGTTCAAATCCCAAGTGTTTAAAATTTACTTGCTCTAATTTAAGACAAAAAGAATCCAGAAATAATTATTAAGCCTGTAGTACTGTAGCTGGTAGCAGGCATATGCTTTTCATCAGGTGTTGCTGTTTTGGTATGTTTTGAACTCATACACAGAAGAGAACAAGGGCTATAATTTCTCACACACTGCATTACTTACCCTGATCTTCTGAGGGATAGGGGGTACACAGAAACACTGACAGTGTTATTTCTCACATTACCTCTTGGTGAGATTCCTTGTTACACTCACAATATTAACAAGCTGCTGAATACAAGATGGTTTTAACATTTATTGCAAATAGGTGCTACCACATTTCAAGGATCATCTCATAAATTGACTGTTAAAAAGCTCATGGGCCAAACAATTTGAGATGCCTGAGCTTCCCCGTGTGAAATTCTTCACACTTTCAGATTGTTCAGTTCAGATTCAGTACGGTCACTGTACTTTAGTCCCACATAGGTTATTTATGCTATTATGTGGAGGTAGCATAGTAACCATTCCAGATGGAACACGAGTGAATCTAAAGAGAGGTTCCCATCTCTCAATCCCCAAAACTTTCAGAATATCAGCTATCCAGAACATACCAAATACTGAAAAATATCTGTTTAATGGAAAAGAAAAACAACAACAGCAACAAAAAACAAAAACCCAAAACAGCTATTTTATAAAATAGTCATTTTGGCACCCTGAATATACAATGGTTTGGACAGCTTTCACCTTGTAGAGCATCTGCTATTTTTGTGTATATTTTAAATTACTCCTAATGAGAGGAGTTTCTAGCCTGTCCTTGCAATGTTAAATATAAATAAGCAGCCATTCCAAACATTACAAAATAGAATATCTTTCTCTATTCACTGTAATAGAACCAATTTACTGCAATTGTGTCATTAAACGCCAAATGCAGCTAGTATGAAAAATGAGAGCAGCTTGGCCATTTTTCTCTGGTCCTGTCATCTGAACACAACTGCCTGCAAGAAGGAATACCGTCATCCATATGCTTTCTGTCAGCCTGCATGACAAATGCAACACGGTCTTTGTGCTTCCAGCAAATATACAGAGAAAATGATATACAAAGCCTCATCTTGTTCCGATTTTTTGAGAGAAGGCATTACACAGAAAAAAATGTATCATCTGCACATTGATCAGCATATTCAATCATTGCAGCTGGGAGCTTTCTTTTTTTCATTTCAATTCTACAGACTTTGAAGCCAAACGAAATACATTTTTGAGTCATTGGGAACCAACGGTGCTGTGATCTCCATCCATCAATATGTGCAGTGTGACCTCTCAGTCAGGGCGCACACATGCTCTCAGGCCTTGCAGTACCAGCAGTTTCCCCTCCTTACAACAGCTGGGTCAGCAACAAGACAAAAACCAAGGTAACAGAGATGCTTGCTGTCCTAGGCCACAAACATTCCCTGAACTTACAGGGGAAAGTACCTCATACAGATTGCTGTTATTTCCATTACCTTTCAGTGACTTCCCAGTTTGACTACAAGGCAGAATTCATTTTCTAAGTGACTCTTTGATCCAAATGGTAGCTCAAAATAAATAAATAAATAAATAAATAAAATCAGGATGATCATAGATTTAGCTTTCCAGATTGCAGTGACAATAGCAAAGACCACAGCCAAGCAAAAAAACCCACCAAGATGATCATGGATTATAGATAATATATTTAGCTTACTGCACTGCAGTGACAGTTTATTGGATGTGGTATTAAGTTCACTAGGAGCTGAGGGAAAAAAAACACAAAAACAAAACCTGATCATAGATTCAGCTTCTTACAATGCAATGACAATGAACCAGAGACTACCTCCAATCAACTAAGATCTGTGCGAAAGAAACCACCAAGATTATCATGGATTCACAGATCATACATTCAGCCTGCCTCAGTGCAATGCCAACGAACCAAAGACGACACCCAATCAGCTAAGATGTGGGCAAAAAAAACACCAAGCTGATCATGGATTCATAGATCATAGCTTCAGCTTCCTACGTTGCAATGACAGTTTATTGGATCTGGTCTTAGGTTCACTAAGATCTGTACAAACAAAAAAAAGAAACAAGCTGATCGTGGATTCATAGATCATAGATTCAGCTTCTTACAATGTAATGACAATGAACCAAAGACCACACCAGTCAACTAAGATCTGTGCAAAAAAACCACCAAGGTGATCACAGATTCATAGACCATGTTTTTAGCTTACTACACTGCAGTGACAATGAACCAGAGACCACATCCAGGCAACTACGATCTGTGCATAAAACCCACCAAGCTGATCATGGATTCATAGATCATAGATTCAACTTCCTACATTGCAATGAAAGGTTATTGGATGTTGTCTTAAGTTCACTCAGATCTGTGAAAAAAATACCACCAAGATGATCATGAATTTCTAGATCATACATTCAGCTTCCCACACTGCAATGACAATTAACCAAAGATCACAACCAATCAACTAAGATCTGTGCAAAAAAACCCACCAAGCTGATCGTGGATTCATAGATCATAGATTCAGCTTTCCACATTGCAGCGATAACGAACCAAAGACCACAGCCAATCAACTAAGATCTGATGATTTCTGCATTTCCATTTTACTTGCCTCGTTCTGCAAGATAAGGCTTCTACAGAAACATAAGCTGATTGATTGAAACATATTGTATAACAGTAAATATACTGGAGAAAATTAATAATGTTATGCTCATCCTAAAAAGAAAGGTCAAATTACTGAGACCTGTAGCTACTTGGAGTGGGAAAAAAAAAACACCTCTAAAAAGAAGCAGTTTCCCACTAGATGTCTGACTTACGACAGCATCCCTAAAGCCCACAGAGTGATATTACCCTGTCTGGTTGACCAGAGAGACTGTAGATGGCTAGAGGGTTATCTTTATGCTTTTAGGCAACTAAATCTAGAAGGTATTAATGCTAATAAAATAATTAACCTTTTAACTGATATTTCATGTTTATCACACAATCATTTTCTCTTTTAACTTCTTTCAAATTTTTGAAGTAATATATAACTATTAATATTCAGAAATGTTTCACAACTGCTAGGTAACTCTGGCAGCATTTACTCTTCCAGAAGAACACCACTGAAGTAGAAGATGCTAGTTGGTTATCTTATTATAGGGACTGTTTTTGAAAAACTCCTCTAAAGTCCATACGCACAGTAACCGCTATTTGCGAGAGAAAATAGTTGCCCATGTGTGCAATTGTTTCTGATGAATACTGAAATAGACATCTGCATAGACAAATGGATGCACGTGCCAATTTCCTCCTAAGCTTTATAGACAGAGGATTGATCCAAAAACCACAAGAGCTTTTTGGAATTATTCCCATTCATTTCAGGGATTTTGCCCACAGATGTTATTTCCAATCTTACTTCACTGCTCTTATTTAGACTTATAGCATAGTAAACCTGATATTAAATCAAATCAAGCTCAAATACTCTAAAAGCAGGGATAATCTCTAAGCAGGGAAAGCTTGATAGTCACTAAAGTAAGCAAGCATGAATCATTAGGTACCTTCTCCTGCAGTGGATATTTCCAAGCAAAGGTCAGTCTCACACATATACGCACAGGGCACTGTGAGCAGCCTACCTGCACGTACCATGTTCACATCAGGGGTCAGGTCTTGAGCAGAGCAAATACGGCCAAGCAGGCGGCAGTTACCTCTGGAACTGCTCAAGTAGCACAGGAATGGATTTTCCTCTAGAAAACCTCCTTTCCTTTCCTTTCTTTTCCTTTCCTTTCCTTTTTTTTAATATTTATTTATTTTTAAGTCACAGCAGTTCAGTAAGATCAGTCATTCTTCTGGGCTTGCTGATTATGGTTGGAGCATGTTTAACTCACACCTCATTGCGCGCAATACAGAAGGGTCCAAAAGGGATAGTTTATAAAGGAGATAAATTTATAGAGAGCAGCCGAGTGCCTACTAAGGGAGAGTACAGCCATCTATAAATATTTAGAATTAAACAGCAAAGAAAGTATAACTGCAAATAAATAAAAACAAGGGAAGATAAAAACCAAGAAGGCATGATGCTTAGCAGCACAGCCAGATATAGAGAAAGAGGCACAATGCCTGTACGAAGTTCTGTACCAACAGATATTCATCTACAGTCAGTCAAAGTCTACAATCTCAAACACTGTTCATGAAGCATCAGAGGATAGCTAATAGGTTCAATTAATAATCTTACGCTTCTAATTTTCAGTTACAGTTTAAGACAAGTATCTACAGATGTCTGCTCTTCCTATCTATTAGAAAGCTGTATCTGGTCAAAGTAGCAAAACAGTCGATAATTCACCAAAATAGGCATTACTACATTTGAAGCATCATTTTATACTAAAACGTGCTGAAAACATCTTTTTTGTCTCTCTACGGGATTTGATTTCTATCCCCCCTCCTGTATGTTTATGAGCACTTCTGTATATAAACACGTATACACGACACACGCACCTTGTGCAGGGATTACGGGGTGCACCCCTTCCTTGATCTGGCAAACAGGTTTGATTCGGTACAGTTAGGATATTGACACAGATTGCACGTTGCCTTCCAATTCCACCAATTTTAGAGGAGGAAATATTCCATTGCCTCTATTCAGAATACAACACCATCACAAAGAAAGATTAAGCAAAATTTTTTTAATATTTCCAATGAAACTTTAATCAGCTTTGTGATGGTGCCCCCCTCCCTTAGCACGTCTCACTGGAGTGCTTTATAGCCAGATGCTGTGCCACAGACTGGTGCCTTTTGCCACATCCCATCAGCCACAGCTGATTATTTCCACTGAGTTCAGTCTTACTGTAGTATTCAGCACTCTTGAGATACCTCCAAAACACTGCATCTTTCACAGTCATACATACTCATTTTTAATTACAGACAGGCTTAGATCAGAAGCTCATTTTAATCAGTACATAGGGAAGAATTTTGTCTTATTTTAAACAAATTAAGGTATCTAATTCCTGAAGAATAAAGCATGATTGAGGAGAGGGAAGGCCATGTTGCTTTTTCCAGTTTTGGTCAAGAAGCACCAAACGATTCCAGCATACAGACAACTTGGGCTCACACTCAAGTTTTTCCACATATTGCAGGAAATGCTGAGGTTGTGCAAGGAGACTGTCACAGCATCTCTCAACAAAAGACACCTGCTTGTTTGTTGTTTTTTTCTTATAACAGAAATTAAAATTATATCCTTGCAAGTATTTATCACAATTACTGCACATACTTTTCCCCAGGCTACAGACGATATTGCACAGAGATCACCTTTGGAATATCTAAAGTCTATCTATCAGTATTCTTCCTTTCAAAATTCTTCTAAAAAGTTAAACAAACAAAAAAGCTGCACTGCTCATCAGTTTTACACTTCTGGATGCAGACAAGTTTGAAAGAATAGAAAAGGGTTAAGAACAGAAAGCAATACCAAGAGAAGTGAACAATGGGTATTTCTCCGCAATTTATTGTATGAAGATTTAGGTAGAGAGTTAGTAAATTAATGTGTATGTTGGGAGTAAGAAGTACAGTGAGTCTTTTGGAAAAGCATTATTTTACTGATGTGACTTTTTTGTCTTAATTATGTAGGGCTGGGTGTGAGAATTCATTTATATTAAAAATGTTCCTATGCTTTTATTGTACGCCCTTAAAGTATTAAATTTCTAATCTCTAGAGTACAGAGAAATAACTCTGAATAATCCTAGTTACAACTTAGCTTCATCTTGGTTGAACTGCTAAATTCTGAAGTGGCTATTGCCTGTAAATATTGAAAAATAAATGATGAGATCTTAATCACTTCCTGTAATCTGTTGCTTTCATAGGCAGCAAACACCATAACCTCTATGCCACACTGCGTTTTTTATGCCTTATCTCCTACTCAGTTATTAGATTTCTTCTCAGAGAACAGTGTTTTGTTTTCTAAGTACGCATAAAAATAGAGTGGAATATCAGAAAGAATTTAGGGTTTTCTGTAATGCTTTTGGAAAACTTGTGGTTACTTTAAATAGTTCCCTTATTCTCATAAAATCATAATCATTCCCATTCTCAGTTCGAATTAAGTGGAAAATGTCAAGTCTTATTTTCATTAAAATTTCTTACTTTAATGTGAATGTGACCACAACAGGCTTCGAGCGTAGATAACTGCTTAGCCTAGAAAACATTTCAAGTACAATAGTTACGTCTTTACTGTAGGCAGAGCCTACAGCACTGCTGCTATGCATTTATCAGCATATGTAAAAGTAATGAATACATAGGAGAAAAGTTCCTGGCTCAAAATGAGTTCTGGAAAGCATGATTTTACCCTTCCTTTTGGCTGATGACATCCAACTTTTGTTTTTGCTGGCCTGTTATTTTGATCTTACTCAATAAATTCCCAGATGGGAATTTTACTAAGCAATTGACTGAGAAAACTTTCAAAACCAGTTACTCTGACCTTCCGAATATAAATAGTAGCAATTAACGTGAAGTTTAAATTTTTATATCCTCCTTCATTGTTGTTGCCCTGCCCCATTACTTTTAGCGGTGCTCGTTATTTTTCACTTGTCTCAGAAGTTAATCTCTACTCTTTGCAGAGCAGCATGGAGTAACTGACACTGTATGGCTGGTGTAACAATCAGAACGACCGTTTCAGTCTGAGTTTAAGGAAGGACTGTTCTCTGCTCTGTGGCGAACACCATGTGATTCCATAGATTAGAGACAGTAATAGAGAAATAGTAGAGAAATAGCCCAAAGAGAAACAGTAGAGAAAGTAGCCCAAAAGTAGAATGTCCTGACAGCTACCAATCAGCCAATGCATTTTTAGTTTCTGCGTAACATGAGGGTTTCTCAGCAGATGAAGGAACTAAGAAGCTGTGCAGTATACGTTACCAATAAATGAAGTAAGAAATTATGCAATATGCATTACGCAACTACATTTTCCAAGTTGTCAAGGAAAGCCTGCATTCTACATCACTTGTCCCCCTGCAGTGTACCAGCATACTTCCTCTTTGGTACGGGGTTCATTTGGTTAAAACAACCAACAAACAGAATGTCCTGAAGTAATTTATGGAATTTCATTTAACTATTTCATAGAAGTGGCCTATATTCCACTTTGCATTATGTTAGACCACATTTTGCACCCTCAGACGACCGAGTCTAGGCTTTTCTCAAGATGGTGAGAAACCTTTCAAAGGAAGTCGAGCATCCAAAGAAGTCATAGAGATGGGCAAGATGATCGCATTCTTCATTTCCTAATTCCATTTACAGCCACTACAGTATAAACAAACCACAGTATCTTTTATCTGTGTGTTATCAGCCAAAACAAGACAATGACCACTATTCTGTCCCATTAAATCACATCCTGCCACAGCTCTTTAAAGTCAAAAACAGTTTTGCTGTCATTGATACTAAAAGCAGCAACCCTTTTAAAGTTTTTAACAACATCTAAAACTGCAGGCAGACCTCCAGTACCTCTTTATGAAAAGAATGGAAAAAATGGAAAAAATCAGGTTGCAAATCTTAAAAAATAGAAGTTTACTACAGAAATGGAAATAGGTTTTTTTTTTCTTTTTTTTTTTTTTTCTGACAGGCTTATTCTCATTCCTTGACACTTTTACATTTTAAAAAAAACATATGTTTCTTTTTATTGGATTATTGTGGTCAATTAATGCTTTTGTAACACTGCAACTAATGACAAAAACATCTATTTTGCACCTAGTAATTATTTAAACCAGTAATTTAAGCTGATCTGTGCAATGAACTATTAACCTATTACTTACTGAAACTGCACATAGCCAGGTATTTCTGCATGAACTCAGATATTATTTTCAGGTTTGGTTGTGTTTTTTTTTTTTTTCCAATGCTTATCCTTTACTAAATATTTGATTTTCCATCTAAAAGAGCTATAGTCCTATTCTGTTAAATCCGTTAGCTCAGTGCTACAACTCCATTGTCCTGATACTAGGAATGAGAATCTATGTAGATTGCTCCAAAAGTAATGCCTCCTATTTACTTCCAAGGAAACTACAACACACACCAAGAGCACAATGACACCATTTGTTGGAACAAATTCTCAGCTGTGCTCTTTTTCAACATGGCCACCACCACGAGCTGTACATATTCACCAGCAGTGAACAAGTGCCTGCATGCCAGCTTAGAAGTATCTGCATAGCTGTCATTAATGTGGTTTGTCTTTCATGTTGCTGTCACCGCTGCTGAAACACATCACCCTCCACCTCCCCGTGCTCACATCCACTGTTTGGTCACCATAAGTGTCCAGCAAATGTCAGTGAATGTCAGTGGATACCATTTTTTTCTGCATGGAGAAATTCAGTAACACACCTTTGCTTCATCTGCACTTCCACATCAGATGCCATTCTGTCACCTGCCCCTCTGCTGCCTTCTGTCACACAGCAACAACAAGCAACAGAATACTTGTGGAAGGTTCGGCCTCTACGCGCATACCCCCATCTGCCTCAGAAGTCACGGGCCAACAAAATAAAATAGGAGGCATTTCCTTTGGAGCAGCCCTCATGCAGTGCAGGAAGTCAGTATTATATCTAAGAAATCATTTGAGTAACAGAAGCATTTTGTTTTTCCAGGGCAGTAATTAACAGGATGCGCAAAGACATGCCACCTAAGGTAGCATCCATCCCCTGTTACACATGGAACAACGTACTGAAATACAAACACCTCACTAAATTGCTATATGTTGGACTTCACCACAGAATAAGGAAAATTCTATTTTATATTTTCTAAAAGCAAAGTTACATTCTAGAAAATGAACCTAACTGAATTTTTGGACCATGTATTTCAAAACTGATGAATATTTCTCGTATTGTCATGATCTGTGGTACTTACTTGCAGTAAGAAATACAAAGGCACATGGTCCAGACCCTTTATCTACGAAATAAATTGGCCTCGAGAGTCCTGCTTTAGCTTTGCACAGAGAGTTCAGTGAGGCAACTCAGTCCCATTTAAGATTCTTTGCAGTGTTCTTTTTTTTGGTGCATGTGTGTAGAATTTTAGATTTCATTGCTTTTCTCTACAGTTTTTAGACTGTGAAGAACATTTTTGAAAACGTCCTTATGAAGATACTACTGAAGGCATACTAAAGTGGGGTGTTCTGGAAAACATCCTTTATGACAGAAATCACTCACAATGCCACCACAAGGTGGGGGTGTTTTTTTTGCTCAGGTGACACCTTTATCGAAGTAGATAATCTTTAAGAAAAGGGAGGTACGAAGACCTAGAGAAAGCCAAGTCATGGCAATGGCTGGCATTACGCTCACACGAAGGGAGATGTTAGACTATCATAGACCATTGTTTTATTTACCCTGTGTTTTCCTATCAGAGTGCTACAAGAGAAATTTTTGCAGCTAGAAACCTACTTCTCTTTGAAAGAGATTCTATGTAATTGCTTTTAAGGCAGCTAATAGCAAACTGTTAGAAAAGCATCTAGGTGTAACAGTAACCATGCTTCTTCAGTGAAAATAAAAGCATGCTAGTTTATCCAAAACCATAGCAGAGGGAATTAAAAGGAATAACACAACATACCAAGTGCCGTTACCATGAAGTTAACAAAGAGCACACCACACATGATGCTGAAATACTGGACTGTGCAGAGCAAAATGCTTTCTTCTTTCTAAGTATTCAGAGATATTTTGTCCAGCCATGTATAAAATTCCACTTCGTATTAAGCTCTTACGTAGCATGCCAATAAATAAATAACAAATCCCCCTTGGCAATATACATTACCTTGCTCTGAATTGCTATAAATTTTTCACATAATTCAGTTGCTCTCATGTTCTGGGAACATACAGACAAACTGTTCACTGTACAGTCATTTGCAGCACAAATAATTTGTTACACCCATTCTACTGAGAACTCTTTCTCCCCATACACACGCATATCAAGCTTTTGATATATTTCTGGGACAATTTTTCCTGAATTCACTGGATTTCAGTCCAGGTGCGTCCCTTGCTATGTCTGAGTGCTATTACTTGCTATCTTTAATCCTTTAAAATGCCAGGAGGTAGGGAAGCATATTTCTGAGAAAGTGGAATCCCTCCAAGTACTTTTGTGATGCAAAACAAACAAAAATCAACAGAATTCAGAAAGAAGCCTCAAAGTTTTTCCAGTAACAGGGATTCCGTTGGAAAAAAAACAATAAACCTAGAAAAAAATGTCTTCCATTACTGGTGCATTTGAGAGCTCAAAAGCAACATGAATATAGCTCAGTCATCTGAGTAAACTGAGCTCTATCCTGTAGGGAAGATCATACCTAGCAGAGTACCTCCAAGAGAATACATCCCATTCTTCGTTCCTTTGCCCTGTTTTTTTATCTGGCTCAACAATAGCATTTTTCACTTTCACATCTCATGGTTGGTTGTTTTTTTTCCCTCACAATTCACGCATTCACCACATACAGCAGCTTCTGCTTAGAGTAGAAGGCCTTCCGTGCATTGCTCCAACCATTTCTGTCTCAGACATATCCAGAACACTGCTTACTCAACTACCCTGAACTCTCTCTATAACCTACTTGTTCCTTTGGTGAGAAAGTGACAAAGCCTCTGAGCCTGTGCAATTTCTGTGCTTCAGCAGCTCTTCCCTGAATACTTTCAATGCCTGTAAATCAGATACTTCTTGCTCTGCTTTCGTAACGTAAAGGGATGGAAAGGAAAAGATAAAGATGACTCTCAGAAGTGCTGAGAATTCATCAGAGTTGGCTGACATTAGGTGTTCTGCTGCTGCCAAATTTATGGAACCTGAATTGAAACTGCAGATCTGTACTCCTGAAAAGTAGGTGCAAACAGGGCTCACCAGGTAGTCTATATTTACTTATTTCTTGCTTACTAGTTTTGGCTTCTTACAGAGCTTGTGTTCATCCAACCGCACAGAACAACTCAGGTACACCCTAACTCAACAGTGCAATTCAGACTATTTACCGTAATCTTCCTAGCTTTCCAAATCCATAAAACACCACATAAATTACTGCACAAGGGTATTGTGAGAGTAATTACAAAAACAAAAGATTTGCAGAACATCTGTAAAAAAAGCCAATTCTCCTTTGGAGTGACTGTTTTCTTCCCTATTGATTTGTAACCACAGCATGAAATCCAGAAACTTAACTAAGCATTTGCTTTCCAAGAGGGGAGGATACGAACACTGGAAACATCAGCGTTGTTCACTATCTAATTACTCACATTCCAAAATCACAGATACAAGCTTGACAGCGTAGGATGCATCCTCCAGCACACTCACAATTTCTTAATACGAGTTAAATCTGACACAAAAAACTAACATCTTGTGTTGGAGCCACATTGCTCAGGCCACTGAGGTTAATGAGGCTGGGGTCAATGCTCCGGTCAGAAAACACCAAAAACTAAAGCAAGCACAGTCAGAAACACAAAGTTAATGCAATCTTATTTCTGTCCTGTGATTCAACACTTCCCTTAAGAAGAGTCCCGGAAAGGTTTACTGCTGGCAGCCTTTTAATGGAATGACTAAGTAACACCTGCAAGATCTGCTCCTTAAATACGGATTAGTTACATAAAAGTAGCATCAACTATTTGTTTTATCCAGATATATCTGCATTTTATGCATATTAATTAATTCAATTAAATATAGGTACATAACCTACAGAAGACATTCCACAACTTAATTTCCACTTTACATCTGATTTTTAGAAAGAAAAAAGACAAAATGGCAAGCCCTCTTTCCTCATTAGATACAACCCCAAGCATTGTTTTCAACAGCCAGCTCCGTTATTTCACACCCAGACACGTGCTCTAACTGGGGGCAGGAATAAAGCACAGAGCTGTCGAGCTTAAAGGTATTCAGGAATCTTAATTTTTCTATAAGTCATACAGGGAAATGTAACCTGCTCTTTAGCTTCTCGTTCTGTAAAATTGCTGTCATAACGCTGAATAATAGCATTAAGTAGTCTGTGTGAGACAGTGGAACAGTGATCTTAGGCTCTAGGAACGTTACGGCTGTAGTTGACTTTCACACCCACGCTGCCAGACTTCCACAACAAGCAGCGTGCCCGTGAATTGGCATGAAATTCAGAGTGGCTCTCACCCCTACAGCGTGAAGGAATAATTCACAGCTCTGAGCCTCTCCAGATCCTGAGAGCATCAGGCGGGAGCCCCAGCAGACCCAGCCTGGCAGACGGACGGCTGCATGCACAGCTTGGGCTCACCAGACGGGCCCATGCAGTGTGAGAATTCAGCTCCAGTGCTAAGTGTCACTACTACACTGATATCAAGAGCAAAATTATTTTTTCTCAAGTCTTAGGGGAACACCAGCTCCCAAATACGCGTGCTTTCACCTGTAATCGATGCCTGTCAGGCTGATAACAGACTAGTTCTGATCCTCAGTGAGGCTGAAGATGTTACTCTGGTGAAAAAAAAACACAAATGACAGCATCCATTTGTGTTTGGCTTTGCCTCAGTGTCGACACTTTAATAGATAACAATATCTTGCAGGGAAATTCAGAGAATTGGGAAAGACCTCCAAGCTGATCAAGGTCAACCACCAACCTGACCTACCATGAGATGTCTGGAGGTGGCAGTTAAGGGACATGTGGTGAGTTCTTGCACATTCTTGCACAAACAAGAGAACAAAAATTACACAACTGAAAAGTATTTTGCAAATGGAAGAGAAATGCTATCCCTCTCCAAGATGCAGTAATTTTCATGGAGAAAGTTTCCAAAGTGTTATAGGTGGGAGACTAATCTTTGTAGTCCCGTGGTTTTGATTTGCACATTAGCAGCCATTGGAGACTGTTCTTCTAAATGGTAAAAGTGCTAATAGAGACGTACCAAATTTCTGGTCGTCCCTTTTACTGTGGTGAATATCACTACTTGCTGACAAAAAAACCCAAAACAGTAGTTCTGCTGTGACCAAGCTTTTGTTGAAAGGTTCTGGAAATACCATAAGAACTTAATTTTGTTCTCCCAAACCACTTGCACTTTCCAAAGAAGTAAAGTCTATGACTCAATCTCTAGAAATCCTAGCTGACATTCACAGTTGCTTTTCAGTGAGTTCACTTTGCAAAGAGAATAAGTAGAGGTCAGTCTCTGATGAAACAATAGAAGATAGAGTTAATGACTCACATCTGCAATTTTGAATTATTCAGCTAACGCTGGAATACTAAGCACAGACACAATAAACAGTGGCTAATACAAGTTATGCATGTTTTATAAGGGAAAACTGTACCCTCTGGAGTATATTACACTCATTTCTGAAAAGAGCAACAGTATTTTCACAAGCCTCTAAGACCTGACTTCAGCTTTCTGCAGTGAAACTTCCCACTAAGTTAAACAGGAGTTTTACCTAGTTAAAGTAGACAGAGTCCAATCTATCAAACACATATATCTACTTTTATGTTTTAAAAACAAGTGGAAATTTCACCATCACGATCAACTACTGACTGAAGGGTATTTTCCCTACAGCTTATGCAACTCTCCTTTGCAAAGACACATTCACACATTGGCCACACCAGAACGATTACAGCTTTGTACGCTGCAGTGCAAGATGTCTTGATGGATGCCTGGGATCAGCCTGGCTCTCCTCAACTGTTTACAGCTTTCAGTACTCCCTGGTTGTTCATAGCTTTCAACAGGGAGATTATGGGGCTAACAGAAGGGGTTAAATGTGACCAAAGTACCTTTTCCCGCTGTTGGGAAGAGAGTCTAGCATGGAAATGCCAAACAAAACCCAGAGGAACTGAGAAAACAGAAAACAGCAATTACTGGATTGTGCATAATTGAACACAATTTCGGGCAACTCGCAGGCAGACTGCAATCTTAGGAAACATGGGCACTTCCAATATTCCAGTCAGCCACTACCTTCTTCCAATCGCTTATAGCTGGAAAAACATGTACAAATCTCACTAACTTTGTTCCTTAGTTACCCAGGAGAACTTTCCAGTGAACTTGTGGGGGCGATGTCTCCACTGCTATTGGTCTCTGTGTTATTAATATCAAGCTCGCAAGACAGAGAATAGTAAAGCAAACAAAGTAGGATTAAGAGCTAAGCTCCAAACATCCACAGAAGTGTTTGGCATGAAATTACAGTCTGCAAAGGCATAATATAAGGTGAAAAGAAAATTTCACTTCAAGTAAGTGACTCATAAACACCTCTGATGATGGAGAGAGGCATCAGGAGAGCACAGCCACAGGCTGTTAGCTCCAGACCTGTTTTTATCTAAATCTGGCAAAGTCAGTAATTTTGTAACTGACTGTGCTACACTGAAAGCGCAGCTCACTGAGCTGTTAGCCATTTCCTTGCACTTCTCATCTTTTTCTTCTACAACTGTTTCCCTATCCTTAGCTAGGGAAGATAGTACCATGTAACATCGACCTGCCAGCAAGCGTATTTGTTCCTCTAAGGAATAAGTGGCGCTACTCCTAAACAAAGAAGTCTCTACTGAACCGATACAGCCGCTCTTTTAACTCCATTACAGAGCAGTCAGCCAGGAACAGAAGATGACTTAAGGCAGGAGAACTCATGACCCACCAGGAATGCTACCTTATTTCCAGCTGTGGAGTTGTGACCCCTCAGGAGCTGAACCATTTAAGAAGTGCCCAGCTATCACAGAATCTGTCATCCAAATGCTGCACTCTGTCTTCAGAAAAGCTCTTTCATTCACAAAGATACTAGCAGGGAGTTCAAGTGCCATCTCTCTGTCATCTCTTGCAGTTAATAAGGCTAAAACAGAGTCTGTCAGTAAAGTAACACTGAATTAAAAGTGAAACTTCGGTTATTTCTATTTCAGAGTTTCTGCTATGTGCGCCATCTTCTCCTCTAGATTTTACTTCAAGGGAAAGACTCGAAATGTTTGGAGAAATAGCATCACTACGCTCACACTGCACATCCCCGTGCAAACCTTTTCATCCAACAAATGAATGCAAATACCCATGAAAGAGGCCATAATAATTTTGATAAAGAAATCGAGAATTGGCAGTAAATGACAGTGGCGCACAGCACAGGAAGCGCTAATATATTTTATTAAAAATATTATTAGCATGCTACTTAAAAAAAAGTGGGTTAAAAGGTGTCTCTCAGTAGATTTCATATTCTCCAACCACTCCCAGATTCCCCTGAGCTCAAAACTTGCCATATCTCACTCATATCCACTCGCCCTAGTTTTCCTGCCTGTTCATTCTTCCCGCAAGCAGGTCCTCAGGCTCCCCTTTCAACACGGCCATTTCTGTCTCTAGCAGGTTTTCACTAAAACAGTATTTGTGGCCTGTTCAAGTGACAATCCATGCATCTATGCAAAAATAAGTGTCCCATAACAGCAACACCACATCTGGAAGATGCAGGATACATTTCTGTCAGTAAATCCCACCTCCTCACTTCCCCAGGCTGCCTTTAGGGTCTTCTTAACCCTGCCCTCTTCAGCAGGCCCTCAGGAAAATGAGACACTTGCAGGGGTGATGTTACAGAAGCAATAAATTAAGTTTTTCATTACTCCAACCATAAAGATGGATGAAACTCTTAAAATTCAATGCATGGATTTGGAATGAATAACTAAGTTTATGATGAACTTTGACTGGTCCGGCTCTCTTCAAAGTTTCAGTAAACTTCTGCCAGCTTAAAATTCTCTACATGTAAATAAAACATATACTTTTCCCATAGGTTTCAGCTGGGAGTGGGGAGTCCATACCATAAAGCTGCATTTGAACTGATTTTGCTCACACAGGGCTTGTCTGCTCTTCTGAATAGCCAAAAAATTGGTTCACTAGTTTTTAAACAATCTGATGGTTCCTTTCCAAATATACAGAACAGCATTTTCTGCAGGATGCCTTTGCTCAATCCTATAGAGCAAAAAGAATTCAACTGTACGAAGTTAAAATGGAGGTTAAAAAGAATACAAACAGAGCTCAAATTAAATGAGTCTCTTATTTTTTTTGTTTTTAATAAAGGCAAGGTGGAATACCAGAGCCATGGCAGGTACTACTGGGAGATAAGAGAATAAAGCCACTGCAACCAGATTATAGAATATGCAAAGAGGTATTCAAGGTAAAATAATTAGGACCATGAATCTGGAAGGATCGATAGTACTGGATATGCAAATGTTGTAAGGGACAGAAAATGAAAACAATGGCACCTTATTTTTGTTCTTAAATACAAAATTCTCATTTCTAGATCATTTCTTCCTACTGGGGGGAAAATACAACACCAGCTCATATTTCTGACGCACCAAAAAAAGTAAAAATAAAAATAAAAAAACATGATAAACCCTTTTTTTTTTTTTTTTTTTTTTAATTTCTAACTTAAACCTTGCTATAAAGTAGAGGCGAATACTGTCTTTTAAATGTCCCTTCATCAAAAAGCAAATACATTGTTGAGACTGATGCAACATGTAACAGTTCTTACCATCTCTTTGGTACTCACAAAAAACCAACCAACCAAACAAAAAAACCCATCAAATTGACTGCTGTGACCCTCGGCTCACATTTCCCCCCTTCTGTCCAGCACAAACTGTGCAGTACTCATCACCATTGTAAACTATTATGGCAGATCTGCTAAATGCAAAAGTTAGGTCGATTGGAAATCCTACTGGTACACAGAATACCTTTACAATATATTGCACCTTCCTATTTCGATTAAACTTATTACTTCATATTTCAAGCAGAGGTAAATATTCCCTTAGTGGGAAAATATTGTCTATTTGTATAAGACTTAATGACATAAAGTAAATTGCGCTGTTGGTTCGAGTTAGACATGCAATACGCTTCAGTAATGTGCTATTTCCTTCTGTATATGATGCAATTCTAAGGAAAACATGATTAAAAAAAAAATTGCTTGAGATTTCCGTTTATTGCATTAAAGGTTATTACTCACATCAGCTTGGTACTGTTTTTCCCCTCATCAATTTCCATTATCATTTTGATTCAGAGTAATTCTCTCCTTATAGGTTTACCCAACAAATTTTCAGTGAATGCAGTACTCTGATTAAAAAGAGAGCAAAATAAAATAGAGGCCTGCTGATTCCAAACATTTTGAAAGATAGTTCAGTTAACAAGATCCTTGTTTCACATTTTCATTGAAAGACATTTTCCTCTCAAATCTCTACATGCAGTCTTCTCCAATCATTACCATAAATTAACTTCGCCCAGGAATTGTTCCTGTTTATTAGAAACTGTACAGAGAGATGCAACCAATGCTTTCCTTTTCAATGCTCATTTTCCAACATAGCAAAGAATGTTTGCCTCTCTAACAAACGAATATTAGATATACAAATGCCAAGCAAACCGCAGTACAGGAGAAACAGAAATTAGAGCTGTTTGTGATTAGTGGGTAATTCAGACTTCCAAAATACTTGTTGAAGAACCAGAGAGGCTGGTCCCACATGTTGTATCACTTGTTCACCTAAAACTGGTTCCTGCGCAGTCAGGAAACTGAATGAACTGAGGGTCCTCTAATGAGAAACTATTTTCTACACAGACATAAAATAGTCTATGATGCTTTTAAAACAAGTCCGTTAAGAATAGCTCTTTACACTGACTTTCATCTTTCCTTAAACACTAATTACTATTCAAGACAAGATTTTAGGATAACAATAAGTTAAGCAGAGATGTCACATTTTTCTGAGTCTTGCCTAGCAGATTTTCATTGAGTTTAGTCTGATTAGAATTTATTTCTTACTCGAGTTGTTTGTTCATGCAGTTTTTACTCCTTTCTGCTCGGCTGCCTAGAGTAAGGCACTCCAACAGTACTGAATGTCTGAATGTACAGAAGAGATAAAGGTGTATTGTCGCCATATCGCTGTACCTTGTTCATTACTTGATGGACTAATGACATAAAGTCAAGTACATAACGCAGATACTCTAAGCACACGCAGGCAAAGTTCATTACTGAAAACGTAATAAAAGATAATAAAACAATTATGACAAACAGCTGTCAGGAGTGCTGTAGAAGGGATTGGTCCATCTTCAGCTGAGGTGTACAGTCTCCTACCAACATGAGCAGCAGCACCTCTGCTGCAGCAGAACAAGGGGCCATCTCAACCTGTACCCTATGCCTGCTATTAGCCAGAAAATGATGCATAGAAAAGAGGCAGAAGAAGACTAATAGTTACAATGGCTTCCCCAGTTATGTACTAAGCATCAATCATTCCCAGCTAAGGCGCGAGGTAAAGCTATCATTTACTTGTCCACTACAAAAAGAAAAAAATGAAAATTTACAAAAGGCTTTCCACAACTGAGAACAAAAGGTTTCAAAATAAATGAGTAAATAAATAAGAACCGAGACACCACCCTGGGAAATGTAATCATTTCATTAAGTCTGTACCTTAAAGTTCTGTCTGCCTGTATGCGTGCAAAATTATAATAGTATACTCAGAGTCTAGAAAATAAGCCTACAACTAATACTAAGCTGGCCGTTTTGGGGCAGAGAGAGGCCACTTGGCAATTCCTTACAGCTGTAGTTCTCCACAACAGTTATTTTCTGACTCATGCAGTAAAATTTGGACCAGCTCACAAGAACTTGCCATGTATGTCACTGGAGGACCTCCCGTGGAGTTTTCCTAACGCCTGTCCAGGGCTGCTTGCTACCCTTCTGAAGTGCACATTATA
Source organism: Centrocercus urophasianus (assembly GCF_019232065.1). NCBI lineage: Eukaryota > Metazoa > Chordata > Aves > Galliformes > Phasianidae > Centrocercus > Centrocercus urophasianus. The sequence goes on from NW_024884756.1 coordinate 5,646,495, forward strand.
ATTCTCATACCAGTTCCACCTTGATAAACACAGTTTTGTAGATTGCATTACAGCACTTGAGCTGCATAGCGCAGCAGAATTTTGCAGTGTCAAGAGAGTTAGAAAGCTCTGTTATTGGTGAGCATCTTTGAAACCTCCTAAACTTACAATATGGCTGGGGATTTCTTGCTTGTTCCCAGTCAGTTTTCTGTACCTGGCTGCTCTACGGTGAGTTCCACTTTGCATTGCAAAGCACTTTATCAGTTCAGAGGTACAGTTTGAAGGACTAATGCTTCTTCTTAGGGGGAAGTTGCATGCGGCCTGGGAAAAACTAACTGATTCACCGAAGGTAGCACTTCCCTAATTCCATCTGCAAGAATTCAGTCACCTCCAGGCAATGCATTCCTTTACCACATGTAGACCCACTTCTGTGTTTCAGTAGAATTGCAGTTTAACCTGAATTCCTTCTTTCCAACTTTATCCTTTGCCTATTGGAAACACACACGAGTAAATTCAGCCTCCTTGTCTAATGCAGAATTCTGAAAGGATTAAATACAAATCTGAGCAAATATAATATTGTTACACGTTTTCTCAGGAAGGCTGATGGATTATTAAGTGCTCTATGATTTTCTGAGTAGGGAAGGAAGCTAATTTGGGACATGTCTCAGCTTACATTAGCAGGATTTTTACACATTTGCCTCATCGACTGGATTATGAGAAAGAGCAAAGTCTTTTAGAGAGAATTTTTTAGGTACTGCAACAGCAAACCTAACAACATCTAAAAATAATTTCTAAAAGCTAAGAAGATTATTTCATATATGAACAACTAGCAACATGCAGTCTTTTCTAACTGCTAGGTGAGGTTTCTGTTACCCATCTGAACTCTCCTCAGACCAAATAAAAAAAATAGCAAATCTATGTTTATTTTAAGATATAAGGTAAAACACCTACGTTAGAAAAAAAAAAAGAACACAATACATCAAAGCCACAAAAAACATTAGTGGATGTAGCACATACATACATACCCACTGATAAAATACTGACTAGTAAAAATAGCCATACTATAGAGCTTTCTGTATTCAGGTACCTCTCATGCTTGGTGCAATTTGAGATGTAACCCAACCAGAGAGCTAATTACTACAGACACTTCTATGCTGGAGCAGTTTTGGGGCTCCAGACCTGACCTCTGATAACACAGCTGCTGAGTACATGGGATTCCCTTGCTCAGTGCTCACGAAACATCACACGACCCTACAACTTCACCGCAAGCAACATTTTTGTCTTCCATTCAGTTTGCTCACTAGCTGCATGAGACCAGACCTGAGTGCTCCTGTGTGGCATATATTCTTTAGGTGACTTGAATATTCTGTTTGGTAAGAAGTTCTTCAGCTTAGCTTTCCTGCAAGTTTGTTTAGGATTATGTTCTTCCCCTTTTAGCAGGTGCCAGGAAAAAAAAAAAAAAAGGCAGGTAACTGCTCATTTCTTTCTGGTGCTTTGCTATATGGTTATTCTCTTTTTAGTCTATCTAAAATCCATGACTGCTAGGTAATTTTCCCCAGATATGAAGGAAGATTTTAGTGAGCCATAAAGTCTGGAATTGAAATTTGTTTATTTTGATTACCATTAATTCCTAGTGTGACCATCGCTGCTCAGTGCAATTTAACACGTACTGCACACTTTAATACAGCTTAGGCAGTGGGCTCCAGCTCCAGTGAACAAATGACCGTACTGAATGGCCCGTTCAAGTCACTGACTTTTCCTATTTTTTCTTGGTCACACAGAGTACCATACGTAAAGGACTGAAGCATTAAATTAGGTGATGCTCAGAACTTGCAAATTTCTTCTCACATTGCCAAGCTACAGAAGCTGAAGTGTAAACATTTGTTGGTTTAAGAATTGTATTCGCTTTTTCAAAACAGAAACATTATGGTGTGCACATTTGCTCAACTTAAGGGAAGAAATTCTTAAGGCCAAGAGCGAAAAGCTGCTCTGATCTTGGGGTTCCAAGTTGAATTGGAATCGGAGCAGTTTGTTGATTCATTAATGATGTAATTCATTAGAATTAGTGAGCTCTAACCGCAGGATCCAATTTAACAATAAAACAACTAAAGCAAGCTATTCAACATGTACAAAAAGGTAATACCTGTAATTTTCTAAGCACTCATCTGTAAGTAAGCCCAAGAAGTCCAAGACACACAGAGCTACATGCACATTCTCAACTGACATGAAGTGATTTCAGGCAGAATGTTTCCTATTCCCAATGCCTTCATCCCTAAGCAAAATATACCTGATACTGTATTAATTGTTATTTCCCGTGGTTTCATTTGAAACGGTGACACGCAGCTGTCACTTTTGTAACATGACATTTTTTACTCAAAACTAAAGATATGAGAATCAACACAAACTTGATAGGTATTTGATAATGAAAAATTTCAGTGTACATCCAGGAAAATAATTAAGGTGAATTAATCTTGAAATTTAATACAATGCTTTTGAAGAAAAAGCGTAAATGCGTACACCAAAAAAATTACAGTCAGTCTCAGCCAACTTTTTTTTCTTCCTTTCTAAGCTTCGGCAACCAACATTAAGAAGGACTGAATTTTAAGTTTTTTGCCACAAGTACAAACAGCATTTCTTATCTGATGACATCAGTGCCAGGAAGACGCGTTCAACCTATCTACAAAGTTCCAGCACTGCCCAGATTCAGTGAAAATCAACTATTTGTCTGACTTGCTGTATTGGACTGTGCTTGCTGCCAGGATCCTTGAGAACGAGGCCAGCATTACTTACTTTGCCACAAACAATTCTTCAGTTCTCAAGAAAGTGCAGCTTTGTTTCTAGTACATTAAACATCTTCCCTACTGCATTTCTTAAGCTTCTATCCTCCAACAACAACAGAACCCAACATCATAGTGTTTATCCGTATTGCCCCTTTTCAGGGTCCAAAGAACATCTATTCTTTTATTTCTGTTAAAAAAAAATGAGTCATCATGTAAAGCATCAGCAGGAAGCTATTAAAGAAACAGCAAAGCATTATTGATCTTACTGTCTGGAAATCCATCATAGTCACAAATCCCTTCAGAAGCCAGCTTAGATAATAACATCTCAACTGACCACTGCTGGAAGTACCTCACATAAATACAGACACGGCCACACATTTGAGGACCACCATGGATTATTCACTGCTTAGTACTGTGCTGCTTATGTTCACTTCAAACTTTCCCGTGCCAACTTAAACACCAAAGTTCTGGGCCTACTAAGCGTGAATTTACAGCAATCTGTAAAGACTGATCTGTCACAGAAAACTTACTTCCACAAAGATTCTCAATTTATAATATCAATTTAGCCTATACTGCATGCTAATGTAATAACCTGATGCAGTGTCTGGGTCTGGGAATATCCATCAGTTCTGACATGTCAGAATAAATTAGTAAGCTTTTCAGCACTGAAGGACTTCTAATTCTCTCTGCCTTTAATAAGCAGTAAGGATGGCCATGCCACCCCCATGTCCTAGCGCAGGAAGCCTTAAATACGGGGTTAGATGGAAGACTGCACCTGAATCAACAGTTGCAGTGCATTCTGCTGATTCAGCGTTTGCAGGCGATGCACCTATTTTCCTTCAGACAACTTGTTTTTTACCTGTTTGGATTAAGGGGTATTTCTGAAGAGAAAACAGGCTCATCTTTAGATGCTTACAGAGATGGAAGAAAGATTCTGAACAGTGCGAGAAAGGACAAAGTGCTTCATTAGCTGGAAAGCACACATTTCAGGCATACAGCATCTCTGCAGTGTTCTGCCATCCATTCATAAAGAATACTTATCCACTTCCCTTTCAAAAAGCCTCAGGACATACTTCAGCTGGCCTGAAGATACACAGAACTCATCTAATTACTATTATTAGTGTTCAATCCTCATATACAAATACAAGAGCAACCAGGTGAGAAGTTACTCAAGTGAGCAGAGAAATTCAATTCTTTTTCTGCATGACTTTTGAAAATAATATAATGGAAGATTACATTCATTATATTGTTGCATTTTCGTTAATAAGGACTAAAAATAGTAACTACATCAAAATACAGATGGAGATAGATTGATGGTTGGACTAGATGATCTTAGAGGTCTTTTCAGAGGATCATAGAATGGCCTGGGTTGGAAGGGACCTCAAGGATCACGTATCTCCAATCCCCTGCCAGGCAGGGCCACCAACCTCCCCATGAGGTTTTCCAACCTTAATGATTCTGTGATTCTACACTAACAGACGGTGTGCAGATACTGTTAGAGTTCATTTAAGGGTGATTTTTACCAAGAAATTGCCACAAAAAAGAAGCTACCACAGCAGCAAAGCCTCCAGAAGGGAAGATCTTAAAACTTCTCAAAATATTATACTAAATTAAAACATCTGTAGCCATGTGCCTGTAATTTTACATTTGGACAGATTACTTGAGTGAAATGCAATCAACTTACTTTTAAAGACTTCAGTACAGTCCGCAGATGCTAAAGCAATCATAATTAACATCTTAGTTGTCATTCCTTACACACCAAGTTTTTATTCAGATCTGATCTTCAGACTCAAGGTCAGGCTTTCGAATGCTGAAATCTCTTGTCACCATATATCTAGCATGACTAAACTAAAATGCTTAAACATCTGGTTAGACTAAAATATAGTCGCTCAACGGGTCTTAAATTAAGAAATAGAAGTGATTGCAGATTTGTTAACCTGAGGCAACAATTTGACTGCTTATCCCTATTTCATCAGCATATCTTTTTATGTTGAAGAAAGCAGACGCTAGATTACTGCTTTAATCAGCATCATAAAGCATCCTGCTTCTCTCTGCTTCCTAACAGCTGGTTTTAGAGAAAAAGGTTTATTTGGTGGCTGAATTGGAATATCTCCAAGGACATTCTGAGCTGCCACATCTGTAAAGTTGGACTTTCAAAGCAGGCTGCGAGTTATAACAAATTGCTAGCTTATAGCTTCCCAAACCATGAGGTTTTCTATGTAATAAAAAATCATCAAGATAATTCGTTATCTCCAATACAGAAGTCTACTTACTCATAATTTAACTTAATGTGAATTATATCTTGTTTTGCCACCGTGACAGAAAAAAAAAAGTTACTTCCTTTAGATAAATCAACAAGTATAATTCCATAAAACAAAACCATATTTCACTATGAATAATGCTACTAAATTGAGAAATTTGTGTGGAAATTCACTTTTTTAAATAAGAAAAAAATCCCAAATCTCCATTACTGCAGAAGAGACCGTGCAAGCAGAGCAAACTGAGACAGTATGGCATGACAGGGATGTAAAAAGCCCCCTTTTTTGCCCTAATTGTAGTAAGGGGCCCGAGAAAATTTAATTTTAGATAGAAAATAAGATTTTTAGAAGCCCTTTATGTCAGCTCATTACTACTTGCACTGAAGTCTGCTTTAATGCAATTCTGAGCACCTATAAAATTCCTAAGGTGCAAAGCAAAAATAAAATTAAAAAAAAAAAAGGAAAAAAATCACACTAAAAGTGGAGTTAAGAAAAAATTCTGATATTTATAGCAGTGTAACTAGAATTACCTCAAGTTATTATTATAATAAGAAGATATTTCATTTGAAGATGGCATTAAAGTTTGTTACCACCAGCTTGGATCTGGGAGCTTTCTAGTAAGGATTACTGCTAGAAAACAGAGTATCTCTTCTCATGTCCCATTACTTTATATCATGCAAATTTCACTGTTATATATATCCACAATACTGCTGTGCAGAACTATTCTAAATGTCATATTTATAGGTGGAATGAAGCTCCCAGATCATAAATGCTCTGAAAAGAGGCCCAGATTTGCTCATGCTGCCTCAGTTTGAAGATTGATTCAGCTCCTCTTTGGCGATACGTTTAGTCCTTCTACTTCCAGAGTTAATTTTTCTCTAAGGGAAATTGAACTACCATTACACTACACATTATCTTCACTTTAGCTTTTGAACAAATACTACCGAAAAACAAAAATCCCTTGCTCTCCCAGTGATTTTAGTTTGAGTCATGCAATCAGTTACAAAGAGTAATAAGAGGTAAAGAGCAACGCACCAAACTTAAACATTAAACACGCCCAGGTTGCAACATCATCATTTGATATATTGGTAAGACTCAATCTTGCACTAAGAAAACCACTTCCAAGTAGAATCACAGACGTACACTAGACTTGAGCATGTGTTCCATGTAATACTGCAAAGATTTCTTATTCTGCTACAGAAGAACCCAGTAGCAATTGAATTGAATTAAAACAGACTGCCTGAAATCCCCAACCTGCACTTGGGAACTCTCCAGCCCCACCAGGATTACGCTCTTTTGCAGGTAACTCTATTCCACCTCCAGCAATATTGATTTTGAAGAAAGGAAAGAAAAAAGGGGGGAGGGGGGAGGCGAAAGCATGTTGTTAAACAAACCCATACGTACTTCTTACAACATTTTGCACAGATATAAGAATTCAAGAGGTTAAGGTCAGGCTTAGATGGTTTCCCAAGTAGCAACCTAGGCCTTAGTTCTGTACATAGCCATTGTACAGTCAACAAAGTGTGGTTGGAAAGAGTAGCGCAGTGACGTAGCCAAGGGTCAAACAGAGAAGGAATGCTCACCCGAAGATTTAGGCTCGCGATGAGAATCTCCACAAAGGAAGGATCTCCAAATAGAGATCCTTCTCCGGTGTTAGTCAGTCCTTAAATGGGGTCTAGGTGAATTGCCTTTACCTGTGTTCCCATAGAAGGCAGGTGAGGGTGAAAATTCTATCTAGAAGACACAATATAATTCCTTTTATTTCTCATTTTATATCTCCTCCTTTGAGCGCACTGACAAATTTACATTTTGACTTTGGTATTATCTGTTTTATAAAAGTACATGCCCACATACACCTACAGTATATAACCTTAGCAGTGTATGCCTAACATTTGTGGCATATTACCTGTGTTTGTACTCTAGAAAACAAGTGGGAAGCTTTGTATTCTTTCTGAGGTGATATCTATGTACTGAGAAGACTTACAGAGAGGTTACTCTGGGAGTTGTTTGATTTTATTGCTGGGGCCTAGGAATAGATTCTCTTCTCATACTTACGTAAATTGACAGTTTCTATTCACCAAAGGAAAAGCAAGCAACAGAAAAGCTTCTTAGTTTGATGGATGGTGAGTTCTGAAAACATTTTTAGACTAGAAGACCAGAATAAGCAAGAGGTTTTCTTTGCTTGCTCTTTTTTTTTTTTTTAAGTACTAAAGCATTCTGGAAACAAGCTGCCCCAGAGCTAACAACATTCAGTTATTACTTTACTACCTAAGAAATCATAGAAATTTCAAGAGCTAGAGACCAATGGCTTCTGTTCTGCCTGACATAAAAATTCTTCCAGTACATGATAATTTGGAAACAGTTTTAGAATCATAGAATCATAGAATCACCAAGGTTGGAAAAGACCTAAAAGATCACCCAGTCCAACCGTTCACCTATTCCCAATAGCTCCTACTAAACCATGTCCCTCAACACAACATCCAGCCTTTCCTTGAACACCCCCAGGCTCGGTGACTCCACCACCTCCCTGGGCATCCATTCCAGTGCCTGACCACCCTTTCTGAAAAGTAATACTTCCTCATGTCCAGCCTGAATCTCCCCTGCCGTAGTTTGTTACATTTTGATTAATCTTGATACAGTTTTTGCAATTTCCATCTGCAAATCGGAACATTCTAATAAGTGGAAAGCTGAAGATCCACAATTTGTGTGGGGAAAGAAAGGAGGAGAAAAAAAAAAAAAAAGGTATTTTACGAAGCTTTGTTTCATTTTGTTTTCTGCAGCACATAAAAAAAAAGCAAAAGAAAATAACACCTGAATAAGGAACCAGGCACCAGGACTATTCTCAAGGGAAGAGATTTTTACCAAACCCAGGTACAGCATTTCCAAGCATCAAGAATTAACATGCAAACTGGGGAACACTAAAGACACCAAGCTCCTGCTTTTCCTCCTGAACCTTGGCTCAGCAAATGCCTACAACAGAAGATTCCCACGCACTATGCAGTTAATCACCAGTCTAATTCATTATGTCCACATCCAAACCCAACCTTGACAATTGTGATAGAATGCTTAGCAGATACGTGGGTCTAATTGTTAATCTGTAAATGACAAATCTGATAAAGCACCAAATCTGACCTCTTACTCTTTTTTGTTTGCTTTTTCATAACCTCCACCTAGCAGCAGAGAGTCTAAAGCTCTGCGTAGTCAATTGTCCCTTGCAATTAACTGTGCTTTGTACTATCAACAGAAAACAAATCCACCTTTGGAGAGGGAGAACAGACCAAAATGATGTTGGCAAATAAAGCTAAAATAAACTAACAAAATGAAACAAAGTGCAGTGTATTCAATTACATAAAATTAGTAAATATTCTCCCACACATATGGGGAAAAATGAACATATGATTGAACTAACAGGATTATGCAAAAGAAGCTACTAATAATAGGCCTGTAATTAATCTCTTTCAGTCTAGGAGCTTGCCTATAATCATTCTTCATGTGCATAATCTAATTTGGGCAAAAACTAATTTTATTCAAAGGACACATCTTACAACAACCCTCCAATTTGAGAGGACTACTGCTCCTAATCGAGTTATGGTTTGGCAGATGGTACAGAGTCCACACATCTTCTGTGCTTAGTCCTGTTCCATGCTGTGTTTTCTGACAAGAGGGAGAAAGTTTACTGGGACCATTGAAACACAGTTAGCTGGGTATGCTGAATGGTAACGGATTGAATACAACCAAAGAGTATTTCTCAGAAAACCTTATGACTTCCAAAAGTTATTGTTATGATAATTATTTTGCCGTCTTAGTACTCTTTCCCTCTATCCCCTAGCATTTTATTTTCCAGAGGTGATAAAGTGATTTTGGGGGGAAAACATAACAAACCCATAAAAACACACTACGCAGCATTTTAGTTTGTGTGCACATCTGTATGTTTATCTAAAGCAACGCGTTCTTGTATAAAAGTTTTCTGAATTTAAGAAATAGAATCATAGAATCACAAGGTTGGAAACGACCTGTAAGATCATCTAGTCCAACCGTCTTCTCATTACCGTTGCTACCACAAACTAAACTAAACCATATCTCACAGCACCTCATCCAGGCGCCTCTTGAACTCTGCCAGGGACGGCGACTCCACCACCTCCCTGGGCAGCCATTCCAGTGCCTGACCACTCTCTGAGAGAAAAAGCTTTTCCTCATGTCCAACCTGAACCTCCTCTGGTACAGCTTGCGGTCATTGCCCCGGGTCCTGTTCGTTGCCTGGGAGAAGAGGTCAAATCCCTCTTCACCCCAACCTCCCTTCAGGAAGTTGTGGAGTGCAGTGAGGTCTCCCCTGAGCCTCCTCTTCTCCAGACTGAACAATCCCATCTCACTCAGCCACTCCTCATAAGACTTGTGCTCCACACCCCTCACCAGTTTCGTTGCCCTTCTCTGGACTTCAGGGCTTCAATGTCTTTCCAGTAGTGAGGGGCCAAAACTGAACACGACACTTGAGGTAATATTTGTAATAACTGTTGACTATGGATTTAATAAAATATTTAGCATTTTAGTTTCATGGAAGAACAAGAGTTCAAACAAGGAAAAAGCCCAGACAAAGAAGGAAAGAATTTCTGCAGAAATTCTATTTGAACCACTAAATTTTTTGGAAAAAAAAACAAAAACAACTAAAACAAAAAACCAACCCATGAAGTATAGTAAAAATACTTTCCACTTAATAAAATTTTTTAACCTCCATAACCAAGTCATATCTCCTCAGAGGACTAACAAAACATTCCCTCTCCCTCTTTAACCCAATTTATTGTGCCCTGTTACTTCATTATGGAAGTAATGGATTTCCACTGCTGGAAATCCAGGAATTTTTCTGGAATATATTCATTTTTTGCCTTCATAAAGTGCAATGTATTGCAACTAATAAATGAGGCCAATATTGCTTCACAGCTCTTATAAAGAGACCTACTATCTTTTGGTTATGAACCATGCACAAAATAAGTTAATGCCTCCAGCTGGTGATCTTGAAGGCTTCAAGCATTGTCACTTCAGCCCCATAAGTCTCACCATTGCTCTCTATTCTTGAGCCTAAAAGAGGCAGTCTTTATTTAATTGATTCCATACAGAAATTTAAGTTTGCTCTGAACAAATGGGATGCATTAGTACAGCCTTCCATAAGGTGACAGATATTGTAAGTTCCATGTTGATTTATTATTAATATACAGAAAAAGTAGGTTGATGTCAGAAACCTCAGCTGCACGTTAATTAAAAAACAAACGTAACCAACAGTTCCATATCATGGGCTGTTGAGGTCTTACTAAGAGTGAAAGCAAGAGGAAAAGGACTAAAGCTGGGATTCAGAGGAACTACAGAGATTGTGGAACCACAGAATCATAGAACAGCCTGGGTTGAAAAGGACCACAACGATCATCTAGCTTCAACTCCCCTGCTATGTGCAGGGTCACCAACCATCAGACCAGGCTGCCCAGAGCCACATCCAGCCTGGCCTTGAATGCCTGCAGGGATGGGGCATCCACAGCCTTCTTGGGCAACCTGTTCCAGTGCCTCACCACCCTCCAGGTAAAAACCTCCTCCTCATATCCAACCTAAACCTCCCCTGTCTCAGTTTAAAACCATTCCCCCTTGTCCTATCACTAAACAGATCAATCTCAACAGAACTCGGAGCAAAGTCTGTGGAGCTGCTGTGTCATTTGGATTGTGACATGAAGAGATGTATTCCTTTGTTTACAGTTTAAAAGCTGACTGAAAAGGAGAAGCTGCAGTAATGTAGGGCATAGCCATGGATCAACACAGTACACAACTTGTCCCAAGAAATGGCAGGAAACAGAACTAATCATTGGACAAATCCTTTGGAATTAGAAGAGATGCAAGATGCTTCCACAGCTACCAGAGTTTTATGTTAAATTAAAACTAATGAGTATAACTACCAATCAGAACAAAACTGAAGAGTAGTTGGAAAAACAGAGGAAAAGAAGCCACTTTGGAAGATAAAGGGTAGTATAACTATTGTTTTGCATGCAGAAGAATTAAAAGAAATTATCCTTCCTACCGGCACAGCATGCACAAATCCATAAACAAAGAGTAGGCACCAGCAATGCAGTACAAAAGGGTATCTATTACATCTTAACAGTAAAATGAGAATGCCGTTACAATAAAAACATTTAAAAAGCAGTCTAGAAAAAATGATCTTAAATCCCAAGTCTCTGTTGATGATATTGCAAAGGCACCAAATTCAGTTTAGCCCAGAATCTTTTCAGAAGTGTTCTGGGGAAGAAGCATCATAAAGCAATGCCTGGCAGCATGCCACTGACTGGGTTCATAACACTGTATGTCTTGTCTCTCCATGAACTGCATCAGAAGCCAGCGAGATACAAAATCTGCTTGTACTCTGTTCATCTCAAACATGCTATGTCAGGCTCAATTAGTCAACGTAGATTTTTTTTGTACTACTCGTATGCACGTACATCTCCTGACCCCAAGACAACATACCGATATTCTTCTAAAGCACACTCCTGTTTCATCTCAATTCTCCCTGTTATTCACTTCTCTTCACAAACATGCTGCTGCCCTTCCATACTGTTATCTGCTTGCAGTCTGGCAATGCAAAGTTGGACAGAAGTTCTGAGATTTCATAAAGACACTTATAAAATGTCACAAGCTTCAGTGACTCTGGGGATTAGATGTATTTAGAAATACTGTGTAATCTTCAGCTTGCTGCAAGCAACCATGTCTTGGGATTAAAATATATAAAAACCTGTCATGACTCTGATATACTTAATATCTGCTTAGTGACATCTCATTTAGAGAAAGGATTCATTAGCTTCAAAATGCTACTGTTTTTTCGTTTTTTTTTCTGTTAGCAGCAATATGAGATGTGAAGTTGAGCTGATGCTTTCTTTTTGAACACACATTTTCAGAGTTACTGTCTGAATGGATTCAGATCACAGCAGCCTGAAATTTGTCACAACATGGTATCAGGGGAGAAAAAAATATCGAAATCCATTAAATGAACCACACAGAACATGACTGCAACTTGATGTCCAGTGGTTTCAGCTCCCTAAAGAAGGGAAGCCTTATATCAAAATGACTAGATTTTGTCTGCTAAGCATCCTTAAAAACAGAGCCAATCTTAGGGTGCTATGGTGAAAACTGAATCAAGCTAGGTATTTTTATGCAAAAAGGAATATTAAATCCCGAGCAGGTGCAGTGGTTAATTTCCATAATGATCTTGGTTCTGCAGCAAATATAGCATTACAAGTTTCATTATAAGGTAAAATAGATTTTAACAAATTTTGTTTTGACACCAACTGTCATTCAAATGAAAGTAAAAGCACCCTCATTTATTTTAATGACAGCTGGCTTGAAAATACTTGCAAATAAGACAATATTATATAAAGAAGAAAAAAAAAATCAATCACACTTCATAAATAAAATGCTAAAAATAATGATGCTCTGGTCTTCACCGTGCTTGAACATCAAAGAAGAGAGTGAGTAAAAATAATAGACAACGTGTGTGTTAAATTTTCACCCGACGCCTCGGTCGTTCCAACAAAAGAGCACTGATGCTGAAAGCAGTTGAGGGAGGGCAACAATGCCAAAACCAAACTGAACCTCCAGCTACCCAAAGAAAGACAGCCTCTTAGGGATTCTGGTGAAGCAGCTGCCTCCAAACAACTGAAGGTTCTGAAACAATAGCTCTCCTAATCCTTAATTCAGCAGCCTCAGGTTTATAGCCAAACCCACCAATCAATACTTACAACAAAAAAGAAGGATGCTGTTAGCCTGGTCGGGAGCTAGACGGAACCATTTCATTAATCAAAAAAGAATGAACACATACGTTGTCTTGTATGCTCTTATTTTTATTTTCTGATATCCTCACTTTCAATGTTGACTAAATCCCAAACAAAAACTCCAAGAGAAGGCAATCTGTCATATTTTCTATCTATATTTTCTATATTTCCCAGTATTTTTTCAATTTCCTGTAGGTAACGGCATCACTGTATTGAACAGTGCAACTGAAACGCAATTCATTTTGATACCTGCAATCACAACCTGCAATTATCATGTAACTGGAGAACTATAATCAAGGAGCGCAGCTCAGTTTCACATTCTATACATCTCACAGGGAGAGCTCTATGATAGTGCCCCTAAATAGAAAAAAGTCTACAAGCCAAAAGGTTACCTCTCTGAGTACACTTTTTAAATTCATTGTTATTTGAGAGGGTCAACCAAAAAAAACCACACACACAAACACACACACACACAAAAAAAAAACCACAAAAAAACCCTGTTTTTCTGGTGAGAGGAGTAAGTAGCTTCTGCAGTTTCACAGCTTTTAAATGAAATTGCAGTGTAAGTACGCAAGAAGCATTACAGATATTACAAAGACGTCTTTTATAGATCTGTGTTAGACATTCGGTTCTCTGTGCTGTCATGGTTCCACAACAGCAATGTGGAATTTCAATTATTTAAAAATTAATGACCCTCATATCACCCTAATTCTGAGGGCTTGCAGCCCTTACAGTGCCAATAAAATGCTAAGTTCTCCTTTTCAGCAAACAGACGAAAAAAGGAATTATTAAAATATCCTAAAACAAGTAACCACAAAACTATTTAATATTTGTTCATGTTTGCTTACAGCAGAGAATTTTAGCACTTGCACTATTGCCAATGGTTACAGAAGAGATCATCAATGACAAAATTCCTAATTCCTATCACAACAGCATCTAAACTTCATTTCAAAGAACATATTTTGGCATTTTTGTTATGGTGGGTTTTGGTTTGTTTGCTACATTGTGGTTGGTTTTAATTTGCTTTTCTGCCCAATACATTGCGTCACCCAAGCCTCAGGACTTTGCACTTCCCATTTTTCTGATTTATTAGAAATAAATGCTTCGTTAATTGGCAGTGTCCTTCTGATTTTCACTTTTTCCTTTAGAAGTGCAGATGATCAGCTAACATTCCTCACATTATGAAGATAACAAAAAAATAAATTGGCACAAACTGGAATCCATAAGATTTCCATCTATCTTCTATCTAAGATCTAGATGGATCTATCTAAGATCCATCTATCATCTATCTAAGCAACTGGTAATTTTTCTTTTGCTGCACACTGTAAATCCATACTGATGTTTCACATATCAACACAAGCACTGAGATCCGACCAGAACAACTTCTGAAGCTTTTGTAATACTTGCTTTGAATATCCCAGTAACATCGTGGCAGCAAAGCTGAACTAGTGAAATTAATAATTATAACATCATTACTCATTTTCCTGTACCCACGTATCTGCAGGCATTAAAAAATGTGCACTGATGCAGTCTACCTATTATGAATTGTATTGTTATGGAGCAGAAAAGATACTGCCTACCAAGATTTCACATCTCCAGGGCTGTTCTTAAAGAGGAGACAAAATACGGTTGTGCTTTGCATACCTTTGGGGACGGCGATTCTGACCTTTACACTGCCATTCAGTGGCACCCTTGATGGAATAAGACAATATCACTGCTTTACACACTGACTTCTGTCTCTTTAGTATTTGTCTCTTTATTTGAGTGTGTGATGGCAGTCTTGGTCCTTTCCTTCCCTCCTAACAGCTTCTGTCTACATATTATTTCGGAGTCTCTTCTTTTTATTCACCAATCTTAGGATCTCAAAAACTTTTATGCAACTAAGCTGATACCTTGTTGATCTAGATGCCGTCAAACCCTGCTTCATTTGTCCTTCTATCATTTATTTCTTCCGGTGCTTCCACATCCTTATACTCCTACCCATATTTCATTCACGCAAATCTTCTATTACTGATCTCTACAACGTGTTTCACAAGGGTCCAGTGTTCAAACTTTCAGCTACCCTACTTCCTTCTAGATTAAATAGTTCTAGAAAGGCCTGAAAATGAGATGCAGAGTCAGATGAGCAGAAAACTGATCTCTCAATCCACCCACTCTGGACCTGGGCCCAGAAAACCTTTTATATTCTTTTAATTACAGAAGTTGCCAAGATTTGGTTTTTTCTTTTTTTTTTTAATTTCAGATTTTTAATTTCACGAAAGTGAAAAAGGACTTCTGCAGATGTGTCCAAGTTTCCTCCTACACAAACAAGAATTCAATTTATTCCAGCATGTGGGTGACCCGTGCCGTGACGAACTTTTCCATTATCTTCTTATTCTGTGATTGTGTAATTATCTTGAGAGATATTCATGTAAAAACGACATTTTATCCGGTGAATAATTTACAGGTTGGCAAAGTTTAAATACATACAAATGACACAGTTATTATTAATGTCAGTTAGACCCAAGAGAACAAGTAGGAACCTGAGGAGATGACAAGCTATTCTTTCACCACCTCATGCAAGCAAGACTCATGGGGACTCTCAATACAATACTTTCTATCTCACCTGCAATTCCCAAAATTATCTCAAATATGAGCTGGGCATAGATTTATTTTAGTTCAGTAAGACAGTGAAGGAATTGCATAGGCAGTGTACACAATGCAGTGCTCTGACGGCAATACCTGCCACACCAAAAGATATCTTAGCCCTATATGATACACAAGAAGCATGATTTTAGTTAAAAATGGAATACCAAAACAAGACTGCCAGTGTTCAGGTAAATTAGCAATGCTAACTTAACACCAGAACAGGGGAAAATCTCAGCTGCCCGCTGCAG
Source organism: Centrocercus urophasianus (assembly GCF_019232065.1). Classification (NCBI taxonomy): domain Eukaryota; kingdom Metazoa; phylum Chordata; class Aves; order Galliformes; family Phasianidae; genus Centrocercus; species Centrocercus urophasianus. The sequence goes on from NW_024884756.1 coordinate 5,662,184, forward strand.
GAGGTTTGGGAGAACACTTGCATTTAGGATGCACTGTATAAAGGCCATGTGCGCTCTCCAATGTCATGATCCAATGAGAGTATACCAATCCTATATAAAGGGGTCTTTTTTTCTTCTTCTCTCATACCTATCCTTTCCTCACTAGCTGATCTAAAAGATAGATCTCTATTTTTTCAGCTATCAGAGAGCAAATATTGATTTGGCGAAGGGCAAAAGAAAGATGTGAAGGTCAAGACTAGAAGATGATAGATGGTGAATGAGTAGATGACAGGCGCTCTCCCAAGAATAAGGGTGATCTGTCTAAAAAGAAAAGGAAGATTGAAAGAAGGAGATCAAAGCTCACATTCTGATACTGACACTGATCAAAAGGAAAAAGAGCAAGCGTTAGATAGTACTTCACGAGCTGAACTGACTGAAAATAATTTGTACAAGCTTCAGATACTCAAAATGTACTTAAAAATTACATAAAAATTGCAAAATAAGCCTTAGCTAAGTTTTGGCTTACTAAAAAAAACCTTCTGTGTACTATGTCAGAACGTCATGGATTTGATTTATCCTTTATCTCTCTAGTGGGCAATCTAATACATCAGTACTCATCTTCAAAACACTTAACACGAGCATACACTATTAATCTCAAAAACCGAATCATTTTATCTAGATTTCAGGCAACAAGATTTCTTAGTAAAAAAGCAAGAAAAAGGATTAACAGAAAAGAAATCTCTGCAGAAATCCCATTTCATACTTGTCTTGTGAACCTGATGGATGGATGCAGGAAGCAACTAATTATTATGACAGCTAGTGACTGAGATAAACTGCTCTTTTTAAGAATTCCCTCTGTAACCATTTATCCCAAAACATAACAAAAAGATTCCCACTACATCCAAAGGAGGGATTAAACAGCCATAAGTTTTCAATAACGTGCTGTCTGGAATGCTAATTATGAAGCTCCTTTTATGAATAGTTTTGCATTGGATCTTATGTCCTTGAGCTAAAGCCCATAACTTTTATCAGTATTAATGAAAATTATACATTCTGATCCACAGAGATCAGAAAGGTTTTCCAAAAAATTTCAATATAGCCAGTCTTGCTTAACTATATAATTTTCATCTTGATTTTTAGCAGGTGCTGCATGACAAGGATATACATATTTTCATTCCTTTCCAAAATTCATGAAAATAAGCACAGCAACGTAAATGGAGTAATTTTTAATTAACATCTGAGTTAATTGGTTAATTAATTCAAAACCTAGTTTTTAACAGATATCCTTAAAAGACAGCAAACATAGAAACTTGTGAGCAAAGGTGACGCAGAAAACCCAGATCTTGAAGGTAGCGAACACCAGTGATGGGAACCAAGAATCTAAAGAAAACTCTTCAGCAGCAGGGTCTTATGTTGTGAGCAAAAAATAGGATCTAGTATTCTGATATATAAACTCTCTCTGCTTAAGGAAAGAGACTAGTAATGCCTGCATCATCGTAGAATATCCCAAGCTGGAAGGGATCAACGGCATGAAGTTCAACTCCTGGCTCCACACAAGGCCATCCAAAATCCAGCCTACGTTTAAGAGCTTTGTCCAAACACCTCTTGAGCTCCTGCAGCTTGGGGCCATGCCCTCTGCCCTTTGATGAAGAATCTTTTCCCAGCACTCAGCTGCCCTTTCCCTGACATCTTCATGCCGTTCATAGTGATACAACGGTTTGTGTTCGAAAGGGCCTCAAGGACCTTCAAGTTCCAACCTTCCTGCTGAAGGCAGGGTTGCCAACTGCTAGATCAAGCACCACATCAAGTTGCCCAGGGCTCCATGCAGCCTGGCCTTGAACACTTCCAGGGACACGGCATTCACAACCACCTGTGCCAGCACCTCACCACTCTCTCAGTGAAAAATTTCCCCGTGACATTAAATCTAAATCTTCTCTCCTTTAGTTTAGAACCATTGCCCCTTGTCCTATCACTATCTGCCTGTGTCAAAAGTCGGTTTCCCTCCTATTTAATAATTTCCCTTTAAATATTGGAAAGCCGTAATGAGGTCTTCCCTCAGCCTCCTCTTCTCCAGACTGAACAAGCCCAGCTTCTTTAGCCTGTCCGAATAGGAAAATTGCTCCAACCCTAACACCATTACAACAAAACCGTAACTACGATCCTATGTCAAAGATAATTGCATGTAGTATATTAAGTGTTACAGTACTGATTATCTGGAATTATCAGTGATAAGGACAAAAAATAAAACAGACTACCCACTAGACTCTAGACACTCCATCAGGCCTATATCTCAAATACTTGGTGCGGCCAGGTAGAACGACAGCACATATATTTGCAAGAAAGGCTTGTACCTTGAGTATGGTAGGCAAGAAAACGCAACGGCAACATTAACACTAGTCACGTGGGCCATTAATATAATTCCTCGCCAGAAATTTTATTGTTTCAACACTGCTAATAATAGGTGTGTTGATTATTAGCAAATTAAGGTGGCATCCATTTATTAGAAACGTGTTTATGCATGTGTTATAAATATTATAACTACATTTTTCACTTACATTTCATATCTCCCGCTTAAAAAGGAAAAGCCAGACTTCAACTAACAAAACCGTAGTGACCGCTTCAAGTTTTAAATTGAGTCCATCAGGTACAATACATTACACCATGCAAAGAGGTCAGGAAAGAAACTCTGAAACATATAACAATATTGCTGACAAATAGGTTTTTAAAAATACAAATATAGGAAAATAATCTGCACGCTGAGTCGGTCAGCTTGTATGTCTATGTTTGAAATCAAAAAGAAAAAAAGAAAGTTAGAGAAAAGAAGAGTGTTAGGAAAAAATAAAAAGATTAACTACAAACATGAGTCATGCATTAGTATCTGTCAAAATCTAAGGAGAAAAATCTATGGCTTATATCCTACTCACTCCTATACTGTACAGACTAACAAAGATAGCCAGGCTAAAAAAAACAATAATCCATAATCCACTAAAGCCAAATGGAAAAATAAAAATAAAAATAAAAATGTTGTCAAGTGAAGCGAGACTCCATCCAAAGGCTGGATCATAGAAGCACAGAATCATTAAGGCTGGAAAAGATTTCTAAGATCATCCAGTCCAACTGTTTACCTACAACCAATATTATCCAATAAACCACGTCCCTAAAATCTACATCTAGATTGTCATGTCAGAACCTGCTTTAGAGGTTCTTGGATCAGGAGAAATTTGATCCTATGCTAAACAATTTCAGTTAAGCTAGCAAAGCGAGCAAACAAGCACTCCAATGATGGTTAGTAAGAAAGCTACTTCAGCAAATGAGCACATTTCTACCTTACCGCGTGTCTTCTCTCATTTCAAAATTAGTGTCTTTTGCTTTTATGGTGGTGGAATATCATGTAATTCTCTCAAATCTCCTACTATAGATTCTCAAAGCCATTCCCAAATTTCAGTGGACAATCATAAGATTATTTAAAATACACACCAATTTTAGGAAGCTTTACTTAACCACTATAATTCCAAAGGCAGCTGAATTATTGACCTACAAGGAGTACGCACAAGAGCACTGTTCTAAACATCTCCTGACCTATGTAGCACAAACTGTGCCTAGTCTCTCATTTCATACCCCTGAACAAAGACTTCCAGTATCCAACTCTGCTAATACTACTCTCCGCCAGTTGCTGAGACTTTCAGAAATTCCCTGGGTTTGAGAAATATTGACTCTGAATGCCATTATATGCATTACGTTTAGCAATCGGTTCCCTCCATTTGTGCTCCTCCTAAAAAAGATTAAGAAAGCTTTGAGGAAAAAAGGTCGTTTCACCTTTTTTATTCATGTTGAAGAACTTTTCTGTTGACCTCATTCTGACTTTTAATGCAGTAAGGAAAAAAAAAAAAGTGACAGATTTCCCTTTTTGGGGAAAGAAAAACAACATATTTTTCTCCCAAATTGCTTTTCAGGATTTCATTTCTACAGAAACATACAGAAAAATACAATCTTCATAAATTCCTGAAAGCTTTAGTTTGAAATTATTACTTAATTTGACCAAACTGAAGTACTCCATACATTTACAGATCTCTACTACTGGGAGCTTCCAGGTCTGAATAAGTTACTAGAAGATCTCATGCTGTGCTATAGCAAGTTCTTCATATTCCCCTCCACTGAAAGTTCTTACTTTTGGGGAGCACAAAACCATGCTTTTCCAAGTGAAATTAGTTCTGAATGACATCCGTGAGCATAAAGAGCAACTCATAATTCAGACTGGAATTCTATCAGCATAGTTTTTACTCTTAACTACCTAAGTATCAATTTTTTTCCATCTGAAAATTACCATGGATACCTAATTTTATCCTATATTCTCATACAAATGTATTTCAAGGAATACAGTTTTAAACAATTTTCTTCTGCATATAGGAGATCTAGGGGTACATTTTGCAAAAAGCATTACAGCAAAACTCGTATCAGCTTATCAGGAGGAATGTGAAAATATCTTATTATTAGAAGGGATTCTATAGGAACGTTGGTGAGAAGACAGACCAAGAAGAGTGTATTCCCCCTCCCCGCTCTGACAAATGAAAACAGAGAACTCACTAATAGAGACATGGAGAAGGCTGGGGACTTAAAGAGTACTTATAAAACAGGAGGGAGACTGACTTTTTACATGGGCAGATAGTGACATGAGGAGGGAGACTGGCTTTAAACTAAAAGAGGAGAGATGTAGATCAGATGTTAGAAAGAAATTTTTCAGTGAGAGGGTGGCAAGACACATGTAGGTCGGATAAGGCCTTATTTATGCCTAATAATACGTGGTCAAGTATTCATGTCAAGAGCCTGAGCTCTTGACCAGAAATTGACAAGGAAAAAAGAGGAGAACACCTTTGGCAAAGACACAGAAAATATAAAAACACATGATGATGATTACCAAAGAAACAATCCCTCATGTTTTCGGAAACTAAAAATGAGGTCTTAAGGAACTAACAGAAGTTTCTCATCCTTTCCGCAAGTTATGTGTTTTCCATATGCATGTTTATATCTCAGCTTGCATACCTTAACTTAGTATCTACTTGCTTATCATGAGAAACTATTTGTGGAAAGGGTACATAGCCAGGATGCTGGAGAACAGCTTTGGAATCTCCCTCTCAGCTGGCCTGGGACTTCCCCAGTGTGCAAGCCCACGGACCCAAACCTGCAGCTGACGCAACAAGACAGGTCATACAACCTTACCTACCCTAAGTTTACCTTCCCTGCAATACCGATTAGTTATGGACCGTAAGTGTAACAGCCTGCTCAGAATATATTTAATCAATCTGTTCGAGTGCACCTGACCTGTATCAGGGAAGTGTGCAGTAGTCACTGCCTTCCCACCGAACATCAAGGGTTTCATATGCAGACACACGTGTTCTCGGGAAATGGGATAAACAAGAAGAAATGTACGTACGAAAAAGAACCAAGGTCAGGAAGGTACAGACAAGCAAAGCATTGTGTCTGAAAATGGATGACTAGCTTTGTATTGATTTCTTTCCACATCCTTAGGAATCAAATTACTTTAAGACTCACTTTGGAGCTCCCAGGTTCTTGTTCATGAGATTTAGCTTCGATTTAGTAATCCTAACCTGTGACACATCTGTTCTAATTTATTATATTCAAGTCCAAAAAAAGGATTCGTGCCTCCTTCATGTCTTCCCATTGATTTGATATTCTCTGGCTACAAAAAGGGTCATTAGGCTTAATGTAGGTCACCAGGATGCATGCTGATTTTCTAGTGAATGTAATGCAAAGTGATATCGAGTGTTTTAAAAAAACAACAAAAACACACAGCTAAAACATAGGGCACTGTAGAGACAGTCAAAGATTGAGATTAATACTCTCCTGAGGGAGAAAGTAATTGCGGAGCACACAGAACACAAGTTACATTCTGCTTTCCAAAAATGAACTTCTCTCTGCAGTAAAAATAATAAAAAAAAAGGTTACAGTTGAGAACAGTGGTTACAGGTGAATGCACAAGGACTCTACTTAGCAAGATGAGAAGGAGGAAGACCCAGTCCAAAGGTGATGCTGAAACTTTTCATCAGTGGGCTCTCTGTGACCACTGTGGACTTCATAGAGCGTAAAATAAGTCTATTCTTATAAACTTGGATCTCTAATGTTGCAATTAGCAGTCACTAATCTGTTACTGCCTTGAGGTGTTTGAGTGTTACAAAAATAATACTGTAATGCCTCTGTTTAGATCAGGAGTTTTCTAAAATGTTATTAAAATCTGTTATTTTAGCCAGAGGGTGTACAGCAAGCTTTGATAAGTAACGCGTTTTATTCCGTATTCCTAGCCAAAGCCCAGTTAACACTCTCTTCATTTTTCTACTAAAACCCTTTGTGAACTTTCACATATAAAAATATTTCTGCTTTGAGCTGTTTCAAAAGCCATGCATTCAACACATCAGGTCAGGGAGAGCCTCCCACATCATGGCTGGCTGGAGTTTGTTATGGAGATACATCATCCTACGTGCAAACTTCACAGTCATTTTGTGTATGCACTTCTATACTTTTAGATAAAATATGAACTTTGCATGTAGTAGTTACACTAGCTGCTATTTTAGTGGCGATCATTTTGCCTACTAGGAGAAAAGTGAGATCATGCCAGGTCAGGTCAAATCTAAGAAACAGCTCAGAAGAGAAAAAAATATATAAAATAAATGTGTGTATTTTCCCGGAATCACTTGCTCCAGTACAGACAGACCTATAAGAAGTTGTCAGCAGTGAAATAAGAAACCTATAGCCATATCCAACAAGAGGCGATAAAAACAACTCAGACTGTGTATTTGAATAATTTCATGATAAGGGAAATTACACCAGAATCCAAAAATTCTTGTGTTACTCCTTCTGACAGCAGAAAAAGCCTGTAACTTCATTTCAGTATGTTAGAAATGGATTTCTAGAAAGAGAATGCAAAACTGTGCTTACATATAGAGGGCTTATATAGTTAGGGCTTACAGCTGTGTGTGCTTGCAGCCCAGAAGGCCAACAGTATCCTGAGCTGCATCACCAGAAGGAGGGGCAGCAGGAAGAGGGAGGGGATTGTCCCCCTCTGCTCTGCCCTCATGAGTTCCCACATGAAGTTCTGCGTCAAAGTTTTGGGCCACCAGCACAGCAGGGATGTGGAGCTGCTGGAGCAGGTCCAGAGGAGGACCATGAAGGATCACGAGAGGGCTGGTGCTCCTCTCCTATGGAGAAAGGTTGAGGGCATTGAGCTTGTTCAGCTCAGAGAAGAGAAAGTTTCTGGGAGGTTGTTGTGGCCTTCGAGTACTTGAAGGGAGCTTACAAGCTGGAGGGGGAGCTGACTGTTTACATGGTCTGACAGTGATAGGACAGGGGCAAATGGCTTTAAACTGAAGGAGGGAAATGGTACCCAGTAATTCTGATTTTCCAGTACTGACTGTCACAGACCAGCAAATGATGTCAAGAGAGTCCTTAATGTTTTCCATTTCTCACTTCGTTATCTGTAAATAGGGGAATAATTATTTTTTTCTTCACGATGTGGTGACAAGACAGATTACTGCTTACAGCATACATCGCCACTATGTATACAGAAATGTAAAATATCAGAGACTGTAGCAGATGGAAATCACTGCAGTTCTTTTGTAATTTCTTTGTGCTAGAATGCTCATTGAGGGCCCAAAGTCATCCAACTGCAACATTACATTTTATATATGTAAATGTACATGTGTCACATATTTGTATGTGCATATGTATGCACACATTTGTGTGAGGGTGTGCATGAATAGATTCCCTGTAATAAGGCACAAATCAGAGCAATCTCATTTCTGCACTGTGGCCCAGAGCAGAAAATCCAGGTCAAATTCCGTTATCAGATCATCATTAAGGTTGTGGAAGGACTGGGAAATGCACTCTCAAAAAACTTCAAGTTACCTTATAAGAGGCATATCATTACCTGATCATACTGATAATTGAACTGAGAGCAGCAGATTATTTTGTTATGTCACTCAAAATTCACAGCCACAGGGCAGTGTGCTCTGCTTACCTTAACAAGTTCCATTTATGCAATACTGAAAACATGTAATCAGCTCAGAGGTTTTAAGCCATTTCAAGAATTACAGATTTGAGTTTTCCTCTCTCCTCGTCACATACACCTTATACAAATAAAATCATCCTATCTGCTGTTAATAAGGGAAGGCAAATCCCAGGAGGATCATGAGCACTCAGCACGTCTTAATACTGATTCCAAAATTAAAAGCCAAAGGGACTTATTTTCCCTCTCTCTGAGGTCTTCCAGCAAAATATTGATTCTTGCTGATCTCTTTCCATTAATATATTTTTTTCTTACAGCCTGAATGATTGCACTGAAGTGCTTAGTAACTCTCTAATCATGTACATCTCCTGGGGCTGCAAAGAGCTTTGGTTTTAAAAGTAATTTGTTTCAAATGAGGCCTTATGAATCCTAATGTGAGGGTCAGGGGCTTGGGGAAAAAAGTAAATTTTCAGGGATAATGTGTGTGAGAATACAGAAGTTTTAAAGCCATTTAGGGGTTTGACAGATTAAATATTCAACTACAGAACTTCTAAAAATCACTTACCCTTAATAACCTCCTATGAAAACCTAATACTATTAGAAAGAGTGTTTTTGAACCTTTCTGTTCACAAAAATATGGACTACTAGAACAACAAGAAATGAAGTTAGTAGTCTGCAACTTTTGGTAACCCTAAAGAGAGATGAAATCAATTCAAAGGAGGGAAAAAAATTGAGCCATAATGCTTAAAAAGACTTATTTCCAAAATATTGTCAAGTGTAGTTTCATCCAGCAAGTCCATAGGGGCTGCACGATGCCCAAGCGTTTCTCCTTGTTGAGTTACTCCACCAGGCAAAAAAACTCAGTGCTACCATTGAATGGGAACTGCTGAGTCACGGCCTGAGCCTCTGATTGATCACCTGAGGTGAGCCATGAGTCAGCCAGAGGAGCACAGGTGAAGGCAATTCAGCTGGGCTGCCCAAAGGAGTGCAGCCAGGCTCCACCCCTCCTAGACCTGTTTAAGAGCTGGCTACCAGTGGGGAAGGATCTTGTCTGGAGATCCCTTCGTCTGGTGTTTTGTGGTGAGCCCAGCATAAGGGTAAGCCTTCCATTTATTCTCTCTTGTTATCATAGTCCACTTTGCCTAACTCTCTTGTTTATTTTGTGATTGTAACATCTTGATATCCATTGATTACACATACCATCTTATGAAATAATTACCAATTATCTGCAAGACATGTTTCTACTACACTGCGTTTTTGATCGAATCCAGTTCCCTTACCATTAAAACTCAACCAAAATATTGAAACGTGACCGTATACACGTACTAGAACAGGACTAGAACTTCCAGAACAGGAATGACATCAGGATTGTACATTTTGGCCACATAGGATGACAAAAGATGTACTCCCCCCAAGTACCCTACTTAGCTAAAGGAAATCTTGAAGCTTCTTTTATTTTTAATTTCAATGCGATGTATGTTGAACACCTTCAGCGCAAAGCCCATCGTAACACTTAAGCTGGAACTGAGTACCAACTAAGCCTCAAAAAGATAGTGGGATGAGTAAAAGGTTTCACTTCCAATGACACGATCTTTAGGTCGGTTTGCATGAGTTCTTTAAAAACTACCAGTGGTTACAAGCTGTCTGGAAAGCCCTGGTATGCCCAATTCACAATCACAAGCAGTCACAAAATCCCACGCAGCAAGGTCAGAGAACCTGTAGCAGGAGTAACAAACACTGAAGGAACGGAGATGAAGAAGGAGAAAAAACTTCTCTAGAGGTGGATCAGACACTTTGCCTCTCCTGAAGTGCACTGTAATCCATCCAGGTAAAGCCAGATATGGAGACTATCATTACAAATGCAGAATTTTGATGTCATTTTAAGATCTCTCCTGTTCCGGACAATCATTAAGAGAATCGTTCAGTTATCAGATCTCTCAGACTATAAGGCCTTCAAATTTTCCTACGATAGCTAAACCAAACAAATCTGCGAAACAAGGATTTGGGCATTACATTTGGAATCTGCTCAGTGACAGACTCCCCAGCACAGTGATCGCAGCACTGAATTGCCAGAGCTCAAGAAGCACCTGAACACCACACTCAGACATACGGTCTGATTTTCAGGTGGTCCTGTATGCAGCCAGGAGACTCCATGATCGTTATGGTCCCTTCCAACTTGAGATACTCTGTAAGTATCAGCCAAGTTCAGGCCTTCTGTCAGCAGAACAAAGTAGATCGGATGGTTCATCCCTCACCCTAAAAATCACACCAGGTGAAACCTTGCAGAAGTTTCAAAGGAAGGAAAACGTTTCCTTTTTCATTATATGCAAGTCAAATGATTTTCAATACAAAATAAAAGATTCAACCTGAGACTCATGGACTGTCGTCTGTTCTGCTTCATCTATCACACCTTCTTAGCAGCGTAACACCATTTATTGGTGCAGGCAGAGGAAGGAGCAGCCAGAGGTCTCTCCACAACAGTTGCTAAAGATAAAAGAAGTATATACTGGTATATTGATGGAGTGAGCCTGTCAGAGAAACCACATTTCCCCTCCTAAGAGGATTTGGTTCCTTGAATAAATAGGGCATGCTATCAAACTATTTTTGCTTATCCAGAGGATATGCTGCAACTTCCAAAGTGCAAAATGTGATGGATTGGAAAAACTGCCAGCTGTCCACCCTGTAATATGGTTTGTTACATCTCAGAATAGGCCCTATCTCTACAACATGAGAAGCCTGGAGTCAACTGCAGCTCAGCATAAATTTCTTAGCAGGGACCCTTAGCTTTTACAGATCGGTTTAGCTTCAGTTTGAATCCAAAAACTGACCAAATTGAACCAGACCTCAAATTTAAACATGTAGAAACGTGAGTCACTGACAACCAAATTGCTTCCTTTCAGAAAGCTCTGATTTTCCACATCTGGTTGTTTGCCATTTAGTTCTCTCTACTCAGATATGCAGTATATAAAATAGACAGCAAACTCAATAACACTCATCATCTGTTGTCAATAACTTAATTTTGAGACCCTGCCAATCCCCAAATTATCCAATACAGCAAAACTAGATCCCGAATTTTCACTTCATTTATCATCTTTGTCTTCGGGGAACTTGCTACAGTCTGAAGATGTGGGAATTTCTTTTTCTTGCAGAAAGAACATAAAGCCACAGCAAATCATTAATTAAAGCAAGCAAACAAAAATACACTGTCACTGTTAGTTGCTAAAATTACTATTAAATGAAATTAGAGGGTAGCTTTTATTTTTCACTTTTATTTTTTTATTGCTAAAGTCAATTTGATTCCATGCATATACTGGATATCGCGTTACTTGGCATATTTTTCACCAAGTACTATGCTAAGAAGCAGATGTTTTAGATGTTATTGCCATCCAGAGGAAGATGCCTTAAGCACATGGGTGCGTGCACGCATACGCATGCCTAGAGACCCCTGTTACAGCCTTATGTATGTACCAAGTAGTATAAAATAGGGCTGTTATGCTTAGGTTGCTGAAAATAAACCTCCTAGTTCAACAGGAAAGTGATTAACAGAAGCATGGCTGAACGTGGAAGCGGCAAGGTAGGTGCAGAAGTTAATGTACTCTTCGTATTTGTGACATTACTGCACCTTCCCTCCTGATCTCATTGAGGCACAGATATTTCTCCCCATTTCAACAACAGTACAACCTACCAGCACGACCTGATCATCATAATTCCCATCTGCCACCACAAACACGAGATCACCAGACACGTTCCACTTCATCTGACCTTCTCTTGTAGAAATACATTAAACATGTATAAAGATTGCACATTTTCTTTCATTGATTTCAGAAGCTATTCAACCTGAAAGCAACAGAACATGGATTTCAGGACCTGTCAGACACTCAAATTACTGCTATTCTGGGTACCAAAGCACACAGGACTCAGAGAACATAAAAAACAAAGCTACAGTTACATGCTCAGAATACAGAGGATCCAAAACACAATTCAAATATTTGCCAAGTTTCCCAAGTGTGACTTTCATTAATTTGCACGTTTGCTATGCAGGGTACTCAGGGACAGTATATTTTCTGCTCCCTCTCTCATTTGAATACTAAATATTAATATATTCTGTAGCTACTGCTGCATAAAACTTTATATGTGTATGTCCACGAACATGAGTATAAATATTTATACACACACCTACCTAATTATTAGGGCTTTTCTCCTGCACATTTACATACAGGCTTAGAGGCAGAAATGTCCTTACTGTCTTCCAACTGGACTACACCCACAGTTACAATCCTATATCCTGGCATTAATGCTATCCTGCACAGAACAGGATCAGACTTTCAGACTTTGCAGATCATTGTGTTGCGAAAAGAGATATCAGTAGCAAAAGGCACAAAAACAATGTGCAAATCCAGTCTACAAAATAAATGAATAATCATTGATAGTAATGATCTTTCTATAGAGTTCAACAAGCCATGTGACACACAAATGGAAGAGCACTGATCTCCAGCCACTCACCCACAGTATCACAGAAGATTGCCTGCTGGTGTGTGCTGCAGCTCGTTACCCAAGGGCTGTGGATTATTGATAGCAACTAAAAATAAAAAGAATTTATCATGAGATTTCAATAGTAGGTTTAGAAATTTACTGTTATATTTCATCTCATCAGCCCACGGTGGCCCCAATCAGGATTTCTGTCACATTGCTTATAATTAATGTAATTAAACTCTATTGTGTTTCTGAAAGAATTTAGGCTATTTTAGTTTTCTGAAATAACTTTTTTTAAGCCCTCCAAATGAGGTACTAGCCATATAAGCAGACACAGAGCTTGCATTCCTTATATTTGAGACTGGAAGGATCTTTGTGTAGAAGACCTGCATGATGTAGATGGCAGCACACTAAGTATGGCAGCTTTTTAAAAAATTATTATTATTTTAAGCAAGGGGGGGGGGGGGGGCGGAGGGTGTTTTCATAGACTTTTTGTTGTTGTTGCAACAGATTGCCAGTTATTACGGGCTTATAGTTGATTCCTATTTCCTTCATTTTGTAATAAGGAGTTGCTAGACTGGTTTGGAAAACCATTTTTATTTGTATGTCCTCACTCCATATTACATTGCACATCGTAGGTGTAAATCAAGACTTCCCTTTCCTATAAATTGATAGCTGGCACACAGAAGTGCACAAGCAGCTGCTTCAGTCCAGATGAAGCCACTGAGTGCTTTCAGTAATCACACAACACAGGGAATATCTCTGGTCACTAGATACTCTCAAGCCATTCTCTGCAATCAATACTAGTTTTCTCACCCATAATTACTGGATGGTCTGGACAGAATTCAGTAATACTCAATATTGAACTTAAATTTTGGCTCCTTCTTTCATCTGATTTTTATAATTGGTATTAGCATTAGTATTACTAGTATTTTTAGTAAGACACAAAAGCCTATTCTTTCATTTAAATAAATTTACCATTAAGCTTAATTGTAAAGACAGGCCTCAGATGAAATTAGAAATCCCAAATCATTCATGATGAGGTCCACTAATTTTATAGTATTACTTCTTATGTGAAATTTCCATGTGCCAGACTGAAGGGTTGGTTTTTTTTTTTGCTTTTTTTCTGGTAGGGAAAAAAAGGCTTCAAAACACTCCCTAGAGAACAAAAAGTAGCTGTCACACTGAAGATAACACATTTAACATAACATATTTAATCTCTCGGTTACATTACGGCAACTTAAATAAGCTTTATTGTACTCTGTTACTGTATAGCAACCCTCAAAAAAAAAAAAAGAAATCACTAAGTAAGGAGCACGATGGTCTGTATGTCTCTACCCACTTAATAATTAGATTAGTGCTTTCAAAATAGTCAAAGGCAGCAGTAAATTCCTTCCATAAAGGCTGGCAAACACAGCAAGCACATCAGTCATTTGTCAAAGCACAGATGACAGCTACTTTCCAATTTTCAGTGATTCCATTCAATTTAGATTCAAATTAAATATGATTTCTATCTTCCTATTGTAAACCTTGCACCACTCAAGACCCATATACTGGTATTTCATCCTTATTTATCATAATGCCTCACTGAAACACATTCCATTACCGACATGAAGTTCTTTAAGAATGCTGACTACGCACAGAGTTTGTTCCAGGTTTTAAACAATTCTTTTAAAACTTGCACCTGGAGACCAGAAATAAATTATGCAATTACATCTAAATGTATCTTAACAGTTAAAAAACAGTGCTTAGCCTCATCCTTCTCTTCTGCCTCAAGTGGCTGACGCAAACTCAGTCTCCATTTGCTCCATGCTCAAAATGAACAGCAAAATGCCACACGTAGCACAGTGTAGTAATGAGTGGCACTGAAGCACAGAACCCATGTAGCCTGTGCATGGATCATGCAGCTAACTCAGTAACAACTATGAGCCCCGCTTCTGTTCTGTAACAAGGGGTGCAAACTCACATTGTTGCTTAGACCTTTATTTCTATTATTTGGCAGTGTGAACTGCTGACGTTTTCCTTTCTCATATGAGCAGGGAGAAAACATCTTGTATACTATCTGTAACTGCAGCAATGAATGAAGCCATTCAGAACTTCATAATCAGTGCAACAAAAGTACAGCCAGCGATGATTATCTGGGATAAAATATTTCAGTATAAGAAGAGATGATCTGACAAAACAGAGCTAGGTGTTGTCACAATCACAGCTCAGGTGGTGACACATCCAAGATAAAGCATCAACACAATCAACTAAAAGCCACACAAAAGTTAACAAGTAGTTAAAAGGAATCATACAGATGAAATCCATAGGAAAAAAACCTCACAAATATTATAAAATTACCTAATTAAAAATAAATGACGAGACCAGCAAGTTATCTATAAGCAGTTAAATACATTCACAAAGTCACTGTGCTAATAAATCCCCACTCAGGCAGAGCACACAGCTCATTTTGGAAAAGACTGCTGAGAAAGATGAGCTTTCAAATATTCCCCTGAGGATGAGCCAAACAGAAGTTTTGGAGTGTGCTGGAAAAAAAAGCTAATTTAGATATTCGAGACTTTGAAATGCTTCATGGCTTCTTTTCCATCTATAGGTCTGCAATTAAAGACAGATGTTAAACATATGCTTCAGTCTATTTCAATTTAGGAAGTCAGTCAAGCATACGCTCCAGGCTTACGTTCTGCACAGGAATCATTGTTGAAGTGGGGAGTTTAGCAATAAGTAATACTTAACTTTTAAATAATGGCTTGGATTAGTGATGTGAAGGTGTTTAATGGAGGAAATCACTATCATTAGCTTCATTTTTACTTCTGGGAGACAGATGTGAAGCGATTTGTCTCCAGACATACAAAAGGCCAATAAAAATCCTACAAGCAAAACGCACATCATCCAGCTCTAAATTCGAACTTCAAGTCTCTGCAGTTGTCCAAAAATGCAACTACCCCAAATGTTCTATTTGGTATAAAAATGGAACTATGTCAATACAGTAAATCATTAAACGGTGCTCCAAAAACAGTCAACTATCAGATCCTTGTATGTTCTACAATAGAACATAAATAGAACACAGCCAAACTGAATCTCTTCCAACGATGTAAACAGATAAACAAATTGATTAAGCAATTCAAGTCCTGACCTGTGAAAAAGTTGGCAGTCCACACTGACTCAAGATGTTTCCCTCCACTGCATTCATGATTTCTGAAATAGTCTCCTGTTCTGGCAGCAGCGTGTGCAGAAGAGACACTCATGTGACCACAACCCTGACGTTCCCTCATTGCTTAATCATCCAACCAAGCCTTACCACTCCTTCTTCAAATTCTCCAGTATAAGATTCATTGCAGTGTTTAAAAAGATGTGCCATGGGACGCTCACTAGCCAGTATAACAGCTCCAGTGATACCAGCTTTTAATCACTAGCAACAGTCACTGAAATAAGATAATTTCAGATACCGTCAGAGAAAAGCTGGTTGCACAGACATAGGTGATCACAAAGTATATGGTTTACATTCAGGATTCATGGGCGTTTTAACACAAGAATCGGTGTTTTTGCAACTGTTATTTTAGTATATTCTTGAAAACAGCATGTTAACAAGACCACAGTAATGCTTATGTTTGGAAAAATCAGACCCTCAGAGTTTCATTACTTATTTTGTAATTATTTTAACTATTCCCTCAGCAAGACTGTTGTTGCTTACTTCTTTAGATTTCACAGTTTCCATACAGAATTGCCTTTTAACAGCCTCTCTCTGGGCTCCCACAACCTTAATTCACTTGAAAACTGTATACAAATCTCTGTGCCATCTGGTAACTTTTTGCAATATAATTATCCTGATAAATGTATGCAGGATATTAGACATTTTCCATTACAGAGGTGACTAATGTTGCTTCCATATTTACAAATCTGTCTGCAGAATTCTGTTGCTGGTCCACTTGAGACAGCTAGCACACTTGTTCATTTAAATTTATATCTCATGGAAACCTGGCGCCAAGGTTTTGCGCCAAACGTTACTTAAATTATACACTACTATTTAATAAAATCAATTTTCTGCCTTGTAAATTAGACACACAAAGTAATAAAAATATCATAGAATGTGTTTGCGCATTTGGACCAAGTTATTTTTGTGCAACGGGAGGAAAAATAATACTGCAATTCATTTTTTTTCCTCCTCCTCTGGGAATTTTAGGAAGGTTGGTAGTTGTGTGTCTAGATGTTCAGGTAGGAGAGCTGATTTTTAAGTTTATGTGTAAGTACAGTATGTGATCTGCAGTTACGTAAGGCTACTTCAATGTATTACAAAAGCACACGTAGCCCAAAGCTTCCTACTCGCACATTCACTCACCACACAAATGATACATGCTGTGTTACAGTACCCTTCTTTTCTTCGCTGCAAAGGGCAGTGACATTGCTGACTTGAGCTACAATTCTCCTATGTACGGGGCATTATGGAGGCAGCAGGGAAAGGGCTTTTCAGAAAAAGCACAGCATCTCTGCTTGAGGAGAGCCCTGCCTAACAAGGTCTACTTTCTCAACTCCATGGCATTTAACACGGTGGCACGTCACATCCTTTGTGTTTGTTTGGGTGCTGCAGTAAGGGTTCCCCTGGGGAGATGCTTTCCGATGGCTTTATTTATTTATTCACGTATTTATTTTCAAGATACTACTGCAAATTGTGACAACTCCAAGGAGAGGATGCCAACAAACTAAATCAGCAAACTTCTTCTTTAAGACTCAACATTTTCCTTTTCACTGAACATCACTGAATAGAAAACTGAGATCCACAATTAGATGCACCAGTGCAGAAAGTACATCAGCTACAGCTGAACATCTTTGGGGTCTGTTTGTTTTTTTACACTGAATTCCACTGAAAGAGGAATAGCTGGGCAAATTAGATAGTCACAGTAAATTACAAGGAAATATACAGTCCAACTATGCCATGTGAAATTTGCTGTAAAGGCTTAAAAAGTCTTAAAGAACACAGAAATGCAGTAGGCCGATGGTAAAGCAACCACTATTTCATAAATATTTCTACAGACCGGCAAATAGGGAGATCCAATTAGGAAAAAAAACCAAACAGAATGTGCTTTTGAAAGACTTCAGCAAACATCTTGAATAATCCAGCTAACTTGATTCCTTTTTTGAACTATAATTCTTTTCCATTTTTCTCTTAACTACACACTGTTAAGAATTACAAAGGAAGATATGCTCTGCACAGCAATTTGTGTCATACCGAACAAATAACATCTGAATGATCAGCAATCAAGGACAAGAAGTTTTTTGAGACAACTACAGAGAAATTTCAAGAGGAAAGCTACCCAGATTCAGAAAGCAAGAACATTACCCCAAGACCTGAAGCAATGACTACTAGCACTGATCAGGGCACTGCATACGGCAGTGTTCCATGCATCCTGCTTGGGTTGCACTGCTCTCCTCACTAAGAACACTGAGTCTCAACACATATCTGCTGACCATAGCAAACAAAAAAGCACACCGTGGATGGCTTCTAGTCCAACAACAGTGACAGTCACATGAATATCATCTTACAACACGTGAAGAAAAGCCAAGACAATCCAAATACTTAGCAACCAAACAAGTCTGGAAAACAAGTGGAGATCATTCAAAAAAAAAAAAAAAAAAAAATTGCCACCAGGCAGTTAAGGCTATGCTCTAATGTAAATAAGCATTTACTTAAAAGGTTGAATACGATGCATCAAAAGGCCCAACTTCTGTCTCCAAGATCAACCTTCCTCTAAGTACCCAGTCTTTATTTCTGAACATACAGAAAACTTGCATCGTAACAATCCAAATTCAAGAATGCCTCAAAACACAAAGGTTGTAAGGGCCTGCTTTTGAAACCTAAAAGCTACAGAAATACTGGTGAAAATAAGGATGCGGCTCATCTGCATATAGCATGCTTTCTAAAAGAACATAAGTCAAGTGTTTTCTTTGCTCTCCTCACGATGTTCAGAAAATAACTGACATGAATTTTTAAACACCTCAGTTAATGCTGAACATACTGTTTTAATCATTTTCTTTTTTAAAAAAACATCTGGAGATTTGATGTTAGTAAAAATCCTCCTACACATGCCATCATAAGTACAGAAATGCTTTTTACTGGAATCCTTATTTCCTTCCATTTCAGTGCTGCGTTGTGCTGTAAGAACAACTTCCAACGGCATCCAAATCAGTAGCTGGAAGGAGAGAGCCCAGGGAGACGTAATGGATAAGAGAGAGCAATTTAGCATCACAGAGAGGCAGTTATAGTAAAGACTGGGGGAAGAAATGCAATAGGTGTGCAGCAGGTACGTTTTAGGGCACCTTATGCATGAAAAAATCACTCACTAGGGCACAGTGAGGCCTACAAATGTTTGAGGTGTATAAAACACCCAGCGTTCTGGTGCAATCAGGAAACAGGGAATGAGAGCATTTCTAGATGATTTGTACGTTAGGAATGGTACATCTTCCTCGTTAGATTAATTGAGAAGTAGGAAAGGTAGCAATTGTGCAGATGTCACCGAATGCTGCAGCAATATGCACAGCTGTCAGCATCAGGTACGGTGCCGTTGTGCTTAAAGCTTACATGGCCTGCATGTGACAGCCTCAATAATGAAATGCTAGTTAGGAAGAGAGCAGAAATACAGCCGCTTGCTCCAAAGAAATTAGATGGCTCCAAATCGCCTGGAAACAGCTGCCAGAAAACTGTTTGAGTTACACAACTTGAGATTTTCAGAGCAGTAGGAATAGATAATTTGCCAGAGCTCAGCAAAAACAGCCTAGCAGTGCCAGAGGGACCAGAGCTGGGTTTACTTAGCGCTCCAAGGGGAGACAGAGTAGACGTCTTTTCACAACTGAAATATATTCATTCATATTCATTTGCAGTTTCGACGAGACACAATTAGCCATGGGAAATACCGTTGATTCACAGAAAAGGACAAATTACTGCAAGTGTGTGATGGAAAACTTCAGACTCACTCTTTTCTGCAAGACCAAATAGCCTAAGCCTGATTTCTAATTACAGGTCTACCAGGAACGATACAAAACGTGGACTGGAAGTCACACAGCTTACTCAGTAGGTTACTGTGAGCTATGTGAGCAGCATCAGATGCACTTACGTAAGAGAAAAATAATTAAAAAACCAAACAAAAAACCAACACACTGAGTTAAGTCAGATGTCACAGTCACTCACTAAATATTTCAGTAATAAGTTTTCTAAGTCTTTTCATGCAAGAGATTCTCCTGTGTTTACAACTACCCGTAACCTGCTGTGCAAATCTCTTAACAGCTGAACTGCCGCAGTGAGCAAAGCCACAGGAGGGAATAATGATGTTCAGCTCATCATGCTCACATCTCAGTGAGCAGCGTTTAAGTTGACCACGACTCTCAGCAGCAGTAAAATAATTTAAAAATATATATTCAAATATGTACTCAGACTCTTAATTAAACATAGCAACTTCGGAGTCTCAATCAAAGTATCTGCAGCATGATTCATATCGTGGCATCGTCCACAGAAACCAGACCCCAGCCATTCAAGAGTATCAAAAAACCCCTCTTTATCTGCCAGTATACAGAAGTCTCTTTACTTTCATGTTGTGAATGTCCTGTTGGAGTTTTCTTATTCCTCGCATATACTTGAAACTTGCTGACCTTTGCGAGAAATACGAATTTTTAAAAATTGAAAACCCAGGATTTAAAGAAAAGGGCTATTTTCCTAGTAATCAGATTGTATTCAGCCTCTGAGATCACTACCACAATTAACTTAAAATTTCTCCTAAACTTAACACTTATAATCAAGGATACCAGTGAAGTTGATCCTCTAAAACCTCACAGTTACGTTGCTCTATTTTTCATAGCTTCGAGTATTTCTGCAAACTTCAAAGGCAGATCTAACTTCATAGTTTTTTCTACTCAAGACTGATTTCTCATCACAAATCTCCCGAGGAATGCAGTTTATTTATCAAGTCACAAATCATTCCTCTTGTTTTGATGACAGTTATTTAAATGTGTTGATGATTTCTTTGTGTAAAAGAAAAAAAGAAGCTGTCTAAAACACACAGATGTTCAGCGCTGATTCCCAAACATTCATTTACCGATTATTTCATTATCAATATAAAAGCAAATATTGAGAAAAGTTAGCAGAGTCTGTTGTCAAGCTAATTACTTTTCCCATGCCATGCTTTAATTTATGTAGGAACGTGCTCACAACACCGTTCTCTTTCAGTGACTTGCTACTGATGCTGCTTTCCAGAACTAATTGCGCATTATTAAAAATTAGAATGAAACGGTGACACCCCCAGGTACAACCATATCACACAAACTCGCATCAGTTAACTTGCAACGAAGCAAAATAGACATCTCCATAGGCAGTGAATACAATTCCTTCTAAGAAAATAGTTAAAAACACTCTATTTAGCTTACTGACTTGCTGAATTCGCTTAAATGCTTTAAATTTTATTGGCAATACAATGCTGGTTCTTCAGTATATTAATAGAGCTCATAAATGAATACAAAATATTAAAGAAGGCTGGAATTCATTTCTGATAAAAGCAACATATATGCACTGAATTCTAACACATAGGTTAGCAACCCTCTCACGGACAGCAGCAGGGACACCCACAAACAAAGTAGGCCCTGGTCTGCATTTGCATAAACGCTGATTTTTTGTAATTATAAGGAACGTAGAATACTGTCCTCAAATCTGTCATGTAAGTGTCTAAGATAGATAATTTTTTGAGTAGTATTTCAAGTGAATCATTTCATCCCCTCCTCAGACCAACTAAACCCTATAATCATGGCTGAGAATTTTGTTCTCAAGTCTTGCTTTTAAAAGAGAATTTATACACAGGCAAACATTTTCTATCAATTACATCCATATACTTTAAAAATCCCCACATAGCTATAGGAAAAGATCCTATCAGATACACAATTTGATGTGATACATCAAAGCACAGAGTTCACAGTATAAAAAGAAATCGTGGCCAAGATTTACCCTTCATTTTAGGCTCACTGAACCTGGGTAGCAATGTCTTTGAAAATGTTAGTGAGCCACTTTAGGTACTTCATATCCTTACAATTTCCTTCATTATTTCTTTTACTCTTGACAAAATGGTACAAGGATTTATATTGCTGTGCAGCAACATTTTTCCCCCTGCTCCATAACCACCTTCAAGTATGTAAACAACTGAATTAAACAGCAGCACATTGTCTTCCCTATAAAAAGCTTACAGGGATAAGAAGCCTCGCTTCTCAGACATCTCAGCTAAGAACTAAGTTGGGGGTCCTTTACTCCCTCAGAAACTCTACAAAACAAACATGACAGTTATCCCTGTCAGCTGCTGTTCTACCAACTTTTACTAGCCAATCCTTCTGATATGCGAATCACGTAGAGGCAATAATTATGATGTTAATAAGCTTATGGCTTCATATGTACACCTCTGTCCACCCTTCGATGGCAGGAAACAATAGCAGCTGCTTTGCCATGTAGTGCTTAAGGTAATGCACTCTACAACCCTTCATAAAGCAGGGAAAGCACACAGTTCTCCAGCAGCTATTCAGGCTGAGGAAAAGGAAGGGAATCACACGTTGTTCTTTGAAATTAGCATCACAAAAAAAAATTAGTGAGGAAAAGTAATAGGGCATGGAGGTAAACAAATTAAAGTCTTCGCTGCTTTGGCTTTACCTTTTGATGTGCTCTTTCTACCCAAGAGAAGCCAACAAGCAGACTTCATCTGGGATGTCAGTGACAGCAATTCAGGGACAAGATGCGTTTCTTTTTAATCAAGAAAGAGGGAAGGAGCTGTTAAGACAAATTCAAGAATTGAAGTGGAAAAGGCCATACAGAAGGCTGATCCAACAGGTTAAGATCCACTTCAGATTTACTGATGCTAAGACAAGAAAGTAAGGTAAAGAAACACCTAAGACTGTTTCAACTAGTTAGTGGTGTAACTTATTTCAGTAAACATCCATGAAAGCAATAAAAGATGAAAACAAGGATTTTATCTAACGTTCTCCACAGTACCAAAGTTAAACTCCAATCCAACTTATGGCCTAAGGAGATTTTTTCTCAGTAGTGTGACAGTGATAGGACTGCTCATTACCAACCTACTATCTTATCCAATCTCTCTATTCCTAGCAAACCAAACGGCAGGAGAAGAAATATACTTTAGGAAAGATGACTACGGTAAAAGAGACAAATATTTGGAGAATGAAAATTGATGTCTTGACTATTTGAGTCAAGGATCTCCAGGTGAGAAAAATGAGAGCATATTTTGCAGGCTCAGGGTGATATTTCTCTGTGCCTCTTCAGCTTCTAATTTGGTGCAGATCAGTACGATTCATAGGTCCTGTGTTTTACCAACGCCTTTGTATCATATCAGAGAAAAATCTGTTGACAGCAAGAAAAATAATAAAAACGGTTTATTTCTCATTTTGACATAATTATAATCCAAATAAAAGTAGAAGCAGAATGATGCTTTTATTCACTTTCTGGTTATTCATCAAATAAAAACTAACAGTACTGTAGCCTGTAAATTTGTTCTTTCCTTTGCTATAATGAAATATGTCAAACCACAAAACAAAAACAAAAATCCCTCAGCCTCCATAAATGATACTGTAGCAGTGCTTTGTGTGTCTGCTTTCTCTCCCAAAACCTTTTTTGCCTTCACTTTCACAAAACAGCTCAGTGCTCAATGGTCTCATTTTGCAGAATGTTGCCCAGTTTATATCTTCTGACCTGTTCTTTCTTGAGAGCAAAGTGGCTTTGGTATTGATTTCTCCGACAGGACATGGAGTGCATACTACTGAAGAATGCTGAAGTTGTGGCATTCCGATCTTCAACACTGACCATCAAGTGCCTGCAGCTATACAAAGACTTGCACATTGACACTTAAATTGCAGTAATTTTCAGTGACTTCAGTGCCTACTTTGCTATTCGCATGCTGCAAGTGTATGAAAAACAGCCGAAAGGCCAGAGCAGAGAATAGAACTGAAGGTTCCCACATCCACCCTCCCCCCCCCCCCCTACAAAGCCAGGGAGAACAATGTAAGCCCTCCTGCTTATTGTCACAAAAAAAGATGGTGGCATCAAAAATAGAAGCTAACCAGGTGAAATGGTGGGGACTCGACGAGAAAAGAACATGTGTGCTGTGAAGGAAATAGCTCTTTCAGTAGACTCCGCAAGAAAGAATTAAACACAATAAACTGCATGTAATTCATATATCTGACATTCTTGGTAACCTTTCTTTATCATGATGGCAGAGGTGCCCACAGTGGTTTCACAAAACTGCAGCAGCTCTTCTATAAACCTGCATGTCTGCAGGTAAGTTATTAGCTGGCATCGACAGGCAGAAAAAAAAAAACCAGATATTTTCCTGCCTTCAATAAAATGAAATCTAGCTTAATTATAACACCTTAGCACAAGCTGCACAACATTAGCATCAGAACAAGCTCTCGGCATTTTCAGACGTTATTCTGAATGGCATTTTCATGTAAAAGATGTGGGGAAGGTGACTAATTTTTTATAAAGTGTTACTCAATTATGTCTCCAGTGTTTGCAATTATGGAGTTTTGGGAAGCTGAAGCAATAACATGTTCTCATTAATTTATACAGCAATAACAATTCTGGCATGAGGTTAGCATCACGGGCCAATAGAACAGATGAGCAGGCAAAACTGTCTCTCACTGAAAAGACAATAAGGCCTCAGTAGGCTTTCCTGCAAAGTCCATAACTAATAAGTATTTACACAGAATGACTGATGGGAAGACCTTTGCCAACCTTTTGGGATGTGTGCGTGGGAGGCAAGCATCCAAGAGCAGGACAAGAAAAGAATTCCATATGGTTGCACATACCTCTTGCTTTCACTAGAGTTAATGAGATACTAGTGAAGTGATGAAAAAAGATACCAACACTTTATCATGATGTAAGTCAGTATTTACTGCCTTTCAAACCTCTATCGTAGCCAGTATTGGTCTTGAAAAACTTTTCGCAAATATTAATTACAGCTAAGTATGCAAAAACCAAATTTGTAACAGAGTAGCCTAATCAGCTCTTCATTCAAGAACGCCCTGGCATACGAAACATTTTTTTAATATTTAATCATGTTAAACCTGTCAAAGATGAACAATGAAACATTTTGACATCAAAGCCCACTGACAGGTTTCTTTTGTCAAATGGTGTTTTTTTTTCTTTTTTCTTTTCAGTGATCAAATGTTTCACTCTTCATCTAGGAACACAGTCACCCTGGGAATTACTGTCATCATACTTACTCCTACTGGCATAGCTACACTTAAGCTGGTAAGACACACCCAACACTAAATGAAAAACAGTGCTAATTTCTGATAAGTGAGGATAACAAGATTTTTAGAAATAATGGTGCACTTTCATATTTCCTGTTGGTTAGCCACGTACCAAAGTGCCTTGATATGAAGCTTCAGATCGCTAACTGAAAAGTACAAGCAATATGATTTCTGCATGCTTTCCTTGGTTTCTAAATCAGATGGCTTGCTCACACCTGATGCCATTTTCAGCCAATTTCTAAAGACATTGCTCATTCCCCATTCTCCAAAGCCCGATTGTTCCCAACAGAGAAAAAGCAGTATTTATCAAAATGTGTCAACCTTTTACTTTGCATTTCAAGGTTACAAAAGACTAAGTAGAACCACCCACATACAAGCATGTCTAAAGCCATATGCACACAGCCCTGCGCCCTGGACAAACACATACGTTGTTCTGTTTCAGAGATCTAGCTAGACTTTGTTAATCCTGTTAATAATCCATTAGTGTTCCAAGGGAAGGTTATGATGTTTGTTTATGTAGCAGCTAATTTCAGGATTAGATATTTGATAGTACCGAAATGAATGTTAGTTTCCTATATTGAATTTTTTTTCTACATTTCAATTTTCTGCCAACTCTTCTAATGTTATTTCTCTACACATTACCTTCTTAAATAAAATAAAAACAAGTAGTTACAGAGAAATCAAGTATAGTGAAGGAGAAAAAAAATAGGTTTATCAGGACTTCAAAATGAAAAGGCATAGTTTTTACTTTTTCACTTTGTCTGCATCCCCTGCTGTGGGACCAGAATTTCCACCACCACCAGGCAAAATTCTCCTCTGCAGTAATTTCTACAACCCTCTGCTACCCAGTGATGCCCAACTGCCACTTCACCACAGAACAGGTTCCCCAGACCACTGGGTACTGCTCTTTGGGCCAGGGTCCCCTCCTCACGCCGGAGCAGATCACGGTCAGAAGGAGATTGGAGGGAGCAGCCTGCTCTCACTTCCATTTCTCTTCTGAAGTCAAGGATTTCAGCCATCTAGATTTATGCACAGAGTTATCACAGCAGACCATTTAAATGCAGAGTAGTTATTACCATTAATTACTTTTACAATTCAATTAACAATTAACTTTCATTGAATGAGCACAGATACCAAGACACGTTTCAAAATCGATTTAGCGTGGACCACTCCTGTTGATATTCACTGAAGTTTAACGTACAAAACAACAGCAGCAAGCTCAGCTGCAAGCAACAGGGCTTTGCAGCACGGACTAAAGCACTTAACTCTGCTCCTGGCTTTCCCACCACCTTTCAGTAGGCACCAGCAACACCAAGAAGGACCAGTGGTGCTGGTGCCGTGGCCTCATAGCAAGTGGGCACACGAATTGTCATAATCTCACACTCAATAGAAGGGGGTAAAAGGGTATTTGGCTGTTTGTATTTATTTATTCCAAACACTGAACAAACAGTAACATTGGAGGCGCTGAATGAAAACAGCATTACAAGGGTGGAAGAGAAGAAAAAAGGGAAACACAACCACAGGGTCAACTCAGTATAGACAGTTTTGTACAAAGCTGCTGACATCCTAATGTGTTTCTTTCCTCCTCCTGGAATAAACACTTGAGAATGGCAATAGATGACTGAGAAGGAAAATAAGTCCTCTTTGTTGTATTGTGCAAAGTGCTGTAAAACAAAAGGAGGCAACGGAATCTTAACTTATTTCTCTGTAGGCAGGTAGATGAAGGCAATGGGCTTCGGAAAGATTCTCGGGATTATATTTTCATTTCAGCAAGTCACTTTTTGTCTGTGGGATGGATGACTGGACACAAGGTATGTTAAAGTGAAAGGCTAAGAATACCAAGTGATGATTTGCTACAAGACATCAACACAAACTGTCTCCTTAGATTCCTAATCTTGATTCCTAATCTTCCCAGGTTGGCTCCTCACCAGCGAGGAGGTGCAGAGGCAGTGAGATGATTCATCTTTGCCTCCATCTCAAGTGCCAGTTGCTTTTCACAGGGTTAAGTGTACTTGCTAATTACATGTCCTTAACGTGTACAGATAGCTACGTGCACTGCCCTTGTTTCTCTGTGCTGTCAGTCCTTATAATTGCTTTATGAAGATGAAGGCTATGCATTGTAGCCATGTGCTGTGTGACCGACTGTGGGAACCTATCCTGGTGATGCTTAGCCATCTGCCACACCAAACATCTTTTCCACTGACAAGTGTATTCTCTTCCCCTTCTCAAGCATTTCTCCCCATTTTGTCAATGCTTAATATACGGGTTACGAACCAGCCCCTCAATCACATGCTAGGGAAGAATTCACATTAAAAAGAATTTATTTTCTTTTACTAGTATAACTTGAGATTTTTCTCCCATTTACTGGTGCTGCTCTCCTTTATAATGGATAAAGTTACACTTAGTGAATAAGAAAGAAGGGTGAATAATTGAAAGAGACTAAATACACTGTTATAACTATCAAGCTTTTCAGATACGTGGGCTATGACAACACTGCAATAATGCAATAGGATGCTCCCAACATGCACATGGCATTTCCAGCCTGTTGTTATGCAAAACAGAATATGAATTCTATTAGGGAAATCCCCATTGCTGGCCCCCTGGTCCTCCTGGCCCAGTCTTGTATAGAAGACAGTCAGTACACCAAGGAAACTGTCACACACCAAAGTGCTTTCTATGTTTTTCACAATGACATTTTGATACCTGACACGTTTTGAATACCTCAACTTTCTTCTCCCATGTTCCCATTGCTGGAAACACTAGCTATCAAGAAGCAGCAAGCAATTCTTTTACACTAATCTCATTTGGTGTTCTTTCTTCATCTGAATTTGCAATTTCAATGGAGGAAAGAAAACTGTAACCTCATACATGAAATCTGAATGACATTTTCCCTTCCCTGCAGGCTAGATGTCACTAATACCATTAGGAGAAATCACTTGGAACAATCTGCACATGGGACTTACATCCTGCCTAGAGCCATAGCATGTAAAAACTGAAGTGAAAAATGAGAAATCATTGCAGAACCAGAGTGAGTTTAGTTTCTTTAAATGAAAATAGAGAAAAAATGCGGTCACTTACTACAAACACTCCAGGAAGAGGAACAGAGAGTGGAAAAAGTGATGTCAAAACAAGAATAAATAACAACAAGAGGGGCATCAATACGTTCAGGCTGAAATACTAGTCAGCTGAGCACCGACGTTCTAGAACAACCTCTGACTTGGAAAGGTCAAGTCCGTCATCTAATACTATGTTGATGATGATGGATGACTCGAGATCTCTTTTAATTGTGTTCTTACCTCCTTAGGCCTTGATCTCTTAGTGTTACTGAGGTGCTGTCACTCAGCGTGACTGCAGTGTTTAAGACCTAAAAACGCACATGAATCTTTCTATTCAGAACTATGCAAATGGGTATACCCTATCATTTTGTGTTGAAGACGGGATCTGCTCTGATTATTCGACACAGTTAGTTGAAGTGTACACAAAATATACCAATGATAGATCTAAAGCTTTCCAGTTTTACCTCATGTATACTCAGAAAAGAGAAACAGCGTTGACCTTCTCAGTCATGCTTTTACAGCGGGATCTGCCTGCTAATATTTCAATAATTTGTTCTTAACTAGCTTCCTGTTTCTGAGCATACATGGCTGACACACTGGCTTAATTTGTGACAATTCAATTCTCAGGTGACAAAGCACAAATCACAGCAGCTGGGTACACAAACAGTCAGAATCTCATACTCAATAGGAGGTGGTAAAAGGGTATTTGGGACACTTGCTGTTATTTGCATCTCTAACAGCAGTTGGGAATGTAGCCAAAACCCTATGATGCTGGTGACAAGCTAACAAATCCCTCCTATCAAAGTGACAAACTCTTTCCCGTATTAGTAATTGTTTTCCACAATCTCTTAAGAATTATTTCTACCCTTTCTACCCAGCCTCCTATAGCTGTTCACCAACCATGTTCCAGCTCCTCATTGTTAAACAAGACATTTCTTTACAAGAGCTGAGAGAAGATGAATAGAGCTTGCTCTCATCCCAACACCCAGCAGCTCCTCCATCATTTCTTCTTAACAACATGACTGGGTTCAAAAAATAGGATGTTAAAAAATTAAGCCAAATAGAAAGAGAAGAGCAGAAGAGAGGACTAGAGGAGAAAATCTGTACATTGGATACAGAAAATAAATGTCTCCTAAAATAAATGTCTACTAAATGAAGATATAATTTCCAGGTATAATTTTCAGGTTTACCCAACCTCTCTCCCAGAACTTATTCTGCACAGTGTCATAGGTTCTAACTTGTTTTACAAGCATTTACTTTAGAGGCCAATGTGAGCACCAAACATACCAGCCTTAGGGCTGCTCAAGTCCTCACTGCAGTTCATGTACCACGAAAGTATCACTCTTGGAGAAAAATGCATATTTTGTAGCAGTAAGATCTGGTATAACTTTCTATACAAATATTAAGTGTCATCTAAATTAAGAAACAGAACCATTTTGATATGGTTCATAATTGGCAAATCAGGTCATCTCATTATCTCTCACCTAAGATCACGCTGGGATGGCAGCATTTACTGCATGCCTCTGAGCTGCTCTCCTTTCATTTTACTTCAGACTTGCAGAACAGGGGGGTGAATCATGACAACATTCAGAAAGAAATTATTTATAAAAAAGCACAGTGAAAAAGCCAGACTATTCTGGTGCTATAAAGCAGTTACAGCTTGTATTTACTTTGGGGCAGCGTTGTGGTTCTTTTATTTTAATAGGAAATTTAAAAAAAAAAAAAAAAAAAAAAAAAATGGCCTCTGTTTTGGTTCCAGACGTTTTTTGACAGATATTGGTGTCAAAACTGCAGCTTTGGCCATGATCCGGACACGCAACCTTTGTTTTAAAAGTTTCAGTTACCTTTGAAGAACAAAGGGGTTTTTTGGGTAGTTTTTATTCAGGCTTTTCAATATCAACTCAGAAGATCAGTGTCTCTAGTTGAAACTCATTAAAATGCTTAATTCAAATACAGTATATACTAAAAAAAAAAAAATAATAATAATACTTGATGGTTCAGTTACTTGTTATTTAATGCTCCAAACAACTACTGACTTTCTCTCAATGTCTTGCACACAGAGACTACAGTGGTGTTGAAGTATTATAAATCACTTCTGTGCATTCCTTTCCTTGACAAAACGTGACATTTGCTAAAATCTTACTTGAAATTGTGTTAATAAAAAAGAAAAACTATATTTGGAAATTATAACAAATGTGGTAAGTAAAACTGAATGAACTAATTGAAATGTTGTTAAAAATACAATTAGAATGCACATGAAAACAAACACAGTGCAAGACGGTAATTAAAGCATATTTATGGAGAACTAATAAATCAGTTTCTGTTGGTGAAGAAATCTTCACATCCTGCCACATACAGAAGAAGCCAATCTGACCATCCCTGTTATCAGGACAATATTTACCAAACACAAACTATCTCAGTGACTAAAATTCCACGAGATGATTTGGACATTATCTGATATAAGAACTGACTTAGTACTACAGGATCAAAGTATGGTGACCGTCAGAGCCTATGGGCAGGGAGGAAGGGAAGCACCACCATCAGAAAAGGTAGGTTTTCATTCCGCCTCAGTGAAGTTGCATTTATTATATGTTATATACATTCTACATAAATTGAGCTCTTTTAAATGAATGACATTTCAGATAACAGTAAAGATGGATTTTGCCTTACTTTTACCTTCCGGTTTCGGATAAAATACTTTTATTTCTGATACTTATCTTCCATACGAAGCTTCAGGTTATATTTATGGCTAAGTCATAAAGCAGAAAGACAACAGTGAAATTTCAGGATGCATTTTTCTCACAGCTTAGATCTAAAGCAAGCTACAGGGAGGTTGGTTGGCACCCCTGTAGAGTTTGTTGGCAGTTGTAGCGCTAACACTGACTCTGGAGTCAGTCTCCTCATTTAACATTCTGAAAACATGACACCTTGTACTAAATTTACTCTTGTTATGAATAATATGTTGTCTGTTAACATAAAAGAACAAACAGCTACTTTTATGAGGAAAAATGTATATTTTATATTTTCCAAATCTACTCAGCACCTACAACCATCCCTTTATGACTGGATGTGTAAGACAGCAATAGGAGAAGTAAACAAACACCAGAACAAAATTCTGGCAGGACAGCTTTTGGGAACTGCTCTGAGATGCATTTTTCTTATTTTTATTTTTAAAGGCTGGTCAGTCAACCTTTAATCAGGGGTTCACTGTGCTCAGTCACTCTTCGCTTCATTCCCCACCACACTGAAGAAACACAACAGAACAACACAAGGTACGACGATAAGATGAAAACGCCCATGACAGGGCTTCACTGTCACGCCTGTGCACCCAAAGCTCCTCCTCAGTTTTGTCATATATATGAAAGATGAAACACAGAACTTACAACACTTCTTTCATGAATGGATTACATTATCGCCAAATACAGTTGAGTCATAAAATATAGGTATAATTAAATCTCGGCATTTTAGTCTACCCCTTGCCACCATACTGGAAAGAGACACATTTTGGGACAGCTAACACAAATGACTACCTGAGATTTAAGAATACTTACTATGGGTTACTTAAATTCAAGAACTTTCCCTGTGGATTCAATTATCTTTTAATTAATATGTTTGCAAAAACATAGAATAAAGCATTTTTTCTCCTCACTACTTAAACACAGTAGACAAATCACATGACTCTCACTCAGCAAATCCTGCAGAAAATTCAGGCATCTGATACTGATAACAGTAACACAACCTGACCCATTTGTAACAGACAATCCATCAGACTTCCTAAATGCCCGCTCCTGGTCACAGGTGACACAGGGAGTCTTGTTCTGATAGCAGAGATGCATGAGTTTCAGACAGCCACAAATGCATCCACTTCACCAACATTTACATCACAGTACAGTCTTAAATTTGATGTAGTCACATCATACAGTCACTTACAGATATGCACGGTCAAATTAACTAGAAAAAAATATGACATGTGCCATGACATACCAGAGCTGTATGACATACCAGAGCCATGACATACCAGTATGGAGGATAAAACATTCTCCATATTGTAAAACCTACTTTGAGAACAGTTGTTCTTGGCTTACAACAAAGTTGATCATAACTAGTAAAACTTTTTCTGTACATGCAGGTGATAGCTTTCCTGTGTCAGAATTCAGACTTGGCACCTATTCTTGCATGTGGTCACTGAGAGCTGTTTCTGACTCTGCATTTGAATTCGGTATATGAATATAATGCAACTGAGTAAGTTTTTCTGCTGGTTTGTTTTTGTTTTGTTGTTGTTTTTTTAATAATAACATGTATCCATACAAAAAATATATTTCACCCATATGTTCCATATGTGCAGTATCTAGTATAAAACTTCCCTGAAAATTAAGGAGATGCTCCCTCACTCCCACATGGAACATGAAGGAATTTGGATCAGGATTTGCATCAGGTTTTTACCCCCACAGAATTTACCAACAAGACATCATCTACCTTCTAAGATGATACCATACCTTTTCTAATCTGATACTAACCTAAGGTTTAAAAGCCTCATTTTGTGCAGAACATCCAAAAAGGACAAAATCAGCTTTGTTTTATAAATACATAAACATAACCACTTTAAGCATGCCTGCCATGGAGCGCACATCTTTGTGCAGCATGATTTTCACTAATTCACATGTGATGGCCTTTAATCCCCAAGCTAGTCACTGCTGACTACTTTGAAGATTATGCAAACAACTAACTCTGCTTAGTCAGGCAGGGAAAGGGAAAACTGCTTATCTACAGTTGTTACATGCATGCATGCACTCTCTTTCTGAGATCATTCAAAAGAATGAAAACTTCACAACAATAACAAACATCCCTGCTTTTAAAGGATTAAACATGGGGATATAGGACCCAGTTTTCTGATGATGTCAGATCTCATTCATGTCTCACAAAATGTGTATTTTCAGAGCATTTTTAAAAAGCTTCAAATAACTGCCATGGTTTCATGCTGGCAAATTGACATTTATTAGAAATCTCAGAACAAAGTCATCTTCAAAAGATAGTACTGGCAAAACAAAAGAAATCCTTGTAGCTGATAACCTTTAATCTATGATACACTTACAAAAAGAAAAAACAAAAATGCCGCAAACAAAACTTAGATTTAAGGATCATAATAATGCTTCCAGTTACATGGATTAAGAGGGCAAAAAACGTAAGCAAGTAGTATGCTTATTAATTAAGAGTACATTAAGAGTACATGTTTCACAATGAGAATAGATCATTTCTTCTGGCTTATACTTAATAACATGATGCACGTTAATCACTGGAGTCCTAAGAACCAAGCAATGTTTTTTGAACATCAGCCTTACGCCTGAGTAAAGCACCTGTCCTGCAGCAGTCATGTTGACCAACCCCGAACACCCAAGGCAATTCTCTCTCAAAAGAGGTATTAAACCAGAAATAGACCAAATAATGCAACTAGCTAAACACGATGCTAATATAAACATAACAAAAAAATAACAAATCAAAGGCAAAAAAAACAACACAATACAACAACCACCTACCAAATGAGTCAGTATTCATGTGGGTGAACAAAAAGCTCTAAATACTTAAGGACACCGAGCTGCCTGACTACTGAAGGTCAGTCATATTTCTGCCTGAAAGCCCATAAATGCCCCAACAAGTAATGAGGAAATTCCTCTTCCTCTCAGGTGGGTGTGATCAGAAAGATATATAGTACAAAGAAAAAACAAAAAAAACCTGCAGTGTCACGCATACATTTTATGGTATTGCTAGCTTTCTATCTTTCCTGGGAGCTACTGCTTTTATTTATAGATAGCTATTGTTTCAGGCTACAAGAGGCTGGAATAAATTTGCAAACAGTTTACTCCAACATCAATTTCTTCAGTGCCTAAGCATACTTACATTTCCCATTTCCTTGAGAAGCTACCTTTTTATCTACCTTGTGAGCATGCTATTTGAAACATGCTCTGCAGTGGTCCCCTAACTACTGTACAATAAAATGCTCAAAAGTAGTAATTACTGTCATGATGTCTTGGTCCATCCAACATGAATCGCTGTCTTACTAAACAACTTATAAAAATGAGTGGTTTGGAAGCACACTGCCTTCCTACACATGAGTGTTCTGCAGGCTACTGACTCACGCAACCTCTTCCAGTGACTGCACCAGCTTGGTGGTCTCTTGACCCTTAGTCTGAAAACCTCAGCTCACCGAGGTTATCAGACGTAGGTCTCACACAGCCTTCCTTTTATTTACCATACTAGTAGTGGCAATAACTTCAAGGTCCTGACCTTAATTTTCAGAGGTCAACAAAAACCAAGCCTGCAATGCAAATCCTCAGTCTCCTCTCTCCTCACAACTCACCTTTGTTATTAAATGTAGGAGGAGAAAGGCTGCAGAAGGAAGTTCTTCAGACAACACTACAGCAATTTGATCTGTATAGTACATGTCATTGGCAAAACCTAGAGTAAGCTTCGAGGCTTTTGCTGTTCAAGTCTGCAAGGAAAAGCAGCTAAATTGAAGAGCAATCACCTTGCACTTAATGCTGCAAGTCTCTAACAGAATCTGATCACTGATTAGAAAGACCTGAAAACCACTTGAAAAACAAAACAAAACAACAAACAAGAGGCACTGGACACCACAATTTGCTTATGAAAGAGCAAGTTCAAAAACTCTTTAAAAAAAAAAAATCATGCCATGAATGTTAAGCTTCAGTATTACATATAGCAAGTTGAATGGCAAGGTGGGAGAAAATGGTATGCAACTATTTTAGGAATGATCTTTGCATTCAACAGATCATTTTAACAATAACACATAGCACACCAAAATGTGCCAGCAGTTCTGAAGACTAAAATTATCAAGCGAGAAAAGAGAGCATCACTGGACAAGCTTTAGAGTACTGAAAGAAACATCCGTTGACAACGTGATACGTAACTGTTTTTGCCAACTTTTGGACACAGCTTCCTGTAATTTTATCTATCTATATGTAACCAAGTAGTAATCACCTTCAAAAAACATAGGGGATTTATTTTCCTCTCTTTTCTTGTAGAAATCTACAACTGTGTAAAACAAAACAACAACAAACAAAAAAACAACAAAAACCAAACAGTAGTTCTATAGTCAGTGCAGCTTCGCTAGGGGATAATCACAGCTATTCCAAGTTTGTTAACAGGTTTCCTTATTGATGAGAAGCAAAGAAGCTGATTTCACATGGTTGTTTGCAAAAAACAGAGCAGATTATGTGTTTTTTCAGCTTGCTTTTTGCTTACCCTCTTCATCTAGATTTGATTTGGCTTCAGCAAAACAAGGCTATACAACAATTTTAAAAATCTGTTCAAAGTTTAATTTGATGAGTTTCATTTTGGGGTGACACTTCACTATAACAATGACATAAAATACTTGGGAAACAAGACAAGAAGGGGCTAAAGAGAAAAGGTTTTCTGATTGGGCTCAACAAAACAGAAACAAACAACAAAGTTTCCTGCTTTGAGACAACAAAACAGAAAAGGAGACCAAAGGAAGATTTCAAACAGAGTGAAGAAAAAAGTAAAATGGATGAAATCCACATAACCACCAGTTAGTAATTACTTTTGAAGCAAGCCATAAGAAATATGAACCCCAGGAAGAATAACATCGGGACCGTGTTTTGCAGGCTTCAACCTGCTTGTGCTGGCCAGGCAGAGCTCTTTCAGGGTGACTACCAGATAAAACTACCGCAAGGAGGAAGCATGAGGCACATCCTTATGCTCTGAAGTGAGTTCCACTCCTTCCAGGTGAAACCACGTCAAATTGCTATCTAGAATGCTGTTCACATGGGTGACCTTAAAAAATTGTATCTACACAATAAACAAAACAATTCCAGTAGAATTATTTGTAGGAAGACCCTGCCAGGTCAGGCATGGACATCTCAATCTAAATCTGACATACTATTTCTGAATTGCATTTATTTAATTCAGTAGGAAATCTGGTAATACCAGTACAGAAACAGTAATCCACTTAAGCCAAA
Organism: Centrocercus urophasianus; assembly: GCF_019232065.1. Taxonomy (NCBI): domain Eukaryota; kingdom Metazoa; phylum Chordata; class Aves; order Galliformes; family Phasianidae; genus Centrocercus; species Centrocercus urophasianus. The sequence goes on from NW_024884756.1 coordinate 5,697,994, forward strand.
GAAGAATCATTTAAGTGTAATAACTGGCAACTAACGCAGCTCAAGCACTGTGTGATTGGAAACTACATTTCAATTCTGAGAGAGAAGTGGCAATATATTTATTGATACAATATAGTGACTTACTAAAGACAACTGACTTAAAAAGATATGCAATGGCAAGGTACCCTTGATCATTTACAGCAAAGGGGCAGAGGTAAACACACTCATCTCTGAGAGGCCCCACTGAGTCACAAGGGTTCAGAGTGGACCCCTTTTCTTTCTAAACTCCTTCTCAGAGGAACCTGCATGCAGCTGAATCCAGTCCTTGTCTCAGACTTGTTTAATGGTTTATGTTTAAGTGATTACATGTGCACAAAGATATAACCTTAGCAAAGCTAAGAAACCTTCAAGGTATTGATCACTGAATGAGGATCTGAATGAATGAGAATCTGAATGCAAGGTGTCAAGCTACAGGGAATCTCTGTGCAGGCGTAGCCTTCAAAGGCATCCCTATGCGAGGAGAGACCCTAGTGTGCAGCTTACTGCCATGCTGGAGGGCCTCAGAGGCTGCTCACACTTAACAGCCTAAGCTGGCCAACACATAGTCATAGTATGCTCAAATGTGTACTAGCACACGTTCAAATGGTTCTCAGTTGCTGAACCTTGTCTGATGGTCGTTTTTTTCAGCCCTCCAATGTGAGACAGATTTATGGTTGCTATTTCTCTTCGCAAGACAGTCTTATCAGTCCTGAGCAGGGCCTTGGACTTCTCATTGCCTGTCTGAACGAGGCCTTGTGCATAATGGCCAAGCCAAAGGAGAAACGAGAAGGGGAACAAGCAGGACACCGTTACATAGTTTACAGCCTATTTCATACATTCTTGGAAAATAAGCTCATTTTTCCACTTAACAGTTTTAAATGGGGAATCATGGTTTTGACGCTTGAACAAGCCTAACTTGCTTCCTTAATCCAAAATTTCTAAGAAGACTAGGAAAACATATAGTGAAAATGTTGAGAAAATGTATTCTAGACTTGATTTGTTCTGTAGTTTAGTTCTTAAAAAAGAACTTATGCTTAGATATTTCAAGGCTAACAAACAGCATGATCTCAAGAGGCAATATCAACTGATAGATGCAGCAGAACTACTAGAAACGACTACATCATATTGCCAACAATAATACAAATCTTAAAAAAGCAATTCTCATAGAGACTGTTTTCATAAACCCTGTTATAACCCAATTACATCTTAAGCTATCAGCAGATTTAGCTGTTATCATTTTAGAAAGCAAGATAAAAAATTTTAATTATTGCTCCTATGTATGGAGCACCAAGAGCTCTGCTAACGCTTGTGTGGTTCTGTTGACTGTTTGGAACAGGCTGCGCTGACATGAGCTGGAACTGAATTGATTACTGAACATGCTACTGCCATTGCTATCCTTCCCAAGAACATCACATAACTTCTTCTTTTAATTGCATTTCATTTCTGGAGAGAGACCGATTCCACTTCTAGGAAGAAGAAAAAGATTTTAAAGAGCACCATGAGCTGCCCTGTTATCAGAATTGATATTGCATCCCAGAGAATACAGTAAATGTGCTCATTTAGACATGAAATTATTCTTCCTACTAGCAGAGCAGATAAGTAGTGAGTCCAAGCTGAGTATATTTGTTCCTTTATTATTTACAGTTGCCCTTCTAAAAACACATGAGCAGACTGTCACCTTTAATTGAAGCAATCTATGAGGTATGCACGACACTGGGTACTCTCACCATCACTTAAAAACATCTGTGCCTTTTAAAGAAAATAATTAGAAAAAAAAAAAAAAAAAGCGAAACAACCAACAACCCAACAAGTCACAACAAGGCAATCACCTTCTCTTGATCAAATCCAGCCAACAGACTGAAATATTTAGGAAGGGGATGACAAAGAACACACAGAGTAAGAGGCTGCATAAAAATTGTTTCCATAGAAATCTTATCCTGTAAAACAGTGATAGAAATCACCATGGTAACTAACTTGGAGAGTTATGATGGAGATTTGAAATTCTCCCTGGTTTAAGCACTGCTGCACTAGCAACTGCATCCCTCTCGAGGAAAAGTTCAAGATGAATGCTTACATATACACACACGCACAACATTACATAGAATTTCTTAGCAAATTTATGTCCGAAAGTTTAATACAGGTTTAAATAATTGTAGAGCTTTTCTTTCAGTTAACAAAATGAACTGCAAACCAAAACAAATACAAATAAAAATACACACACATCAAGATATGCCAGATACTGTTTGAGAGCACTCTATAAAAATAAAAATCAAGAATTTGGTAGAAGATACAGAAATTTCAGTGATTCTATTTTCATCCCAAACAGCAGCCATAAATATTTTGGTGCATCCATCCCTGAAAGTAATCGGCATTACCATAGGAAAACAGAAACAAATTTTCCCTATTCCTATGAACCAACGTATTCTCCGTGACACACAAATTATGTCCTTTACCTTTATATCCTAACTCTACACGTGTTTTTGGTCTTTTTATTCATATTCATACTATTTTAGAAAAAAAAAAGCAATCAGACAGTGACCTCCAGCTGACCAAATTCGAGAGGAAAAAAAGGCAGCTGATAAGAACGATTAAATAACTCTCTTATCTGAACAATACTTAATTTCTCAGAGGAGGCTGTGAAGCCTTAAGGTATAAACAAATAGTTCTTCATTTTCCCTTCATTTTTACAGAATCATTTTGCTGCTGCCATCAGTTTCAAGAACTGACATTCACTCAGAAATCCTATTCCGCGGAAATTTGCAATGGAAGCTAATTTAGACAATTGAAATGGTGGAAGTTATCATGATGAAAAGCTCTCTTGGCCTTCCTTAAGTCCATCCTTCCCACTGTGTTTAGGTCAGAGACAGGTGAATAACTCCCTATCAAATAATAGCCTGTTCAAAACATAGATTTATTCCTAATGCAAGGGCTTTTTGGAGAACAAGCAACATACTACTATGAAGCTTTAACATGTTCAAATCTTCCTGCTTCATAATTCTGAACACAGTGTGCTTAAGACTACACATAAGAATTCCAGCATTTAAATGTAATCATAAAACTGAAGATGCTGTGGTGAAACTCAGCATAATGCTTTGCTGATCCAATTCCCTTCCTTAACTGAAGGGTAGCCACCCTTCAGAGTCTGAATTTGGGAGCTCTGACTAATAAGTTAATGGCAGTCTTCACAGTTTTCTAACAGCTGGCTTGTATAGGAACGAGATATCTTAGCACAGAGAATTATTTACACCCATGTAATTTCAGCACAACAAATCTGCCACGTAACAATAGAAAGCTGCAAAATAAGTGATTTGAGAAAGAAATTATTATCCCAGCTTTTGGCTGAACTTCTCTTCCATCATGAACTCAACAACCAAGATTGCTGATATGAAGAGGGAGTATTTCAGCAGTTCAAGAAAACCTCCATACTTGGCATGCAATCAGCAGCAACAAAAACAATACAAAAAACAAACCAACTCATCACACAACACTCATTCTCTAAAGCATATGAATTCTTTTTTATGTAGTTGTATTCCTCTAGACTGTATTTACAGGACATATTAAATGGGCTGGACATTTTCTTCATGTCACAGATTTTTATTATGTTATCCTATTGCTAAATGTGACTAGTTGCTAAAATGCTATTTTTACGCCACGTACTTTAATTTCTCTTGCCCTGTGAATTATAATCAAGAAGAGAGAAAATGCAATTGGAAATTATTTTTTTCTACTGAAAAGAGTTGTTTTGCCTTTCAGTGACATACAGTTTTTCTCTGCTTTACAAAGCCATTTGAAACACTCAGGAAATACTTATACAAGTTAATAGTAAGACAAAACCACCTCCGGAAGAGTGCTTCTGCTTCCTTCTACTGCTCTAGCTCAGGTCAAGGTCAGAAGGTTTGATAGCAATGCTTCTGCCATAAAGATACACAAAGAAAGAAGAGGATTTCGAACCATGGCAGAACAAGTTAAAACCATATTACATAGATAAAAAATGAATCACAATTTTAAATCAAGGTCACTGATAAAGGCAGGTGGTTCCTTTCACCTTGTTGCTTTTGTGGAACACCTCATACCTTTGCTGTAGTACATTTACTCATGATTAATGCCTAGGACAGAAGTAGCCAGCTGCAGGTTCATCAACTGCAAAAAATTCTTTAAAAATTGCAGACCATCTTCAGGAAGTCTGGATTGCTCTGTGCCTGCCTTCAGCTCACAGTCTTTGAGAGTTCAAGTTTGGACTGAATCCAAAGCAAAAGGGAAGCCTTCACCACCAGTCAGCTTTTCTCTCATTACTACCTCCCTGATTCTTTTCCCCCTTGATAGAACTGAGGATTCATTTATCTGTGCAGACCTAAGCAGCCACCATCAAATGCTTCTTCCTGATGCAGTCTGATACTGTTGATGGGAACCTCCCTCACCTAGTATAACAAACAGTCATCCAGGCTTTAAATTATAAAGAAGGGAAACAGACTTGGGCCATACTGGACAGAAAAAAACACGCTCATCCTTCCACTTCTCCTGAATGTTGATAGGTATTTTTCACTAATATGTAAGGGAACAGCAAAGAATCATAGAACGGCTTGATTTGGAAGAGACCTCAAAGATCATCTAGTTCTAGCCTCCTCGTCTAGCAGACATTCGGGTGGCTGAAACCCCTCATCAAGATGAGAGCCTGTGAGTGCAGCGCTTCTTGTAGTTGAAGCTGAAGCAAGAATGCCTCATCAGTGAGTTTCTGTAGCTCTGTAACGCTTGAGCTGCCACTGTGGCAGCCAAAATACTGACACATTTGAGTCCTTAGCTTATAAGAAACCTTCTTGGAAAGAGAGATGGAAAAGAAACTCTCTCAGCCTCCATAAAATGCTTGCTTCCAGTTAAGCCTCTGAGGAAGGGAATCCACTGCCCACAGTGCATAACTGTAATCATCTGTTTAGCCAACTGCCATCTCTTCAGTAAGGTGAGTCAAATAAACAACAAACATCACTACTAGGGAAACAAACAAACAAGCACACCTACTCTACCAACATAACAACCAATAAGTAATGGTGTCAACATAGAAAAAATAGATCAAAATCTATAGAACAAGGCAAAAACACATTGTCAGAATATCAGAAACAATACATTCAAGAGTATTTTCTTGCTGTAATACACTTATGATTAAATACTCCTTGGATGTACCTTTTGAATTCAATAATAACTGCTTAGGGAGCGTTTCAGAGAGTTACCATGTATTTGGAATTACTCAGATGATTTGTCACCTCACCTTTATACGGCTAAGCTCATCACAGGAACCAACACGCATTTAACATCCTTTCACTAAAGGCTTAATGATATCTCTCTGTCATATCCTTTAGAGGAGGCCACCTCAAATGTGAAATCAGCCTTTCACATCCCCTGCATGAGACTATTAAATCCAAGTGCTTGAAACAAGATCTTATTAAGATTACACAGTAAGACCAGGAATGCTACCGAGCACCTTAGAGTCAGCTTCACACTAATGCTGATTTCAAAGATTCACTAGTTGAGCATCTTAATTAGCTAGCCATAGGCCAGTAGACTGTTCAGCCTCCTCAGCTCAAATTTCCTGAAAGGGTTGACAGTTAGAATATTTTGTTTTCCTTATGTGCTTAGTTTTGGCTATTTCACTCTCTTCAGTCACCCTCACAGTATTTCTCAGTATTACACCAGCCTAGTTCACATTTGACCTGAAATATGCCATGTATATGAAAAACACCCTTAAAGTTCTTCTTTTTAAATTTCAAAAAATAAAGAATTAATAAAATTATCTGTTGTAGAAAAGGCAACAATTAAGTGGTTGTATTATGCAGCTACATTAATATCTTCAGCCCAAAGTCTCCAATCATCCTTCATCATTAACACAAGATTCACTACCTAACCCTCTCAGGAATTTATTAGACAACGACTTGCCTTCAAAATTGCTTCTCATGGTTTATTTTTTTTTTAGTATCTTGATTGCAACTCTGACGGAGAGAGACAGCTCCACAAACACAAAACCTAATTTTCCTGGTGCTTATCTGAACAGAAGTAAAATGCATTGTCCATAAAAATGAGACTTCTGAGCCTGAATGGGAATCAAAAGCAAAATAAAACCCAAATTGCAACATGCACGAAAGCCTTGTTTTACCTACATAATCAGTGTTATTTGCAGTGAACTAGTTCAAATGAAAATCCTAATGACTCAGTGAATGAAGAGACACAGGAACAGTTTTTCATTTGTAACGCGTGAAGTTACAGTTAAAGTTAGAGTTTAAGTATGGAGTTTAAGTTAGAGACTGAACATGAGCCAGCAGTGCGCTCTGGCAGCTCGAAAGGCAAATGGATCCTGGGCTCCATCAGGAGAGGGGTGGTCAGCAGGGACAGGGAGGTGATCGTCCCTCTCTACTCGGCTCTTGTGAGGCCCCATCTGGAGTACTGTGTCCAGGTGTGGAGCCCTCAGTACAAGAAAGACATTGAGATTTTGGAAAGGGTCCAGAGGAGGGCGACTAAGATGATCAGGGGGCTGGAGCACCTCCCCTATGAGGACAGGCTGAGGGAGTTGGGCTTGTTCAGCCTGGAGAAGAGAAGGCTGCGGGGCGACCTCATGGCAGCCTATCAATACCTGAAGGGAACCTACACCCAGGAGGGGAGTAAACTCTTCAAAAGGGCTGACAACAGCAGGACTAGGGGAAATGGATCCAAGTTGAGGGAGGGAAGATTTAGGTTGGATGTTAGGGGGAAGTTCTTTACAAGGAGAGTGGTTAGGCCCTGGAACGGGCTGCCCAGGGAGGTTGTGGATGCTCCATCCTTGGACGTGTTCAAGGCCAGGTTGGACGGGGTCCTGGGCAACCTGATCTGAATGTGTGTGTTTGGTGGCCCTGCTAGGCAGGGGGGTTGGAACTACATGATCCTTGAGGTCCCTTCCAACCCGGGTGATTCTGTGATTCTGAGTTCAATTTACACGAAGAGTCTACTCACAGGTATACATTTTCAAACACAACTCATCACACCTGTAACTTCTAACTGTGCTCTCTTCTTCACCCCAATACATACCCTTAGCAAAAACCTTTACAACTGAACATGTTGCTTGCTTTTCAGTACCTTGACAACTCACCACTTTTGGTGATTTAGTACTCAAAAGAGGAAAAAAAAAACCAAAAACCTCATGAAAAGAAATAGATAAAACAACTCTTCTCCTCTTATTAACCAAAATGCCAAGTCTTTTTTTTGCCTTCAGACACTATTCCCAGAACCTTTACATCGTCTGAAGGATCTGCAAGGACAGTGCTCTGATTTCCATATCTTATACTGGTGACAAATATTCTCAGTGATAACTGCTTTGGTTTATCTCCTCTGGACAAGTACTGAATACCCACAGGAACCTTAAGACTGAATCTTAAGGTCTCACTTGCTGGAGACACACTTTGAGGGCTCCATTTCCATAATCACTAATTCATTAATTCATTCTGCCCAACTAAGTGAATATTTACATTTCTTACGGAAACCCAAGGGGTTAGACCAGGTTCATTAGGACACATTAAAAAAATTCATTTCTCCCGAGTCTAAAATAGCTCAACTCCAAAGGATGAATGGAGTGTCTTTAGAAATTGGGTATGTCTCAGTTTCTTTCAAGTGAGAATTCAATTCATTTAAATCCCGTCAGAAGCACAAGCAACTGTTGGTGAAAAGGGTGGAAGGCAGCACAGCCTTTTCCTTTGTTTCTTGTTTTATCTTCTATTGTCTTGCATTTGTTTAAGAAAAAAAATCAAACTGCTACTACAAGAGGAAGAAATTCACTTCTTAAAAACCATTTTCTAATTTTATATTTTACAAAAAAAAAAAAAAGTGGCAAAAAATCCAGAAAAATCAATTTGTAATTGTTATTTTGTTTTGATCAACTAGTCCTCTCTTCCAACTTACTTCCAGAGAAGGAATGAAATATGTCAAAACAGACCAGCACTTATAAGAAAAATGTGCTTCTACAAATGCTGTATGCTCACATTAAAGAGAGTATCCAAATTATACACAACACTTCTAAAACCAAGTAGAGGCCAATCAAATGCACCTGAAAGATATTAAATTTCTCTTTGATCAAGCTACATTGACTACCTAATTACACAGAAAAATTATTGCTGTCTAATGGAGGAAAAAAGGAAAAAAAATAATCTAGGTTCCCAATTAAACGTTTCTCTTGGGATTCAAGAAAGCAGTTATGTCAGTTTTCTCTGAGAGTTCTACACCATGCTGTGATTCCTTACTTGAGCAGCTGAAAATGGTTCCAACAAAACCCAGCAGCACAGTTTTTCACCTATTGTCATTTTGAACCAGCCTGTGAAAGTCTGATAAACTTCCCAGAAGCACTTTGTATGGGGATTGAATTTCACACGGCAAGAATTCTTTATGAACTTTCTTAAGAACTGCTAGGCACATGTTGGATTTAAGAGCTTCTGACCAGCTCTTCAATTAGTAGGCATGCATCCTGACCAGAAAGCTGAAACAGTATCTGCTGCATGGCTCTAAGGCTACATATGCTCTTACCTAGTACCAAGGAAGAAAAAAATATATATATATCAAAAGATATAATACTTTCAAAAGATGCCTTAATGGACGATTAGTTCCTCTTTACAACTTTTGGTTACAAATTCTGTAAGGGGGAATAAATATTCTTTTCCATATATTCTTTATCCCTTGAACAGGTAAAATAACACAAGAAAAAATCCATAGGATGTAGTAGTAATGTGAAATAACTTCAGCTTAACATTAATTAAGTTTAATGGCTTGATACCCATTCACCAATAACAGCTGTAAGACACTAACACAATACGTTGTGTTGGCTGGTGTGTTCTATACAGTTACCAGTAAGAAAAGAAAAGAAAGCACAGTTGCATAAATGACAGAAAGAATTTCATACTGATTATAACAAGGCATGAATCTTCTCTCTGAGGGCAAGCCATCTGTGTCCTGTACTGGACAATTAATGTCATTAAAGAAAGTAGAATTAATAGCTCTCATTAAAAGCATCTGGAGAATTTCAGAGCTACAATAACTGTGATCAACCCACAATGCTGAAGTAAAGTCAAGGTTACATCCTTTACTCCTGCCTTCAACTTTTGCTGTAATAGCTTTTATTTACTAAATTACAAAGTCACTGTGTCACACATAGAATCACAGAATGGCTTAGCTTGGAGGGGACCTCAAGGATCAAGTTCCAACCCCTGGCCACAGGCAGGGTTACCAACCACTAGATCATGGACTAGATCAGGTTGTGCAGGGCACCATCCAACCTGCCCTTGAGCACCTCCATGGATGGGGCACCTGCAGACACTCTGGGCAACCTGCGCCAGCACCTCACCACCTTCTCAGTGGAAAACTGCTCCTTGAAATCTCATCTGCATCTTCCCTTTAGTTTAAAACCATTCCCCCTTGTCCTATCTCTATCTACCAATGTAACGAGTTGATTTCCCTCCTGTTTATAAACTCCCTTTAAATATCGGAAAGCTAAAATCAGGTCTCCATGCAGCCTTCTGCAGACTGAACAAGTTCAGCTCCTCTAGCCTGTCTTCATAGAAAGAGGTGCTGCAGCCCTAAGACAGTTAAAGAAAAACCTTAAAACTATCATCCTTATCAAAGATAATCACAAGCAGCATATTTACTGTGTTAGAATACTGATTACCTGGAATTATCTTACGATCACAGAAAAGAACGTCCTGAGTTGGAACAGACCCTCAAAGATCAAGTCTGACTCCTACCTCCACAAAGGACCACCCAAAATTCAAACCTTATAAGTGAAACCACTGTCCAAACACTTCTTGAGCCCTGCCAGGTCAGGGCCGTGCCCATCGCCCTGGGCAGCCTGTTCCATGCTCATTGCCCTCTGGGGCAGAACGCTTTCCTCACACCCAGACTGACCCTCCTCGGCGCAGCTCCATGCTGTTCCCTCAGCACACGTGATCTCAAAGAGCTCTAATTAATGAGATTTGTTAGTTTTTATAAATGGCAACAACAGCACATAAAAACTTCAGAGAACACTTAACCATTCCAATCAAAATAGCTGTCCTACCTTTTGCAGTCACAGTCGGAGCCTCTTGACCAGCAGAATTTATGCAGGGCTCAAAGTTTTAAGGGCAAGACTCGCACACAGCGCTTTTGGAGAGATCCTGCATCAAGAAGTGGAGGAGCACCGGTTCAGATCTTCCATGTCTGAAAACAGATTAACAGAACCTGCATCATCTTTGCCACAAGTTTTTGTAAACCTCTTGCCAGGAGCGAAGGTTAATTTTTATACACCTCAGCAGTGCAAACTTGTCTTGGATACATGAGACTACTGCTAAGTTGTAAAAAAAGACTCGTGAGAAACTTGAGAGAGCTAAGCAAGGCAGAAAGGTAAAACTACAGGGAGAGGTGAGACTGCTCTGACCGTGACAGCTAGCACCTCCTGAATTCAGGAGGCAAAACAACAGTATGAGAAGGTGTAAAACCGCATGGGGGGAAAAAACATCAAGCTGGAAGACAGCAACTCACTAACTGTGAGATTAAGCGCATTTCAAGTACAGCAGTGAGAAAAAAACATTACTTACCTTCATATATACGTGAAGATACATAAATGAGTCAGCTGAAAGAGACGGCTGCAACAGTCTCATACCCTGAATATTTCCTTTCTATACCTGGGAGAAAAGATTAAGCTATATCAAACATTCTGGAAATAAAGTTTCTGGTGTTGAATTGCCAAGAGAGTACTAGCTTTGATTTAATATAACAAAATCCAGCGACCTTATTTAAAAGAGTAGGACTTGAGCTTAACAAACATTAGAGCAAGAAGTCAAATATTCTTCTATTTTCTTTAATTATTTAAAATTGTCATTTCGCAATGCACTGTTTTAGAAAATTCAAAGTTATTCTTCATTCTATTGAAAACAACTGTCACCCTAGTAGAAGAATTTGAATGTTGATATATTATTAAAAAACTAAGAGACAGGAGCATTTCCTATAAAACTATTCACCATCAAAATTCCAAAAGGCATCTTAAATCTACCATTTGTATGCCTATTAATTCTTTCATGGTAACATAAAACAATTTAAGCACTTCACAAATGGGAAAGCACCTAAGAGACTGGAAATACAGCCTTGTGAAATTTCCAGAAGTAGCTGCAAAATAGGTGATGCATCTACTAGGGAATCTTGTGGGAGAAGAAGATTGAGCATTGGACACTGAATACAAGTTGTGCCTTAAGCTTGTTTCTCAAGGTGAGTAAAAACCAGTCAATTTATTTACACTGATCAAGCACCCTTCAATGACACTTCACCAAAACTGCAAAAACAAACAAACAAACAAACCCACATGAAATTACCTCCTCTAGACCAAATATTACTGGACATGACATAGTATCAATGGTATAAAATGGTATGAGCGTTTCAAACAGTATTTCTCAATAATGTAAAGTAAACATCTGTATGTAATATACAAAACATTGGAGAAAAACTCAAATATGATGCACCAGCAAAGGAGCAGTGATGAAATATTCTTTCTAGATCTCCTACCCCTACAAGGGTATAGTATCATTTTCCATCTACAGGCAGAACAAATCACGACCAACAAATAAGTTTTAGGTGCAACTTTGCAAAGATCAAGCCTTCACATCTTATTTAGTATCTATAACTATTTTAATCTCATTTTATATATATATATATATATACAAACTAAAATATATTTAAGTATTAATCGTTAGTGTATATATAATAATATATGTAGTAGCATGAAAGAAGTGCTCTACTGTGCAGTGTCTGAGCACTGGACGACATTGCTCACAAAGGCTGTAAAGTCTTATCCTTGGAGATTTTCAAAATCTCCTAGACATCTCCTCTAGATGCCCTTGCTTGAATAGAGAGATCCAGTGACCTCCAGAGGTCCCTGCCAACATCAGTCATTCTGAAATGCCAAAATGGAATTCAACATCCTCGCATGAACACAGGAAATCTTTGTAGTTCATTAAGTTCAACCATAACCCTTAATTTCTTTACCCAGAAAATGGAAGCTATATTGATGTGTTTCTCATCGGCTAGCAGGAAAGGGGAGAAAGGAAGAAGTGCAAGAAACTTCCTCATTAATTCACAAATACAAGCAAAAAACAGCTGAAGCATGTATCCACAACAAAGTTCACCTCTTCATATGAAACTACCCTCCCCTGCCTCACTATTTCTCAAGTTAGAGTTATCACACTCCCTAAGCTCCAAGGCTCTCATTAAGGTGCACAACACGATGCTGACTTGCCCAGGCAACCACCTGTCCTGTGCAAAGCTGCACAGAGCCCATGTAAGAAATGGTTTACGCTCACCTAACAAACATACATGTGCATTATCTTCCATCTGTTATCACCACAAACAAGCAGCAATAAATGCTGAAAGAAAATTAAGTGGATGCTTCTAACAGCTTTCCTTACTGTTTATCTAACAAAAATGCAAACTTGAGCTCCCTGGATTTAATGCCAGATCCTGGGGAAGAATCACTCCTCCTTCTTGTCATGCTTCTCCTCCTTGCTGCCCGCTTGCTCCAGACCAACAACCACAAAGAATTTCCACATCTCCACTAGCCAACACTCAAGGCAATAGGCCTGTTTTGGGAAAAGCGAGGACCACATCACAGGGAATAGAGAGGAAAAAACATTTTCTTTAAAAAAAAAAAGTTTTAGCTTTAGGCTTTGATGAGAGCACGAGCTCAGTTTTAGCATTTAATTTACATTGTGACTACCAGAATTAAGGAACAAGCTAGAGTCATCCTAAATTAACTTGGTCACTCAGGAATTATCTTTGCAGTATGGGCCTTGTAATTGGCCACAAGTTGCTTAGTTTATCATGAGAAGCAAAGTGGCCGGTTTAAACTCAAGTGTTGCACTACCATAAACCCCGTGACAGGTTTATGAATGATGCTCACTCTACTGTTTGGAGATCAAGTAATCAGCAGCACGTTAGATTAGTCTTAGGTTAAACCTAAGACTGTTGGTCCTCCAGCTAATAGAGAATGCTTGTCGATTATGCTTGTGAATAGGTCAAATGTTTAGCTCTATTTCAGTTAAAATATGACAATTAAAATCTGTAGAGCAACGCATCCTTTTTTCTTCACAGAACGGTCTAATCTATAACAGGCTTCAGGAAACAAAACCACAACTTCATAAATTATTGATATTCAACCAGTTGCTCTCCAATTTTAATGTAGCATACTTCCCTGTCTTGTCAATAAATCCAGCAGAAGGTTACACATACTGAAGTTTGAGTTGTGTTGAAAACAAAGCTGCAGCCTGCTTCCCAGGATGTGTTTACATGCATTATTATTGTTTAATCTTCTTTCTAATTTCCCAAGCAATGCATTTTCCCTCCTCTGTCATTCATTTTGAATGCATCATGTTCACAAATGCTGATTACTTTTCTGCTAGGGATTTTCACCATCTGTGCTAACACAGTTGTGAAAGAGTTGTATACAATAGGAAGAAGAGATAATAGTCGTTAACATGAAACAACAGTAAGAGACCTAAATTTGTAAGCTCCAACTTTGCCTATAGTTTATGATTAATGTAAACAAGCGCTTACTGAAAGCTGATTATGTGCTTCATTTTGTGTCAAGCCTGAGGGGCTGAGGCTTAGAAGACTAAAATCCCTCAAATTCCACCCAATTTAATGTCTCTCTCAAATTAACTTAGTTGGTTCAATCACTGAGTCAGCACAACTTATGCAATAAAAGTCATTAGAACAGACTTTCTTTTGCCTTGCTAAGGAAAGTATCAATTGATGATCAGAGCTGATGAAACAGCACAAGACAGCACAGCATCCCCTGAAAATTACATTTTCTTTGAGCTCAAAATTAATGATTTTTAAAGCATTACTTGAACTCTAAGCTTAGCTTTGAGTTTAGACAAAGGCCATATTTCAGTTCTCTAGCTGGGTGTACAGGACAACCACAAAATTGTGAGAGCTGGGATCATTAACGCTATGGGAGTTGGGGTGCACAACATGGAGCTGCAGCGGATAGAGAAAGAGAGGACTTCCCCAAGCCCACGCAGCCCTTCACCAGCCTCTAAGCTCCCCTCACCACATCACTTTGTCATCACTCATGTGATTTTTTTACCTGACCTTCACACACTCTTAGACACGAATCGACTGATCTTGACTAACTTTTGTACTTATGTTTTGCAACTTACTCTCAGTGCCTCCCCATGCCAAATGAATAGAATCAAGAGAACTCATTAAAACATAAACCATGCTGTTAGAAGCAACAAAGGAAGAACACGATAAAAATAAAACAAAACACTACAAAACAGAAATATCCACTACCAACTCATCCCTCTCTTACCCCACAAAAAACACAGCCTGCAGCTGCTTTAAAGAAAGTCCTCATTCAAAGAAATGGCAACCAGTTTGGGTATTATTTGACATTTCCAAAGAAGAGTATTGAAGATGCCTATAGTGTTTTCAAGAATATTATTGGGAATCATCAGGAAAGTGGACACCATCGCTTCCCTTCATCTCCTAAGCTAAAGACTTTGATTACTCGAACTTTAAAACAGACAGAGGATACAAGAAACACTAGGCTCAACGTGAGTACTGGCAGCATTTCTGTAATTCCCCATTGTGCATCTCAGAAAGAAGCCAGAGCACACCTTGTAGTAATTGAATTCCTTTTTGTTGTTGCTGTTTTAAGAAATAGCTGCCAATTGTTTCTTACACCACTGTTCATTAGTTCTTATGGCCTTCTTGGCATTCATGTCTTCTGTTCTGCTCCTCCTACCTCTCAAGCACACTCAGACTGCTGCATCCACCTCATTTCTATGCAGCTGTTCCCAGCTTCCAAAGACAGAGCATCAGCTGCCACAAGTCAGCAACACAATTGACTTTTTTTTTCTTTCTAAAAAAATCAAATTACCAACAGCTTGCAAAGTAGCCTATGAAGGCAAATATTATAGTGTCCTTTACACAAACAATCAATATTATTGAATCTAAGTTGTTCTATTTTGGAACAAAATAAAGTTCCAGGGTGCATAATAGTCGAGGGCAAGAAAAGGAAGAATAAACCAGCTACTTTACCCTTCCTTTATTTTTTCTCAATAGCTGCCTCAAGGTTTTCATTGAATTATCAGCAAGCGGACATTCATGGCAAATAAATTACCAGATTAAAGTGGTTTAAACAGTCAATGCCACAACTGGAGAAAAACTGTTTAACAACATCCAGCTTTGCGTTCTCATTGCTACGAGGGGTGTGAGCTCACAGGTTTTCTAAGATACACCTAAGGAGGACCTGATACAGGAGAGAATTTGTATGAAGAGGCACACTGAGGCAACTATCCGTAAATAGTGGTCATCTCTCCATGCCTCATTCCCAGTCTTTCAGTTCCCTTTGCTGAGCTGGTTTCTGACCTTATGTGCTCACTGCAATATGCTAGAACAAGATAAGAAGTAGACAGTTCCTAGCTTGTGCAGTGAAAGGCTGGGCACAAGAAGAATGCTCTGAAAAAGTGCAGTCAGCTGCTTTGTCTGACACCTGAAACTGTACCCCTGTGATAACAAATAAGTTCGGTTGCTGTTGCTGCCTGGAACTTTTTTGAAAGAAGTAATCAAGTATGCTACTTCATTTAGTTCCTATTCATTTATCTACAATATCCTACTAATAACGACCTTGTAACTGGCAACCACACAATAGCTCTGTATTTCTGTAATTTATTCCAATACTTTTTTTTAAAATTTATTCCAATATTTGATGGAAGATAAGAGTACTTTTGAAATGTCTATCCTAGAGAAAAAATTAATAACCCTAAAAAATGTTCCTTTTCTGATTCTTTGAAAAGTGACAGGCTATAATCCCGACATAAAGGATCTAAATTAGAGCTAAAATAAAGCCTTAAAATTATTTAATCATTAGGGTATTTAACATAATTATTTTCCAATGGCAAAAATAATCAGAACATTCAGAATTATCTGTATAAAATAAGTAATAAAGTAGCACACTGCAGTCTCAGTAGTGCAGCAACTAAATTTAGAAATGACATTAAAATGCAGATTCCCCTTTCAAATCCTATCCCTCTATGCCTTAAACCAAATCACTTCATTAGTCTCGTCAGTTTCTATCTAAATAGGTAGGTTGTTCTGAAAGTAATGCCTCACATTTATATACATAGGAACTACAACTGACACAAAGAGCACAGTAACACTGTTTGACGGAGCAAATTCTTGCCTACAAAACACTGTTTTTCAACATAGCTACCACCATTAGCTGTGCTTTCCACCAGCAATGAACAAGAGCCTGCGTGCTGCGCTTTGTAAGACCGCACCAGCAGAGGTGACCCAGTGCAGCCACTGCTGACATGCACCACCCACCACCTCTCTGTGTTTGCAGAAAATAGGAGGCAGCACTTGTGGAGAAGCCTTCATAAAATGGACATGATAGGTTCACTATAAGAGAAGTTCCATGTGCAGTATTTCTTGCCCTATTTCTTGCTTTCAGATGCAACATTTTATAATTCACTCCACTACGTCCTGCTCACAATTTCGCAATCCTTTTTAATGCCTCATCAGCACTCTGAGCAAATCATAACCACCCATTTTATACTTAAATTCCCAGATTTTCCTATTTTTAGAAAAATCAACAGCTATAACCTTATGTTACAATACTAAAAATGTCCATGATACTGCAGTTTAGATAATGCTTTACAGTTCCTGGTAAATGTTAGCTTTGCAGAATATGCAAACACTCCTCTACTGCCTGTCAATAGAAAACTATGGCACTGAAATCATTTTATGTTCTACTTTGTAGATCTTATTTTATCTGAAACATATTTTCGAATCAATTCAGATTTTTATCTTTTATTTTTTTTAGAAGAAATTAATTCTATCAGTTGCATCGTATGGAGAGGAGGAGTTCTGATGCCTTTTAGAAACATCTACCATGGCAGACTGCTTGCTTCCTTCCAAGGTAGCTTTGCCACGATACATTTGTTTTGTGTAGGAATACCAAAGCAAATACTTTTGTTGGAAAGATTCGGTTGATATTCAGGTTCTACAATTTTGGGGCTACTCTGACAGAAGTTGCACAATTTTGCTTAAAAAAAAAAAAAAAAATATTTGCAATTCCTCATTATTACATTTTTGTACCAGCTCTCAAAGAAGGTGAGAAATTGTGAACTATTAAAATATAGACCCACTATTTGAGATACTTCATGACAAAAAAACACAAACAAAAGGGAAAAAGTTATTCAAGTTTCAGCTGCACGAAGCCCACTTCAGTCCTTCAGGAAACAGTAAATGAAGCACTGAGATTTCTGTGGGGTTTTTTTTTGCTTATTTAAGAAAAGTTAACATTGTGAGATAATTACATTCATCATAGAACTAACCTATAAGAATGAATACAGAAGGTTATTTTGAAGATTTAATTAAAACAAGTAATCACACATTCAAGGTCATGCTGGATGGGGCTCTGAGCACCTGATCTGGCCATAGGTTTCCCTGGTCATTGCAGGGGAGTTAGACTAGATGGCCCTTAGGGGTTCCTTCCAACTCAAACAATTCTATATTCCTATGATTCTGTTTCGTTCGTTATGGTCACACAAATAACACATAGGATACCAGTTAATTAAAAGTAAATAAAAGTTGAAAAATATATCAATCAATCCTTAGAGCGAGATGAAGTCACATCCGATTTTCTAACAGCGCATTCTTCGTTACAAAGCACTATTAGAATAAATAAATACATACCTAGGGGAAGAGGTTTAATTTAATATACATACTCTCCACTGCAATGTTTCTGATTTTGTTATGCTGTTCATATTTTGCTATCACTCTTAGCAACGTATTATATTATAATATACTCTCTTGCAATTACATGCTAGATTAATGTGGTTGTATTGAAACCAGATGCAGCTGAGAAGCTGCAGCCACGTCACTATTCCAATAAAAATATGAGGATTGTAGTGCTCTATTTTTGTTTAGAGTAACTACATTGATTGTACTGTAGTATACTAACAGAGCACAGTATTTTTATCAATTATCTCAGATATTTTTGTAATTTGAATTAAATGTAAAGTTCATCAATATTGTTAAATATCCCCGTAGGTCTCTAACATATCCTAGGCCAGTTCTGTAATTCCTGCCCCTGATACCCAATCAGACGTGCTGCCATCATAAATCTATTTCTGTGTATTTTCAAAGCACTGCTAATGAAGGCTTCTTTAAGGATATTTTTCCTGAGACTCTACAAATGAGAAGAATTGAATTAAAAACATCAACAATAATACAAAAGCAGAAGTTTAGGGATTTTTCAACAAACAACTGCATGATCCTGTTTCAAGAAAACGTTTAGCAGCTGTTCATTTCCATGATGCACAAGATTAAGCTTTGTTTGGACCACCAATCATCTTCTCATCAACCATCTAGAAGGTACTTAGTATTTAATTTCAAATTTATAGCTAATTTCTCTTTCTGGGGCAGTTACAAGTGTTCACTCAACTTCTACCACCCAGTTTGTGCGTAGCTGTAATAATATGCAATCAACTCATGAAATGAAGTTGAATTAACAGAGTATGTTGTCCTGTGAATTTGAGACATTGAGACTGTGACGGCAGCCAGTTGGAAAAAACAGTTAAAGGTCATGCTAACAGTCAGATTTGCCCAGCTGAGTGCTGTTCAAAAACTAATGTGCAATTTGTTTGAAGCCCAGGGACTTCAGATCCGACACAAATCCTGAACTTCCAACAAAATCCATTCCTGAAGCACAGGGAGCCCTCACATTTTTTGCCAGAATTCACACGCACCCCGCTAAGATTTATCTGACATAGAGCCCCAGTGCACCTTCCTTGGAATAGGTCACAAATTTGAACTTATTTTGTTCTTAGGAATTAAATGTCTCCTCGTCACTGAAAGACTTATTTTAAACCCTCAAAGACAGAAGCACTTCAACTTGTATGGTTTGCTTGGTTTCCTCCTAATCCAACAAAGATTTCTATGAAATCAGGGAAAAATGAAAATCTAACAGGGAAGTCAGAAGTATGAGACCTGAGATATCTCACCCTAAATTCTGGTACACATTCTGTCTATCAAACGGTGGTAAGAAGAAAAATACTGGTAATAGCATATTAATAGCTGTCAGTAGTCTTATGATGGGGATCTATTAGTAACAGCTATAAATGCTCCTATATTAGCCTCTTTCTTCCCAGTATGAACTAATCATATTGCAAGACAGATGCAATCCTTTCCCTCTGCCATCATGAATTAGAAAGCTCTTGATTAAAAAATAAAAAAAAAATAAAATCTTTAGAGTACAAATTAAGAGAGTCATCTGAAGATTCAGAATTGATTTCCAATAATTCCTGCAAGCCTGGAGGGGCTCCAAAAGCAGTGGCTATATTTAAACCCAGTGAGATGACTCAGCCAACCTCTGCCCATCAGAGATCTAAATAAAGGAATGGCATTCTTCCATGCAGAACTATTAATAAGGTTTTTACAGAGATTAAATAGTTAAGACAGTCAGGTTTTTTGGCAGACAGAATTTTTTTTCTTTAGGCAGTGAAGGTTTTGATGTACACACGAGATCCTTTGTGTTTAAGCCCTCTCTGATAGGCAGGATCACATACAAGATTTGTTTCCTAGGAATTTCAACTGTAGGAGGATCCCCCCTTAATTGCTGACTGTGCCCCGATTGCCTGACATTACACAAAACAACACAGCTGGGATGCCTAGCTCACATCCGTTACTTTTCTAATACTGCTTTAAGGATTACATTCTAATACACAGGAGTGACAGTGCAGTGGCACAGTGCATGGTTCACTTTAGACGTCATCTGAAAGCTAGAATTTACCAATGTAGCGAGGAGCACTGCTGTTCCATTCAGTAGGACTAGTTTTACATTTCCAACATTTTTACAAGCATTTGATGTTTAAATTTCTGTCTGAGAATGGAAAAAAAAAAAAAAATTCTGGTCAACAAAACCAGTTGATAGTTTGCAACTTGCTAGCAGTCCTAGAGACAGACATGGATTCCAAGGCGTTGCATGGAAAAGGACAGAGCAACACTGAAGGAAATGCAGACGAAGATTACTGTAATGACTTTTCTGGTGGATCAGTCTGGTCTAACCCACCACTAACACCTTCAGCTGTCACTGCAGTTACAGGAACTGAAGATACCCAGCAGGTCATTCATATCTCTTGGGATGTGTCTTCAATTAACTCCAATGACATGACCTCAGCAACACCTAAGAAACTTGAACTTTGTCAATTAAGGGGACAATTCAAACTTAACTTCCACAGTTCCTCATTTTAAATTTAATTTTTACTATAAATTCCGCACAAAATGATAGCAACATAAATGAAAAGCTGAGGTGCGCTTCTGATAGACCTCAAAATCATGAAAAAAAAAAATAAAACGGTACTGAGAGGGCTATCCTTACAAAAATAAGTCAAGTAAAAAAATCATTTGTCACGTTTTCAAGTGCTGTTTACCTCTTTTTCTGTTTTAGAGAGAAACCTTGGCAAGCACTTCCAAACCTGTCCCAAAAGGAGCGTTAATCAAAACTTTTCAAATATCATCAAGGATCTATTGAAATGATTTCAACATCTTTTTAAGGAAGATTCACTCATCATTAATCAAATGTCAAAGAGCTCCTAGCACTAACCCTTTGCCTATGAGTGGGAAGGCTAACATACTGACTTCAACCCAAACTGACAAATTTCTGATGAGAGTAAAGAGATCAGACTGCATTCGTTAGCCAACAGCACTGGCAGGCTACTATTACCAAAACTCACTGTACATAATAGCATAAAACCTCAGGCATTTCTTAACAAGGAGAAATATTTATCATCGCTAAAATGATAATGCTGAGCAAAATACAGCTGCTTTGAAAATATTACTCTATTACAAGGTTATGTATAGGCAAAGAATTTGTTTACAGTAAAATCACATCACTACTCAAAATGTGAACACGCCCATTTCAATTTCTGCTAACAGCTAAAAGAAGAACCATGTCTTTCTCAGCTATTAGAGCGCTCTGGCAGCAAGACAGAATTGCAGCTATTTTCTTTAGTAAGTGGATGGGACACATCACAGCTACACATAATCTCAGAAGGCCCCAGTGCCAGGGCAGAGAAAGGCCACTGGCATTGCAAGCAGTGCCAGAAACATCAGGGAAAGGGCTAAGGATGCAGATCTTCACTTCTCCAAATGCTGGATTTGGCTTAAGACTCGTTCAAGAACTTCATCAAGCTGTATCAACAACAGCACAAGCCACCATGAGCTGTATGGTCCAGGAGTAACCTCCGTGCCCATGCTAACCAAGGAGTTTGTCTGTGTCCCCGCAGGTCACCACCACTTCAAAGCCTCACACGACAGGTATCCCATGACCCCATTGTGTTTTGGGATCATTATTTAGTCCCAATTTTACTCCAGTATTCATGCTCAGGTACCAAGCTTGCTGTTAACAGTAAGACCGCCAGCGTCAAAAGGGTAGGAGAAAAGAGCTATGGACAAGAAATCAGACTTCCCATTAAAAAAAAAAAAACATAATAGCATGACTGGAGTATTATCTTTTAATAACTTCTCATAAACTGCATGATTAGGACCTAGAAAATACAGCTTTCATTTTTTTTTTAGCGGAAGGAAAATAGGCCAAATATGTTGGCATCCTTTTGCTAAAGCTTTCTTACAGATACCCTTCAGGCAAGAAGCTTAGGTCAAGTTAAACATATGAATATGCATACTGAATGAAATGCAAATATGTTTACAGTTATGTCACTCTGCAACAGAAAGACAGACCTGCATTCCCTTGAAGTGAGGTCAGAGGAAAATATAGAGGGGTGAAAAAACAGCTAAATACAAATGTTGAGAACTCGGGATAATCGAAAACTTAGGCATAATCTTTAAGAAATGAAGATAAATATGCTATACCTGGGGAAATGGTAACTTCATAGATCATGCCAAAGATGAAGACGTGCATAATTGATTTAGCTAGCTTAAGACAAACGAGACACAAGGGGAGCCAAGAAAGTAATAGCTTTAAGGAACATCCATTAAGCTTAACTAAGTAAAATACAGTTTAGAACATGAAGAGTAGCTACCATAATTTAGATGTTTCCAGTTCCCATATTTTCATTAGTGGATACATTTCAGACCTTGCTGACAAAGGAACAGTTCTAGTTTGAAGAAAAAAAATCCACATACACACACACAATATATACATACACACACAAGAACAGATCAGTTTGCCATAAACGAGCTTAGGGACCTGTTCACACTAATATTAGTGACAAATGTAAACATGATCCTGTGCTTAAAGCATGGAACTTGAGAAAAAAATTCACAGTCCAGTAAAGTTCAGCCAGTCTGCAGACTCACAATTTGCATGGCACAGTTAAGCTTTTTTTTCTGTTTTTCTTAAGAATTCCACTGCAATTCAAGACAATGCATAGAAGTAAAACCAATTTGTTATTTATGTTCCTTAGGAAAACAGTTTGAGCACCATGGCAGCTCTTTGGGCGTAGCTGCTCTGCACGGACTGTAGACAGAATTTTTGTTTTTCTTTCAGAAAAATCAAAGAGGATTTAACCACAAGACAACCTCTGCATTTGCTGCCCTTATGGGTTCTCACTCTTGAAATGCTTTCCATCTTCTCTGATCTTCCCTTATGTATATGTTTCCATATACAAAACCATTCTTCTATTACAGCCACACGTACACAAATTTAACTATACTTTGCCATTCAGTGAGGTTACGCTGATCCTTCTTGGCCAAACTAGATGTAAGAATTCTGTAGTTCTGACTGATTCAGTATGTAAAAAAAAAAAAAAGTAATCACTGGGTTAAATAGCACTAATCTTTTCACTGTAACTGCAAATACACATTCAAGCACTTATTTTTATGGAGAAAAGCTTAAACAGAACACTAGTATGGAACAGTGGACATTATACAATATATTTACCATGCACTAGAAATCATAAAGTAACACAATAAGTTCATAGATTCAAATACTTTTAAATTGCAGTCAGATTACTTGCAGAGTACAAGGAATAGGTCAGGAAATAGATGTTGTTATACACACTTCCATTAAGTTGCATCAAAAGCAACTTCAAAAACCCTTGAAAAAGAAAAAAAAAAAGAAAAAAGAAAGTAACCAATGGGTTTTACTTTAAGCATACCAGCATTACCTAGCCAACTGTAAATATAAGCCTGAGAAGCTGTTTGCACAGAAATTCTTATTGCCTTGATCCATACGTGCTATTGCTAACATCCCAAAATCAAGTTCCTTAGAGGTAGTATTAGAAGTGCTATTCAGAATCACCATTGCTGAATCTAAAAAAAAAGTCAGCAACATCTGATTTTCTCCTTCAGAGCTGGAAACAGCAATTGTTACAGCTCAGCAACTCTTTCTTTTCAAGGTCTGTCTGCCTTGAGACATGTCCCTGGCTATTACATAGCCTTTGCTTTTGCCCTCAGTCTTCCAAGGAAGGAAAGATATAAGGAAGGACTACACGTTTGTTCATGTAGTCAAGCTGTCTCAACTGTTCCCTCTTCCTTCCCCTATTAGCTGCAGTCAATAGTGGCGTAGTTAAAAAAAAAAAAAAAAAATTACAAATTTTTAAAAGTTTACAGTATTCTTTTCTGCACTGCAACTGCCTCAATTAATAACTGAGCCATCCAAGGAGCCATCAGTTGGATTAATCATCCCTATCTGAAGGCAGTTCAGAGTTTTCCTAGTGGCAACACGCACAGCGGTACTACAGTACAAACACAGATTGGTTAATAGACACAAGGACTCTGCAGATCAACAAAGAATTTCTTGTGCAAAAAAAGCTAATCATGTTATCTTCAGATAGTGCAATATGCAAATAAGTGAGCTGCTCAGAATTAACATTTGTAATTTGTTCTGACATTATACTGCCCCTGAATTTTAAATTATACTGCACATTTTAGTAGGTGGCTTTCTTTTTCGGTAGATTTAATTTAGATACATTCTGATTCAAATAAATTTGGACAGTTGCTCTGCATTTTGAAGAAGAGAAATAAGACTCAAATTAACCTGTAGAAGAAAATAAGGGGGCTGCTCTGAAAGTAACGCCTCCTGCTTTGTTGTGTTGGCCCACAACATCAGAGGTGGATGTTGGTGGTATGACAGCAGAGGTTGAACCTTCCCATCAATATTTCATTACATTTTATTGCTGTGCAACAGGTGGCAGCACAGGGAATGGCTATGCAGATATTAAAAAATATATTATTGTGATTATTATTTTATTTTTTTACAAGCATAGCATGCAGGCTGTCGTTGATTGCTGGTGAAAATGCATAGCTAATGGAGGTGTCTATGTTAATAAACAATGTTTGGTAGCTGAGAATTTTCTCTATCCCATGACGCTCTTGCACTCCTTGTATCTGCTGTAGCTTCCACAGTAATAAATAGGAAGATTTACTTTTTGGAGCAACCTATGAGTAAGTAGACACAGGCAACAGCAACGTTTCCAGTCTGTTCTGCTGCTTGCTAGTCATGTTAAGTCAAGAAAATAACCCAATAAATAGGATCACAATGTAAGGTAGGTACTTGTTAACCTTCTCCTACATTTTTTTTTAAAAATTGAAGGCTGTCAAATACAATTTGTTACTAGAAAACATGATCTGATTACTGTGACTACTAGCCCCACATCATCAATGATACAAATCTATAGTGCTAAAGCCAACAGTTATCAGCCAAAGATCTGTTCCTTCATCCTCGTGAAGAGATGCATGATTATTTAAAAGCAAGACTTTAGACTTGCTTTTAGACACAATTAGCCATAACAATTGGAAAGCTCCCACTTGACATGAGAAAGATATATAAGTATATATTTTTTATTTCCTCTGCAGCAGCAGCGCTACTGAAGTGGCATACTATGAGCACACACCGTGCTCAAAGATGCTGGTAAACACAAATTCTACAGCAGCACAAATTCTTTCTACTCCAAAGACAAATTCTTTTCTATATATACACACACAGTTACTAGAGAAGATTTGCCTGTTCTGTTCAAAACATTCTTTATGGAGATATATTTCCCAATAAAGTGTTTTTATACAGAAAGCTACTCAGTTAGATGCTTTAAGAAGTGATAAGAAATTTTTTGGGGGGGATTGCTTATATATTGCATCCCAATTAATTCTTCATTTTGCTTAGCATGACACAATTTGTTCCATGCAGTGTAAGTTACAAGTAAGCCATTCACCCAGTTCTGCTCATCTCTGTGGAACACGATGCTTGTCCATGCTTGCTGTATGAAAAGCTTTGTTTCTGCAGATCCAGCAAAGCTGATGCATGTCTACATAAAAACGCTGAGACAGAGTACGTATACACCTTTACTGAAGCTTTAAGGGATTTGGTGGTTTCTGTTCATTAAAATTAATACACAGGGAGAAAAAAACTGTGTTAGTTAGATGAGTAACTTTCACCTAAGCACACTTAAACTTAGGGGAAATACATCTCACTGGGAATGGAACGCAGTGATGCTGACATGCACCTACTAAGCCTCACTTACCCGAGCAAATACTCCTCAGCACATCTTCCCATCTGATCACGCAGCCAACCAAGCTAAGCAATTACTTAGCTTCTTCCTCTGATAGGAAACACGTCTCTATGTGTGTCCAGATAACATTTAATATAGGGCAACTTTCTCTTAGTCAAACTGATCAATAAATTTAGTCAGTTTATCTGTGCAAGTTCTAAGTGTAACTTCCAGGACCATATGAGAAGCAGTATCACCCACTGAAATCAAGCAACATTTTCACTCCTCTACCTTTGGAAGAATTTTACCCACAGAACTCAATGCCGAACATATTTAGAGTGCTTTGTTGACTTATTTTCAACATAACTTATTTTCAACAAGCAAGTTGAATTCATATCTGTAAAAAGAGAATTGTTCAAGTATTTCTTCCTTTACTAGTTGTAGTTTTTGACTCCAGAAAATGTAGGAAAGTTGAAGTTTATTATGTTTGTGGGTGGCTTTTTTTTAAACTACGCTTTAATAAAGTATTAATAATTAAGTACTTTCCAGATATTTTTTGCTTCCTTTTACAGCCTAAGCAGTCATGTTTCATGTAATTATCCAGATATTTTTAAAAATAGAAAGCACTGTGGGAAATGAAGTTAAGTGAATACTTAGATGTTCTGGAAGAAACACAAATATTCCCAGGCACTGTGAAAGCTCAATTGAAAAGGTGATACCTAGCACTTGCAATCTGTACAAGAAAGTATTTGCGAAGTAGTCAAGCCAAGAAATGACCACAGAACATCTGGCAATTTATCTACAGCTCCGTGCATTTTAATTCTAGAAATTTTATTACTGAATTCTTTGGAAACCAAGAGTTTGGATAGCTTAACTGTTTCCCCCAAACACCATGCTGAAAAATGAGGGGCGATACTGCTTCTCTCTTAATTACCTGGCGTTACAGTGAAATAAAGGGGGAAAATCCACACAGACATACAACATATACCTAATGTAATGTTTGGGAAAGTTTTTTAACATTACATTGTCAAATGTGACATAAATAAATAAATGATTTCTCCAGATATTTGGGTTACATTTTGAAGAGCTTTTCAAATTTCACTTGGACCTTGCTGGTAACTTTGCAAGTATGGGATAA
Source organism: Centrocercus urophasianus (assembly GCF_019232065.1). Classification (NCBI taxonomy): domain Eukaryota; kingdom Metazoa; phylum Chordata; class Aves; order Galliformes; family Phasianidae; genus Centrocercus; species Centrocercus urophasianus. The sequence continues at coordinate 5,724,631 of NW_024884756.1, forward strand.
AAGGAAAGTCAAATGATCATAAATGCATAGAGACACGCACAGAAATATGGCAAACCACTGTAGAAGACAACTACCTTGGTACACACAGTGCCAGCTGACCAGATAGCTTCAGTTAATACACCCTTCAAAACACGTGCAGACAGATAAGATGGCAGCTCTGAAGAATTATTTCAAGAATGAAACAGCCCTTAATTGTGAAAGATATGTTTCCATCAATACACATCAATGTCTACCATAAAATATACACCTCTTCCTTTTTTTTCTTTTCTTTGAGGGAGCAGCTGCGATCAAGTAATGCTGATCTTCCCAGTTTTCCAGTGGGGTTAGAAGAGCTGAAGTAGCAGGTTGGGAAATGCACTTTTTATTAAACAAGCAGTCAAGCAGCGTGTATTACTGTTGTCTACTGTATATCAAGTCGCAAAATTACTCTGAGATCTCAGAGTGCCTGGCTGATGGCCCAGCAAGTATAGATTTTTCAAATTAGACAGAAGTGACAGCCTCTCATCAGCTTTTGTGCTAGTAAAGACATGCAGAAATATCTTCAGTAGTCATTTCTTTGGTTTTAATTAGGATTTGGTCTTCTCTGTCCAGAACCTAAGGAGGATGTTTAAGCACTAATCTATGAAACCAGCAGCAGTTCATGAAAAACACTCCGAAGTTCAGAGCATTAGTTCCAATATTGACAATTAAGATCTACCAGAAGGCACTACTGGTTCTTCTGAGTCAACTACTTTTGAGTCAAGCTTCAGAAAACTGAACCATCACCTTCTCCTATCAGTGCATGCTACAGTTAATCTCCTTAAGTTGATTAGGAAAGCGTGCAAGATTCTCAATATTTTATCAGAGATATAAGAGGCCTCTCTTATTCCTGCACTGCACAGGAGCACATGCATGTTGCCTTCATCTTTCCTTGTCCTCAGTTGGAATTTAACAAATTTCGTAACTTCTGCTTTTGCCCTAGAGCCCCTCAGCCTATTTCTGCTTCAACTATGGATGCAGAACACTCACAAAAGCGTCTAAACAGGGGAAGGTCCTTATGAATCAGGGAGCTAATCGTGCAGCTTCACTCACGCTGTCACCTGAATGGTTAATCTCACACACAACTGGTGCAAAGGGAATATAGGCAACACAATTCCATACAGTTAAAAAGCTTTCATTCAGGACCTGTCTCAAATCACTATTTTGCTCTCCTGTTAATGTCTCCCTTTCTTTGTACTGCAATTTTCTTTCGCTTTCAGTAAGTCGTTAAAATTAATTATAAAAAAAAAAAAATAGAAAGGCTGCTTGTTCAAGAAACAATCACAAGCTTTCTTTAAAAAAGTTTGCAAAGCCCCCAAACGGTCAAGGTGACATCACTTTCCCCCTCAATTTTCAGCTACTTCGTTTAGTTTACAGTGCATAACTTGGGTCCAAAAAGCTGTAGGCTATTATTAAAAGAAACATTTTAGCAGATTGTCATATCAGAAATTTCCCAACACCTAATGATGATAAGGATTACAAAAAACAATTTTAATGCTGGCTGATCATTATCCTAGCAACACTAAAGCAGAGAAACGATCCCCTGCTTTCTACTTTTTTAAAGAAGTTATTCACACAAAAAAATAAGTATTCTGTTCTACCTTTATGACTTAACTTTAGGCAAAGGGAAAATACAGCCAAGGGAACGATCAAAAGTTCTTCTCTCTCAGAAGTGCAGCTATACCAAGAGTACTTAACAGAGTATTGCAGACAGTGTAAGCCAGCTAAAAGTTCCCCGGGTGGAGTAAATCAACACAAGTACTGAGATCAGAGGAACTGTATTCTCATGCCTACCCTCCAGCTCAGGCCCTCAGACTCCTTAAGCGTTTTGATGTTTGATTTGAAGTGTTAGGATGCTGTAAAGTGCAAATTGCGGATGTAATCAATTGCAGTAGCCTCTAATCTTCAATGGAAGCAAATATAGCTCAACGAGGGGTCTTTCAAGAAAACTATCCTCAGAAATCAGCAGCCACAAGCAGTTCTTGACATAAACCTTGCTAATACAATTGTATCCTTTCTCACTTAGTGTCTTTTTGTTGATTAATGAAAATAGCATTCTAGTTTCTGTGCGAGTCCAAGTAGTGGCTGGAAGTAAGGACAGTACAACTGCTCTCTATTTAAATGATTACATCTAGCTTTTCCTTCTTTCTTCTTGCTCCCCTATTTCACCAGCTTCCTGGTTACTGGTCTCGTTGAAGGATCACTTTCTGAAGAAGCTTTAGATCCAACTGAATTGCTGGTCAAGCTTCCATTTCCCATATAACAGTTTGTTCACTGGCTATTTATGACACCACGCGATGGTAAGAAATTAAAACAAACAAACAAATCCCCAAAACCAACCCATTTAAGTGTAAACAACTTATTTTTTTCTTTAACTGAAAATAATAATGGGCATTCTCAATCTTTCTCTTGTTGTGCAAGTGCAAGGTAATCCTTTTATCAGACTGTCTAGTGAAGGCATGACTCTGTGGCATCTCCTCTGATATTTAGAACTTCTACCTTTCATAATTCCTGAGGCAGTTCAGCTTCTTCCCATTAGAAATGAATAATAAAATTCAAAGCTTTCACCAAAATGGCGTTAGGAGGAGATGTTTCGCTTTTTATAGCTATAGTAGTGATTGAAAAGCCAGTTGTAAAATTAGGGAAGAGGTCGTCAATACAAGGCCAGTGAGAAAAAGCTTCTTAAAAAGAGTTTTTGGATTAATTAAAAGATTATTTCTTGCTGGAGGGAAAGAAGACCAGTGATTATTTATTTGTCTTGATCTGAGTTGAAACTCTAAGAAAATTTCTATTTTCTTCTCTTTTCATTTTTTTCCTTTATCTGTAACACCTATTCCAAAGTCACGGCAAGTTCTGCTTCCTGTCTGCTCTGCCCTGATGAGGCCACATCCGGAGCTCTGGGTCCAGTTCTGGGTTCCCCAATTCAAGACAGACAGGGATCTTCTAGAGAAGGTCTCGTGGAGAGCCACAAATGTGATTAAGGGCCTTCTATGTCTCCCTTATGAGGAAAGGCTGAGAGACCTGGGGCTTTTCAGCCTCGAGAAGAGAAGGCTGAGAGATCTTATCCATGCTGACAAATATCTAAAAGGTGGGCAACAAGTGGATGAGCCCAGCAACAGAACAAAGGGCAAAAGCTATAAACTAGAAAATAGGAAGTAAAATACGAGCACTAGAAAGAACTTTACTTTGAGGGCGATGGAGCACTGGAACAGACAGCCCAGAGAGGCTGAGGAGTCTCCTTCTCTAGAGATATTGAAAACCCACCTGGATGCTTTCCTGTGCAACCTATTGTAGGAAACCTGCTTTAACAAAGGGGTTGGACTAGATGATCTCCAGATGTCTATTCCAAACCCTGTGATTCGGTGATTCCAGATATATTATCTTCTCTAGACTGAAGAAACCCAGTTCCTTCAACTTCTCTGCATAGGAGAGATGCTCCAAGCACCTCAGATCACCTCATCTCGCATGTGCCTTAACATCTCTTCCAGGAGGATCCGCTCCATGATCCTCTTAGGAACAGAGGTAAGGCACACCAGCCTCACTGCTGTCTGCAGTGGATACATTATTGTTGTCAAGGCAAAATTTACACTTAGCCTGCTCCAAAAGTAACGCCTCCTATTTATTTTTATGGGAACTAAAACAGCTACAAGGAGTGCAAGAACACCATCGGGTAGAGCAAGTTCTCAGCTACAAAAACTGATGTTTATGAACACAGACACCACATTAGCTATGTACTTTCACCAGCAATCAACAAGAGCCTGCATGCTGCGCTTTTAAAACTCTGCATAGCCATCCACAACGTAGCTTATCTTGTGTGTCACCGTGACCATTATTGAAACCCACCGCCAACTGCCTCACTGTGCTGACATCCTCTGTTCGGTCTCCATAAACACTCAGCAAGTGTCAGTGAATGTCAGTAAGTTCCATTTTTTCCAGTGTGAAGGAATTCAGAGGCTTCATTCACACTTCCATGTCAGACACCATTCTGTCAGACTGCCCCTCTCTTGTCATCTGCTACATGGCACCAAGATGTAACGGAATACTGGTGGGACGGTTCAACTTCTACTGCCATACCACCACCATCCATTTCTGACATTGTGGGTCAATATAATAAACTGAGGCATTACTTTCGGAGTAGCCTTCATACATATACATAAATACATACATTTGTTACTTTCACTTTCCACAAGAGGGTCTGCTTTGTAAAGTTTAGACCGTATGCTACACCATCTTCTTTATCATTGCTTTAAACACAAGTTCCACTAAACACACTTACTATACTTTAGCCAATACATTCTCTACACTTCCAGACATAATGCTATATTGAAAGAAGTTTAAAACTGTGCCAAAGAGCTAATAGCAAGGAAAATGTATAACTACAAAACATACCATATGCCTCACTGTTAAGAGAAAATTTGTGATCGTGCTCATCAGTTTTACAGGAGACACATTCATTCACAACGCTGACAGAAATTACTGCAGTATTTTGCTCCAAATTGAGAGTTATTTACCAAATAGATTTGACGATCTTCCAGCTTATTAAAGGTGTTAGCAGTTAATGCATGCAATTTTTGAAAAAAGAAATGAGCTTCAGTAATGAGTTTGATTTTTCTGTCAAAAAGTCAAACTGTACTTGAAATTGTGCATCACTTATCTGTCTGAATGGGCCGAGATGCTTCAAAGAAAAATTATACTCCATATTTCTCAGACAACGTGCCTTCAATAAGGCAAATATACATGAGGTTCCTGCCTATTGTACAGTACCTATTAAACTAAGAATGTTTATATGAGTATTCAATTGTGCTATTCACTGCTCAAAAAAAAAAAAAAAATCTACAAAAAAGTGCTTTTTAATTTCAATTTAATTACTTTAGCACACCTTATCAACAGCCATGTGAATAACATAGATAAGGGAAAGCTAGATAAACGATCATTTCTACGTTTTGTATGTGATATCGTGGACAAATTTTGCTGCACTACACTCGTCTGTCAGGTTGTGTGTGAAAATGAACAACAAAAAACTTGCGTTGTCTTTCTTCACAGAAAGAAGTTTTATATGAAAGTATGTCATATTCAGCTTTATACCCAATTTAGATGTATCTAGTCTTGTAATGTAGTGACTTAACTAACCAGTAGATGCTGGTAACGACAACTGGTTGTGTACAGACAACTGCCCTGCGCACCCCCAAGATTGTGATACAAGACCAGACGCTGACAGGGAATTTCCAGCTGTGAGACTGGAAACAACACGTCAAATTATCCACTTATCTTTTGGCACCAGGATTTGAATTCTGGGTTTTTTCTCATGAAAACTTCCTTCCCCCCAAATAATATACTACGTAATATACTACTTTGTTATTTTTTTTCCCCACCTTAACCATCTCTTTCTGAAAGCCTTATTTATTGTTTTGAATTAACTAGAAAGTTAATGGTTATGGGAAATACATGCTAAAATTTAGAAGGCATGATTAATCAAAACAAAATTGCTCAAAGAAAGATTTTCTAAATGAACTTGGAAAGCAAATTGGGAAGTGTTTCATCTTTGTTGCTTTTCCTCAGTTTAATTTTGAAGACATACTTAGTTGTGTTACCTTACCCCAGCTACATGAGTGTAGAGCAGGCTTTTTGCTAGCAAAGCCTGAGTAAGGTAAGTCGTGATACTGTTTTTGGTAGAAGTGCTATGGCCCAGTTCCTAACCCAGCTGTCACACTCGGAGCACTGCAAACTTACTGTATCTACATCTGTCCCATACTACATCTTTGAAACATGAAATGCCATTAGCAGATAAACTCATGCGTATCATGGTACTAGACTAACTTACAGTAAAATAATAATATTATTCTATATTATTTATTACATAATTTTATCTAATTATTATATATTATTATAACTCTATTTCTAGGTTTAAAAAAAAAAAAAGCTAACAAGCGATGCTTCAAATTCTCAAATAAACCTTTCATGCTTGTGCAATCTAACATCAATGTGCAGATTCTTAAGAGCACTGTCTTCTAAACATTTCTGAGCTGCTACAGCAGATCATTCTAACAAACTGCACATATCAGCTTTACCAAGCAAAATGCTGGAGGCACAACCAGAGCACCATTAAATCTAAGCTGAACAAATACACACACAACCATCATTGGTTTACCCCAAGTAACTCCTGTATTCAGCTGGTTACCTCACTACTGAGTGAGCACATCATAGGCTTGACAGTCTCTGGTTACCACACGTTCCTGTGGTACATCTTCAGAGCCAGTGCAGTGGGAATAACCTGACTGCAGGCAGGTGGACAGAGTGCACCCCAGGCTGGAAGCAGCAGATGGTGGTTATGCTCGTTTGTACTAGAGTCATACACAAAGCAATTTTAACTTGCTCATAAAAAGAGCTGCTGCAAAATTTCATGGAAGGCTGAGACACCCTTCCATTCGTTTTTGAAAGTAGATTTATTTCAGGTTACAAAAATTAAAGAGATGCATTGAGTAAGGCTGCTTCAAAGAAGCCACACAATCAGGTTACCTAATTTTTTCATAATATAATAAATATAAAATTTTCATAATATAATCGTAAGCCATTGATTAATTATTACCAGGTAGGCACGTTATTATCTGCATTAACACAAAGAGGCACCACCTACATGGCGGAGCACAGCCTCCACAGGAGCCTGTGGTACCATTTCAGCCCTCAGAGAGCAGTAAGCCCAACATACGGCAACACAGACTCCTAAAATACCAGGAAATACGAAAGATGTGCAGAAAAATCTAGTTAGCTTCATTAATTACTGAGCAGGAGAAGGAACTTTATGATCTACCCACTGATTCATACGAACTAACCCCATTCAGCAGATGCTGTTTGAAGATACTCTGTGCTGTCTCCAGGCTCAAAGCTGTGTTAATGAGGGCAGCTCTCCCACCGAGGGAGCTGACAGCACTGCAGCAGGCAACAGAGGTTCTGGCACCATGCTGAATGTTGAAAAGAAAGCCTGCTTCCACCCACTTTAATGCCTTCGTTTCCACATGAACGTTCAGCAAAGATAATTCAATATACAGTGATTTGCTAGCTGTGTTACAGAGCAATAATGCACATAAAACAGAAGAAATAAGCGTTTAAATGCATAAATTGTTGAGGAACACTAGTCTGAGAGCCCATTGTAATGAGCTGAGGCAAGGCTACGTAACAGCTATTATGTTTCACTAACACAGATGTTTCCTTGCTTTTCAAATACATCTTACAAAAACATTTGCATCTATGAAATATTTTTTACTGATTTCAAGCTAGAATTCCATGACACAGTACATTTGAGGCTAATGTTAGGAAATACGTAGATGCACAAAGTGTCCCAGTGCTAGAGTTTAAATAACTGAGTTTCCAGACACAGGAGTGTTTTAAACAACACCAGTGTACACAGCTTTACACCAGCAGCTCGCTACGCCATCCAGATAACAGCACAGAGTAGAAATGAACGGTTTCAAACATCAGCAACACACATTTTATGCAAGAGTGCACTGCTTTTAACTTCCAAATCCACTTGTACAACACCAACTTCTGAAATCTACATCTACCTAATACAATCTCCTCCAAAGATGAAAAATACTTCGACATCCTGAAACATAAACTTTCCCTAAAGCACTGGGGAAGAAGTACTGCAGCTATAAATTAACCTTACTCCTTACTTAACATCAGATGTACACTCCTCCTCAGGGGCTTGGGCTTTGCTTTAACAGTCACCTTTTGCTCTACTGCTCTACTCATACAGAAGTTTAAAAAAAATGCAGCTTCCCACTCATAAAGAAGAAAAATGACTTCACTCTTAAATAGAAGTCTAATGCTGAAGAAACAATGAGTAAAGTCATGAAATAAATTACAAAATTAAATTACCTGATTTCTTGCGAGCGTGCTATTTCAGACAACAGGAAATGATTAAATTATATTTTCATGAAGGTAGCAGGTCAGCTTTATCCTCAACACTTCAATCTTCCAGAGGAGCTCCCGCTGCAAGCTCCGTTACACTGAAAGAGTAAACAATACAAATATAACTTGGTCATGAAAAAAAACCAAACAAACTATAGTTGTTTCATCTTAGTTACTTATAACAATCCCATTGATTGCCGGTCATTATCTCATAATTATGCTTGTAAATAATTACGCACATTTTCAAGGAATATAAACTTTAAATCTTTTCATATTTAGTTCTATTTTTTAACTTTTTTTTTTTTTTATTATTTAATGCTGTTGAAGATGTCTAACTGTGAGCCATTGTGATTGAAGTGGTGAATGGTACAGCAATTCAGGAGATATCAACCTTGCTCTTCAGCAGAGCTGGAAAATCTTTTTCGCAGATTAGGGTGCATGTACTGAAGGCCCTGATGGCCAAGGGCATACCATAATTCCCAGTTTGCTAGGCTAGTTACCTTGCAAAGCTTTCATTCCAAAACCTGTATGCACCAGAGTTCTACTTGTTGAAAAATCTATAGAAAACAATTGGCATCCTCTTCTTTTCCTTTTCAGTCGGGGGGAAAACTCCAGCTGGGCTAAATAGAGAACACAAATGTTTTCAATTGTATTCACCTGGCAGCAGGAGAGACAATTCTTCAACAGAGAAGGAACAAACTGAGAGTGGTGTAGATGCCTCAAATCTGTTATGACTAACCAGGTTTGCGAGAAGATAAATCAGAGTTTGGGAAAGAAAGGCTGAAAATTTGATTAAGGCAAAATCAGAATTCACTGATATATTTTTCCAACAAAGCCATATTTATTTACATATAACTAGAAATAATGAAGAAAATACATTTTAGTTGTGTAGAACAGGTCTAAAGGCCCAAAGCAAGATAGACAAGGAAGAATAAGCATGGGCTTCTTTCTTACTTAAAAGAGATGTACTGAGTCACAGCGACATCCTTCACAGAAATACACTTTTTGTGTCATCCAAAGCAGTTAATTGTATCTGCTAAATTCTGCATAGGATGTATTTGATAAAATTAATGGCCTAGAAGTTGCGCTCTAAACGAAACTGTCCTGTGCCACACTTTCTGACTCAGTGATTCCTGAACACCATACATTATCAACAGTAAACCTCAAAAACCCCAAGCAAAAAATACCCAACCCTCTGAGAGTATGTAAAAAAATAGAAATAAAAAGGCAACGAAAGGAGATTAGCTAGAAATACAGGATTCCCTTTGCAACACCTGGCAAAGCATTTGCTGCTTTGAAGGATTACAGTAAATCTGTTCATCAATAAATCAGGTAAAACAACTTCCCTGTGCAGAGTATTTTTGGAGGAGTACTAAAGCTGCAGGAAGAGATTGCTGTATTTCATATAAGATGACAGCTGCCACATAGGTTTGCATTTAAAATTTTTCAGAGGAAAAAATATGTTGCAGAAATAGATAGATATGTGCAGAAGCTAAAGATTAACAATGATGGAAGTTCTATTCTTGAGAAATAATATAACTGGGAAAAAGGTTAATACAACAGTTCACCCACTTAGAGCACGAGCTTGAAGTGAACATCCATCTTCTTCTCTCAGTAATAAAGGAATGAGTCGCTGACATTCTTCAAAACAGTGAAAGACACAAATGTTTAGCTAATCAAGTTTCTTAACCTTGCTGAAATTACAAATGTTATAATTTAAGAGTAAGCCATATTGAAATGAAATCAATTTAAAAATACATATTTAAAATGTCCACTTACATAACAGACAAGCTTTGAAACTTGGCAGAATAAAGTGTGAAGGCCAACACTTTTAACATAACTGAGCCGATGTGAGTGGCTGCAGTAAGAAGACAATGGCTGTCCTTTTACATCAGGATACACAAAAACTGAAGCCTAGAAGTTTTCTGCATTTTGACGCTAGGTCAAAAATTGAGCTCGGTTGTTGAATAGGAAAGCAGGCCTGAACATTCACTGATGGAGATAAGAAGTGACACGTTGTTGAAGAGCAGTGCTGCAGAACAACAAACTGCCCTGAACTCAGGGGTGGGCCTGTGCAAACTTCTCCTCTTTTGGTGGCTGCCTTTTACGTCTCCCCAGAACGATTAAAAGGATTTTAAGCTAGAAGGTGTCGTGTTGGAATATAGGCCAACATATTCAATGCTAGAGAAGCAACTGGGCAAGTAAAAGTAGAAATAAGGATTCATAAGCAACTCTGCCTTCTGCAATGTTCATTTCCACTGAAATTCTGAGTTGAAGCAAATTCTGCCCTGTCCTTTCCAGCCCCCAGGAGCCTCATTTATTTAATCCCCTCTGATGCTGCTCCTTGCTGTAGAATCCAAACTGCTACTGTGAATTGCTCGTGTTCTCCAAGATGGTCTTTCCCTGACTGTGCTCAATGGATCCCAGGGGAAGAAAAAATGTCCTCCTACTGTTTTTCCCCATGGGGTTCCTCTGTCCTGGCCACTACTTTGAAGAACCTCAAGTGTAATGGGAGCACACAAGTAAAATCATCCCTCATAGTTAACGTTAGCTGCAAATACTAAAAGCAATACCATCAGACATAGAGACATGAACCTAAAATAGATGTTTGTATGTCCAGCTAGAATAGGATAAACTGAATACCTATGTGGGAGAGATTTGGAGCCTGCAGGCGCACCCTCTAGAGCATTATGTTAAAACAGATGAAATTAAGTCCAGAGCTGCATCTTGTCAGTGCTGCACCATGTGTGTGCCCATCTGATTCAAAGACTACAGAGCTGCCCAATTTCACTTGAAATGTACATGTTAAGATAACGATTTTCAGAAATACTCCCAAGGAAGTCAGCTATAGCTAACAAAGCAGGGTACTCGGCATGGCACATTTCCAACCTGTCTCAACAATTTGAAATGAAACTGATAAGGCTCACTGCATAAGCCAAAAATGCAAGGGCTGCCTCCTATTTTATTCTGTTGGCCCATGTCAGAGGCAAATGTTGGTATAATGGTATACCTCAGTGGATGCTGAACCTTCCCACCATATTCTGCTGTGTTTTGTTGCAGTGCGACAGATGGCAGCAGAGAGGCAGACTAACATAGAAGTGCACAGAAAGCAAAGGTGCGGAACTGAATTCCTCCATGTGGAAAAAATGGCACCCAGTATGCTTGCTGAATGCTTATGGAGACCAAACAGTGGGTGTGAGCACAGTGAGGCAGTGGGTGGTGTGTTTCAGTAGTACTAACAGTGATGTGAAAGACAAGCTGCAATCTGGATGGCCGTGCACAGCTGTTGCATCACAAAATGAAGTGTCTTGATCAGCTCATTCATGCAAATCAGCTAGTGGTGGTAAACATGCTGAAAAATTGTGTTTTGCAGCCAAGAATTTGCTCGATCAAACAGTTTTATTGTGCTCTTGGTATGTGTTGTAGTTTCCATGGAAATAAATAGGAAGCATTACTTTCAGAGCAACCTACATACAGACTAAATGGAAAAGCTAACTGCGCCACAAGAAAAATTAACCCCCAAAGCAAAGATTTGTTTCTGTAGTCTTGGAAACAAGCAAGCAAACAAGCCCTAGCTCTGGAAATCTTAATTCTCTCACGCTTTTCTGAGATCCTTTTCTAGAGCATACTTGGCTAAACAAGGAATTATATACATTTGTTTTCACTAAGCATATGGTATCTGAAATGAACATCTCTGGCAACAGACTGCAATTTAATGGGAATGGATTTAAGGAACGTTTCATGTCATGTGAGTAACATCATTTTAAGCTCTTCTTATCCTCAGCTCCTAAATGACAGCGATGTGCAAATTAATATAGCACTTAAACTGCAGAATTATAAAATAATCTAAATTTTTTTTTTTCACCAGAAAATTAGACAAAAAAATACCTGGGTTAAAAGAAACGGATGTCATCAGAGTTGGTTACTTGCACATAGATAAAGAGACAGCAAAACAAACATAATTGTGCTTCTTAAAAATGATGCTGTGCATAACTTTGAGGGGAAAGAGCTGCTTTAAGTAGCTGTGTGTTACCCAAAGCCTTGCAATGCTTTGGTGTCAGAAGCCACGACTATGAGTACGTCAGAGAAATACGTGAAGTTATCTCCTGATCATTTGACTTGTTGGATGCCCTGACACGGGACACAGATTCAAGCAGGTTCATCTGAGTCCAAATGCCTTCTACAAAAGCCTTGGAGGACTATGAAGACAGAGAGCAAGGATTCTTTATACAGTCTCATTGAAGATGTCAATTTCTATTGTGCATACTCAAATTAACTCAAAAACTTAGCTGAAAGCAATTCGACATTAGGTTTTTTGTTTAATTTCAAACAAGCATATTCTGGCACAAAACCAGTTTCTAATCAAGGAATTGAATAATTCAATAATCGCTAGCATTTTCTGCCAAAAAAACTTCACAAAGTCTCATCAAAAGGACTGCATCCTTCTAGGGCTAAGCAGAAGGATGAGAGACAACTGCATTTCAGCACATCACTGACAGAACTCAGCAGGAATCACTACAAGAGGAGTTACAAAGCATATTTCATTTGAGGCAAAGTACTACAGTAGGAATGTCATTTTGCACATGAATGTTTCCTGTGTGATATTCTCCAGTCTGTTTAGTTATCCGCTGGAACTTACGACTCAAACATGAAGGCGACAGGAGCAGTGAATTTTGTATTTTCAAAGTGTAAGATGGGGTATTAACCTTTTAATGGCTCTTCATTCAAACCCAGCATTCAAAGTAAAAAGTAAAATAATCTATTTTATTGTCTCTGTAACATTACGCAAGAGAGTAAATCCACGTTCACATTGTGGAGAAACATTGCATACAAAGGATTTGATGCTGCCTGAATGTGTTTGGGAAGAGTCATATAGTGACCCACAACCAGCAGGCTCAACAGTGGAGCAAAATAAAACCATACATATTTGAAAATTTGGCTCGAAGGCTTTCTATTGGTTCTGATCCAGAAAAACATCTTCCAAAAGCTATTTTTTAATATATATATATTTTTTTACTAATTCCAAACGTCAGTAAATGCATAGAGAACTTCTTTTACTAGGGGGTCCAACAGGCTCAGAGAACTGATAACAGATGTTACGGAGAAAAGTTGTGAAGACTACTTAGAAATCACGGACAAGAACAAAACAAGGAATACTTTCAGATGATTTCAATTGTCTGGGATGTGGACCACAGGCAGTTTAAAAACATGAACCTCTTATGTATGACTACCATCAAGTATTTTTTCTTTTTTGAGTACTCTTCTTTTAAGGCAAGAATCTAGATATGAAATAGATAGACGCTATCTGAAAGTAATTCCTAGGAGCTGCAAAATGCTCAATCACTAATTTTCCACAACCCAGAAAATAAACTAGCAGGCATTGCAAGCAATTTTTTTTTCCTGTGCTCCATGGGGTTTTATCAGGAAGAACATACCTTTTCCTATGCCCAATTTATCTAGAGGAGGAATTAGAAGCATTACCCAGGCTTTTTCCTACATTGGGTTACTGCCGTATGGCATTCTAGACAGGCAGTTTTCTTCTATTTAATTATGCCTACCACCTACATGTGTGAAGTCAACCTCACATACTTGACTTTCTGTTAGGAGCAGTGTATTCTTTCCGGAAATATTCTGTCAACCTGTAACATATCGTGAGTTAGCAGCTTTCTTGTCAGTATCAGCTCAATCGCAGACAGTAAGAATGTGGAAGATCCTCATTCACTACCGACTTCACGCCAGGAATCAGGGCCAAGTGAACTCTGGAGAGATAATCCATGGCATCAGTATCCAAAATAAGGAAGTATTATTTTTCTCACACAGATACTAGCACTGTTAAATAAATTAAGACCCATGCCCTTGGTTCCTGAGTCGTTCCAGACTTTAGATTGTTAAACTGAGTGTCTTGTTTATGGCCACGCACTTAATGTGCAGCATTTACTGAGATGCTATAAGTGCTTTTTAACATTAGAAGTGATCGTTTATTGCAACCAACTTGACTTCACTCTACTTCAGACAAAATTTCAACGAGGCAGGTCATAGATTTTCTCACTGGCCTCTAAAGAGAACCAAAACCATTTCCTCCTTCTGCCCAATTTCACTAAGGAAAAAACAGGGCCTTCACACAGCCCTCATCCAAGATCTACAAAGGAAAGCTGAGTATCAGTGCAGTTTCCTTCCAGTGCAGAAGTACCTTGTCTCTTTAATTCTTTTAGATGTTAATTAAGACATTTTTTTTCTCTCAAGAAGTGCTCTGTAGATGCAAACTAGCAAAGGATAAGTCATGCAACGTTTTAGTTGCTATGGTAACTAATTCTTTCTGAAAGAGAGAAACAAAACAAATTTGTACATGCCCATTTTTCACTATGAACAAAGAAGGCCACTAAATAGTCTTTATTTTGCAGCCCATTGCCTTCCTTTGTTTCATTCTTATTTATAAATGTTTACAACTGATTTAGTACAGAAAATAAGTTTTTTTTCTTTCCAACTGAGCATTCTGAGTTTCCCATTTTCATGGAGTATCAGAAAAGCAATTCAAACTCAGAAATAAAAGGAATTTGTGAAAGAGGGTTGATTCAGATCCAGTTTTGTGAATGATTTTTTCATTTTTGTGAAGGTGTAAGATGAATGAAGTCTTTAGAGGACATAGTTTGGGTTAGAAATGGTTACATTTTCTAGGAAAAGAATATCTGGTGCAGAATTAGGGCAAATCTTACCATATTGCTCTACTTCTATCTGGAAGCAGAAGAACTTCAGGTCTGGAAAGGTTCTTCATGTATTAACAGCCTCCATCCTTGCAGTGGAATGCAGATTTGGTTTATATTGCCCTTTTACTCATTCTGAGATATCCCATGCCTTAGGTATTGTTTACTGCTGACAGAGAAATTCTGAGCTGTGCTTGCCGTGTCTGACAGTGGCCCAGAATAACTCTTCAAAGAGAACTACTGCTATCAATTGGATAAAAGAGAAATGTCCTCCTGAAACCTCTGCATCAGTGGCCTTCAGAAGCTCTCTCAGTTTGGTCAGCTTCACCACAGACCCTCAAACAAAACAGCCACTGCAAGCAGCAGCCCTTTGCCCCATCACAGCAGTGCACCTGCTGCAATGACAACACAAAAACACCACAACAAAAGAGAGAAGTGGCCGTTTCCAAAGCTAGAATAAGAAAAAAAAGGTGATGGTGGTTGGTAAGAATGAAAAGAAAGTTTTGGTTTTAAAATAGAAAACAACCTCCCTAAATCACATGGAAAGAGGCATAATTTGTATTTCTTGTCCCCTTCTTTTCCTCTCTCCTCATTGCAAACAAATGAGCAATTACATTAATTGGCTTTGTTATCAATGTGCTTGCAAAGGAAATCCATGCTTCACCGCACAGAAAACTGCAGAAAAAAAACTTTTCCTCAAACATCTCTTAGAAATTACAATCATTCAATAAATGGCTCCACTTGAAAAAACTCCAAGCATCAAATTATATTTGTTCACCTGCCTACAACAACTACAACAAAGTCATCTACATAAGATAAATGTAGCTCAGCTGCAACAATGCTCCCCTTCAAGTGGCAGCACGTCAGAACTGGTATTCTGTAAAGGAGAAGAAAATCCTTAATCGCTGCCTTCCCTTGCCAGGAAACAAGCACAAGAAACATCTGCATGGTGCATCAATATTTTCTGTATTTAGAAGAAAGAACAGGGGGAAAAAAAAAAAAGAAAAAAAAAAAAAAGATTGTTTATTGCAGAAAAGAGTTCAATGATCATGACTGATTTTCCAGTATCCATATCAAGAGCTGGATGTAAGATAAAATCCTGCATATCCTAAGAGACACTACCACAGAGATGAGAGTTATCTAGTGAAGCTTTAATTCTGCCCTCTTGAAGAGAAAACACTATTACATGGAATATTTTGTTTTAATGGTATCAGCAAAGCAACTGCAGGAAAGAAAGGAAACCAGGTGGAAACTAACCTGGACGTATGACTAGGAAATAACCTAAAGGATGGAGATCTCTGAAAACAAAGTGGCATACCCACACCTCAGGGAAAAGGAAGAGCTGCAAAGGCTTCTGGAAATGTTTAGGGCAATTTGAGACCAGCTAATTACACAGTTGAGGGAGCTGAGCTCAGACAGCTCTGGTGATGGCAATAGAGCTGCTTGATCTAGGTCACAGAATTGCTAAGGCTCAGGTTTTTCTGTCTGAAGGACTTTTATAGCTCCCATCTGCACAGTAGCTGAGAGTCTTACACACTTTCAATGTGTTTATTCTCAAAACATCCCTGTGAGGTTGGGAAGCATCAATATCACCATTTTATTTATAGGAACCTAAAATTCAAAGGCCAGCAGGAAGGTCAGTGAGTTGTCATCATGCTCCCCACTCCATCCCCAGATCCGGGATCCCACTGACCCTGTCCTCATGGGATGCACCAGATGAATGTGACCCAGGGCTCTGTCCTTTGCCAGGGCCCAGCTGCCAGCAGAAAGCAGTTGCAAGCTGAATGTATTATATCTTTCAAAGCCATTATCTTAGCATCCAAACACTCAGTGTAGTTTGGCCAAATATCAGCAAAAATCCATGAGGAGAGCAAAAAAACAAACCACCAGTGCCTGGGGCTGGTAAACAGGAAGACTGTTACTCTACTAGCAGCAGAAAGCTCTGGAACACCACAGAAGATGCTCGTTCTAATGGAAATGAGGCTGGGAGACTAGCATGCAGAACTGACACGTTTTTCCAGAATTAACAGTCAGTTCTTACAAAAGTATTTTCACTGAATTTAAAATGCTTAAATTTCATATTTTTGATACACAGAAATATTTTATACATTTTTTATACATTAGCAGCAACGAAATTCAACTCGAGAATCCTCTTCCTGCAAGTCGCTGTGCATATCAACTGCTGTTCTAAGATTCATTTTATCTTTTTAAACTGCATCTGTCAGCCTTGAACAGCTGTCAGTACATCTGAAGTATTCAACTAGAAAACCTGCCAAGCCTCAGCACAGTGAACAGGGATGACAGATGTCAATCATTTCTTCTGACAGGTCAGATGCTAATTTTTGCTTCAACAGCTTAAGTTTTGCAGCATTTGAAGCAAACCAGTAATTTCCACTGGAGTATAAAATGAATTAAGCTGCATAAACTAAGCGCCAATGAAAGACGCGCACCAATAGTCTACAATTACTAGCATGTGAACAAAGTATCAACTAGGTACAATAGGGGCAGCAAAGGCAGAGTACGGCTATCTATCAAGCCAGAAACAGATTTGCGCTACGCTGGAAATACTCTTACGGAAGTTAAAAGGGAAGCCTCAAACCCGACGAGGAAGGTTTACTCTTTATTTGCTCTATTTGATTCAATTACACAAGTCCAGTAGGTCCTAATTTGAAAGAGTGACATCTCAGCTTTTCCCTCCTGGACAAATATCAGGCTTTTTTCCTTCTACCATTCTGAAGAATGCTGTAGCAACATAAGAAATGATCTTTGGAATGTAACTGATACTTTAAGGGTTACTGACCATTGCCTCCACAGAAAAATGTCAGGGTGACAAACGTGTTTAAAGACCACCATTTTTAATGTTGGATTTAATGTCAGGTAACTGATTAAATACGCACTTCACGTTTTATCTGTGCAATGATCAGCAGCATACTAATACAATACAACAGGCCAGAGAAGCTCTGCTATCTAAATATCTATTCTGCACAGAACCTACAGCAAGTCCACTTTACTACAAGAAAAATGAACACTGCAGTAGGAGAAAGTCAAAGTTATGATGTCAGATGCTGAGCTGTCTCAGTGTCCACAAGGTTAGTTTTCTGGCAGACAGCTTTAAGTATACTCCTCCACCTCAATCCACCACATTCAATCTAGGATTGATAAAGTTGGAAACAGATGGGAGACAAAATTACAGATGAGTAAACAAGTGCAACTAGGAGGAGAAAAAAAAAGATTAAAAAAAATTTAACAGATTTGTCCTTACTATTAATTCTATCTGTTCTCCATCAGTATCTGCATGTGATAATTTATTAAGTGCCAGACTCTACACTTCAGACATAAATTGTACAAGGGAAAATCTATAGACAGATTTGGAATGTACCCATAATGTACCTCCTAGTTCTCAATAAGTAAAACCCAGGAACCTACTTGCTTAGTCTTCAAATGACAGCTTAAGCAATACGTAGCTCCTCTTGTATTCAATGGATTTGATTCTGTTATCATCCAATAATCACACACTAGCACATCTCAAGCATATACAACAGTACATACATACAAATCGTTGCAGTTTTCAAGAGTCTGTCTCAGCACCTAGCAAGTATTTTGACAAACACGACTGCAAAGTCTGTGCACAAGGCCCACAGTCTGAACAGCCAGAAACTACAGCAGACCACATGCTGCCACACTCACAAAGCAAAGCAAGCTCTTTTTAGCAGGAGTTACTAGCTTAGCACAAAGCTCACACACAGACTGACAGGTACAGTTACAAAGGCAGCACATACAGAAGGCTTGGGATAGGGAGGAATGAGCTCTCACCATTCAGAAACAAACAAACAAAAATCAACAAGCACAAGGATAACAAAACTATGTACATACATCTCATTCTTGATGACAGAAAATGAAAACAACCCACAAATCAAAACATTGGAATCTGGTCAGAAGACCAAAAGTAGGAATCCATACTGAGGCCAGTTCAGAAGCCTCCTATCCAAAAAGCAATGAGACGGATTTATGACAATGTAATGCTGTTATTTTACTATAATAATAATAAAATATCACATTTTAAGAAGAGCAAGTCACTGGAGTGGACAAAAAGATGACAACTTTTCTGTCACATAAAACCTTCAGGAGCCTTCAGCTATTTAATCTAAACAGATTTTCTTTTGTTTACGTTAAGCACCGTCGTTACAACCACATTAACACATTTCTGTCCTGTATATCACAATCTCTACCCAAAACCAGTAATACTGCATCCTATGAACGGCACAAATCCTTTGAACTTTGATGCTCGCTCACTAGTGTTAAACATCTCATCCCCACCATCAGAGAGCTTTTCACATTTTATTCATGAACAGCAGAAGAGATGCTAATAAGTTTTAACTCAAGGGTGCTATGTAACATAACTAAGCCCATATGGTTTAGCTCATGCAGCCAGCTTTCCAAGATTATTTCAATATGCATACTCTGGTCCTTGCAGTCAGACTGGACAAGCTGGGATTCTACTTGTTATCTTTTCTTTGTTGTTTTGTCTTCACCATCTGTTTCAGGAATCCTTGAATTTATAACATAAAGGTCATTTTTTTCAGCATACAGGGAATTGGGTTTTATTAATAAGGAAGAAGTTGGCAAGAATTAAAAGAATATTTACATTTTAATTAATGTATAGTGTTTTGGACCCTGTAACTTTGAAGTGTTTGATAAACTTACTTGAGTGATTCCTAGGGGGAAATCTGGAAAGAATGGGCCCAAGAACGAGTTTTCAGTCAGATCATCTGGAATCTGGTTTAGATTCGTCATATTAAAGACACATTCTCATTTTTTGGGTGTGTGTATAAGCAGGAAACTGTAACAGCACCGTAACAAAGTGCAGCAATATGGCGAAAGGGAGGAACTTATCTAAAAGTAAAAGCTCAAATGAGAAATGTTTCACTCAGACTCTCAGATTCTCACACTTGCCAGAACATGAATGTTTGGTTTCCTGTGCTTCTTGCCCAAGATTTGTTGTGATGACAGGAATGACAACAGATGGCAGCTGTCAAGTTTTTGTCACATCTAAGCGGTTCTTTGTAGGGTGGTGACAGTGTTCAAGTTATGGATGGATGTTTTTGAGACCTTCCACAGCTTGCAGAGCAGCTCTCCATCCTGACCTATCTCTGTGGGACATCAGAAGCCATCACTGTCCTGTGTCTCCAAAACTGGGTGCCTCATGAAACCAGACCCAGGTACACTGATTTCTGGGTGGCCTTCCAACTCTGGTAGATTAAAGTAAGCCATTCAGAAAGCCTCCTTCCTCATGTTTGCTCCTTTGATGCTTCTATACTCTGATATTCCCACTGATTCTTCCCTGGCCTATTACAGTTCTCGACATCTTTCTGCATGCATGTTTGTATGCATATTGCTTTTGGAGGGAATCATCTGACGCTCAGAGTCAAGCATTGCTTTAGGGAATACTTTGTAAGATATGAATGATTGTTCAAACATATCTTTAGGATGTAAAAACACTGGACAAGAGAACCCTACGCTCCTCATAGAGTATAATGCAGCAGATCTGCACAGCTACGTGGAAATACACTTCTCCTCTATGACCACGGGAAGGATCTCATAAAATAGCACTTCTAGAGATACTGAAACAGTGGCTACTACCATGCAGTTTCCCACTGCTTCACTCATATGGAATGTCAACAGCATCACTGCTCTTTCTGGGAAGAAGGACAAGGGATGCAGGTACTGACATTCAAAGGATGCAGAATATGTGGAGCCTCCACCTGAAAATTCAGGGAGAAGACTCAACAGTTAAACTTGTTATTAAACCAGTTTCTAAAATAATGCAGGAGGAACAATGCAATGAGAATTTAAGATTGTGATACCATAGATATGTGTATACTGTATGTGTATACTCACAAGGCTGTTGGTTCACAGCTGGATGAGTTCCCTCTTATCAAAATGGCAAGAGAGACACAGACATGCTTGATAATACTTATGCATTTCTTGGGATAGGACAGCACTTTCCTTTGCCCATCTGAAAAACAATCATAGAGCAAGTGAGTATTAGTTACATGGTACATCACCTTTAGTAATGACTTTCATAATAGATTTCTGAGATGTGATTTTTATTCTAGGATTGAAAGACCAAATTTCTTGCTATTCTATTATTGACAATTCTGGGAATAGTTTGTTGTTGCTTAAACTACGTAACTGAAAAGTTTTATTTTGAACTGTATTGTGTAGAGGAATTCAAAGCTCTGTGTAGTTTTTTCAGTGAGTATTTGTGTGTTTTTGTTTCTGCAGCTTCACAGAATGCCTACACCGTGCTACATAAAAATAAGGTCACATTTTATGATAGTCTTTGACACTTGAAAACAGTTAAGAATCATCTGGAAGCTCAAAAGTTTCTTGTTGATTTCCCTGCTGTATACAAAATGCCAGGCTGAATTCTAGAAAACCTTCACTTTTATAACAAATAATACATTCCATCTAAATTAAATGCACAGAATTTACAGGAGAAAGAAATAATGGTCAAAATCCCAAAGACCTCAATTAGTAACACAACAGTATCCAAGCTTACTGAGTACTCAAATGATACCAACAAAGCACAGCAGGCTTTACACCTTATTTGAGCTCCCACTTCCCTCCATACACCCACCCTGTATTTGCAAGTCAGACAAGTTTAATGCATGAGCACATAAGCTTTTCTCAGCTCCCTCTGAGGGGAGGTCCCTGCACAGCATCATGGCTGTCCATCACACTGAAGTGATGGGACAGAGCTTTGCTTCCCCTGGCAGGGATGGGTTAGTGGTGAGCCTCTACCAGCCCCAGCTCACTCTTCACTGACTCTTGCAGCCCAAGACAAAAGCCTACAATGTCTTGTCATCCCCAGCAGCATCCGTCGGAGGCTGCCTGTCAGCTCAAGCACTGTGCTGGTGTCTCCAGCTTACCATGCCTCAACATATTGGCACTACAGAGTAACAGGGATAAAAGGTTTGCCTCTCCAAATCTGAATTTTTATCTGCTTTCGGTTTTGTCCTGCAATCGCTCTAAAATGCACAAATGTTTATCTGTTTGAATGGAATAAAGTATTAAGTCCCAACATCAGCTATGATGACAAGGAGGGAGCAGAATCCTCCAGACAGTAATCTCAACCCCAGTGGTCTCTGTGAAAGGCGATGAACTGTGACCAGACAGTGGTAAATGGTCAGCCATACATTCACACATACAAATGATGCTTAGTGTTGTTAATGTGTTACTGTTGTAACACAGCAGTGTTGTAACTATTGTTACTGTTACTGTGGAGGATACTGTGGACAAGGAGCAACATTTACCCACTTCCGTAACTCTTCACAGCTGAAGCATTTAATTCAGCAAGCTGCAGAAACACAAGCATTCCGTGCAGTGCTTCTACAGGAATGCTCAAACCATTATAAAATTGCTTCCGGTTAGATAACGTTTATATAAATAATTGAAGGTTACAACCCCAGTCAAGCTGCTTTTTCTTTGGACTTACACATCAACAGCCCACAAAGTTCTAAAAGTTTTAAGCATCTCTAAAAATCAAATTCTCACATTGCACTTCATTGTATGTTTCTTTCCAATTGTCAAAAGTAAAGGAGCCTTTGAACGGAAACCGAACTTCTGAGTGCAGCCACTCATGTGAACACAACCTGAAAATGATACTGTTAGAATCTGTACCATGCCTCTGAGAGGATGGGAAGTAACTGGAGTAGAGTCCTTCAGAGATACTGCAGATGTAGAACAACAAACAGCAACACAACGCCGTGCCATCTCTGAGACTCTTAGAAACCACAGCTACTGAGACATCTGTTGCTACTGTTGTACACATTCACCTACAGGTATTAGTTTCCCAACACAACTACTATTATTGTTTTTAGACAAAAATGTAAATACTTGAGGAAATAATTCCAGATCTTCCATACAAAGGCAGGTTGATTTTTTGTTTGTTTGTTTGTTTGTTTTACAACACTGCATGAGTCTGCAGCAATTTATTTTTCTTTCCGAAGAATTTTTGAGGCAGGCTCCTAAATTAGGTTGGCTCTTCCCTCACTCCAGTTGCACAGAGCTCATTGATTTCACTGTCTGCAGGCTGGTGGAGATCAAATCTTTATCCTCCACTTTTTAATTTTCTTTTTTTTTTTTTTTTCTTTTCAGCTCAGTATTGCAGCAAAGAACATGCAGAAAGTTGCATGAAACTTTCAGAAATGTACCAGCGAATCCCATTAATATTAGTGACTGTGTTGGCCTGCCTGTATCTTAATGTATGTATTTTTAGTACTGATCTTAACAACACTATCGAGACTGCTCTCATATTAAATATGTTAATATCTCCTGCATGTACTCAATAGATGGAATTTTAATTTTCAAAAAGATTTTTAAACACTCCACAGCAATCACAGTTTTGGAGTAAAAACATTTAGTGATACACAACAGTAATCAATATTTACACGACTGAATGAGAAACAGAAGAACTTAAGTACAAGCATGCGCTCCTCCCCTCGGGTGTATCTGGAAAGTGAGACAGACAACTCAATAGACAGCAAAGCAGTTTTCCCCACAAGATTAAATGTACCAGTAGGGGTGTGCGTGCAGGAACTCAACATATATGCATAATTTAAGTACACAGGGCCAGCATACACCAGTCTAAGATCTTCCTCAGTCATACGCCAATAAAACTGTCCGAAAGAGCATAATTAAAGAATATGAAGACAGAACAAAGTCAGGAAGCGCAGCAATATACATGATGCTCTCTGCATTCCAGCTTTGGCTTCATGCAAAAATAATACAGAGTTGAAGTGTGAAAAAAGTATTTATTGTGTGTGTGTAATGTTTCTTGCAGTTACTTGAATAAACAGTGAAAAAACAAAACACTACTCTGTGTTTGGGCAGCGTAAAGAAGAGTGACTGAGTAATAAAGACAGTAGTTAATGGAGCAGGATATTAAATGAATGATAATGAAACTCGGAACAACAAATAGATAAGTGACTGATCATGCAGTATTGCTAAGCATTCAAAATGCAAATGCAGAGGGGACATGGGCTGCACATAGATTATACAACCTATCACAGCTACCTAAATGCCAAGGAAACCCAAAACACAGTCAGATCACATGCAAATTTTGCCCAGACTTAATTCAGCTATGAACAAGCACAGGCCTGAGAGGATGAGTATGTTGTTAGACAAAGCAAGGCAATAGATAACTTGGAATTGAAATACAACTGACAATTACAGATAAATGATGGAATCTGTGGAAAATGTCGCTCTGAGGCTCACAGGAATTTGAGTTCTAGCACTGCATTGCAACCAAGGGGGTTACAGTAATGTATCTGAACAGAGGAGTACTTCATGCTCAGAAGCGGAAAGGTTGTTTTATTTTGGACAGGATGACTGGCACCCTAGAATTCTTTTCATCCACCATGTAAAGATTATAGGAATGACTGTACTAATCAGATTAAAGATTCATCCAGTACTGTAACCACCCTTTAAAAATAACCATTTGTGGAGGCTCAGGACAATTGTATGAGCCTGGGATGGAGCGATGCTTCCCGTCTCTGAGCTTCCAGCAGCTTCCAAGCTGACAGTTCCCTCCCCAGTATTGATTATGCGACTTTCCATCGTTTATCTAATCACATTTTGAATCCATCACAACTTTTTGTATCTAAAATCTCCCTGGCTCAGAGTTTCTCAATTTAATTATGCACAACACAAAGAAGTTCCTCTTTTCATTTGATATAAGCTGTCTGCCTGATCATTTCATTTTGTGTGCCTTGCTTTGTTTCTTTTGAATAGTGAATAATCATTCCCTCAAGACTTACACCATGTCATTCAGGATTGTATAGATCTCTATAATAACCATTCACAGTCATTTCTCTTCTAAGCTGTAGAGTCTTAGCTATTTCAATTCTTCTGCATGTGGAAGGTGTTCAGTACCTCTGATCATTATTCTCTGCATTTTTCTAGGTTTCTACACCCTTTTCTGAAATGAGGAGAGCAGGCACATAGCTTACATTTAAATGTGAGTCCCCCACAATTGTGTGGAGCTGTATGATGATTTTCCATCTCATCTTTTTCAGTGTTTTCTGACACCTTCACTTTTCTGCCCACCATCTAAAACCAAGATAACATCTGCAGGTAACCACAGACCAGCTTACAATAATGGCATATTTAGAACCTATCAAGCTATCAAAAAGTTTTGTTTGTTTCCGTCTGTGTGTACCGTATTTTATGATCAACTGAATTTAATCTGCTGCCCACTTGGCACTATGAGATCATAGAACTCCTCAGTTTCCATGTTCTACTTCGCTATTCATCTCTTCTTGCTTACACAGGAATATGTCAGATAGCAGCCACTTCAGCATCCCAATGAAAATAAAATAAAAGGCCGTTTTTTCCCACTCTTTGCATTCTAAATTCACGTTGGTTACCAGTTTCTGAGAATACCTTGTTTTTCATCTCCTTATGGCGTAGTTCCAGTAGCACACAGTCAGAAAGTCTTACTGAAGTCTTCAGCGTGCTTCAAGGAAACTTTTCAGATGAAGTGGCGCAGAGTATAGCTATGGAAGAAATGAAGGGCTGTAAATACATACGTTTCAGTGAGGGTCAAAATACTCAAGGATCACAGTAAAAGATGAATTTATTGCAATTAAGTCTGCCTTCTTCAAAAAAAAAAAAATCTGTAAGAAATACCTACCTAGTACTATAAATAAAGAAATAGCTGTGCTGGAAGTTGCAATTATTTAGATTAGAAAAAGAATGCATTATTTTTCAACAGTGAGAACAACTAAACATCATAAGCATTCAAGCACACAACCAGCAAGAGCAGTGGATTCTCTACCATGAACAGTATTTCTCATAATTATCTGTTAGTCAAAGTAAAATTCTTTCTTGTAAATTCTATGTGTTATGACATGAAAATTATTAAACCATGGCATTTTCTGAACTCAGTGTAGAATCTACTTACTGACTTGTTGCTTTATTAATTCCTTTTCTGGGGTCAATTTTTTGTAAAACATACAAACAATCCATTTCTGTGGGTTCCTAGGCACAGCCTGGAAATATGACACAGATATTAGCTTGCTAAAATGGTTAATAATTTTCTCTCTACATTCCCATCCTAAGAAACATACCACATTATATCCCTTCACAGCGAATCATTTGCAACCAGTGCACCACTTGAGACTCCTCTTACGCAAACACTTGGGTTTAAGTATTTAACTGCTACCAAATCTCTTCCTTGCTTCCTCTGTCTAGACAACCTGTGTCAGTACTACATCTATATGCAAAAGAAGTAGCTGACCCCTTTTGATTTAAATTTCAAGCTAAACTGCTGTAGAGAGCCTATGATGGATGCAGAATAAATCAGCTGTTTAAGAAAGCAATAGATGTCTGCTCTTATCTCCTTGAGCGATGCTGATCTAATGCCTGTATTCTAAAATTGCTGTGTGGATCTCCCACGTGGCAAAAGGCAGCCGGCATGGACAATGAGTGGGCTCACTGCTTCCAGACTTATGATTATACAATTATCTC
This sequence comes from Centrocercus urophasianus, assembly GCF_019232065.1. Taxonomy (NCBI): domain Eukaryota; kingdom Metazoa; phylum Chordata; class Aves; order Galliformes; family Phasianidae; genus Centrocercus; species Centrocercus urophasianus. Next base: position 5,750,790 of record NW_024884756.1, read on the forward strand.
TGTCTAATACACTGTTTCAGAATTGTCTGAGCTGAAAACCTTAAGCTTGATCAATGCTATACTGACTTGTACAGCACTTTTTTTTCCTACAAACGCCATATTTATGTTCTAGCCAGCTTTAGCTTATACCGAATGTACTGACTTCAGCTTTTCCATATGATTTCAGTGTGTATCTACATCTACTGTCCTTGCTCCAGTAAGAAGCTCCAGTAAGAAAAAGAAAATATATTTGTTTGTAATGCAGTGGCTGTGCTATTTTTATTATTATTTTTTCCTTGCAGAGCTGAAAAATGTGCCCAAGCACATCACAAAGCAATGCTTGCAGTTTGTAGCTTACTGTCTGCACTGCTGACAGTTTAGAGATCAAATAATGAAGTGTGAGGGCTGTGCTGATCACTGCCGACCTCGTTATGTTACATTTCAGGAAGAGATGTGGAGCAGACTCACAACATCCAACACCACTCAACAGCTCATTAATCAGCAGCCTGCTGATCTCTTGTCCTCTTTGCTATTCCACTCAGCTAGAAACTATGTTTATACAGGAGCTCTCAAGGAAGTTGTTTCTATAAAGGAGACAAATACCTGTCTGGTCTTTCTTCTGGCTGTGGAATGTGCTCATTGCCAAGCCCAGATAAGGCTCTCCGGATAAACAGATGTTTCTCTCAAAAGCAAGAAACATGGGAAACCGTGTAACCGTAGAGCTCTCTTGACTTCAACTAGGATCCTATAATAAAATCTCTGAGAGGATTAGAAGAACCAAAGAGGCATTTTCAAACACTTCCCAGTGCACACACCCTTCCTTCTCCAAGGCCTCCCAAGAAAGAACTAACATGCTCAGAATGCAGAAATTAAGCAGAGCCAAGATTAAGCACAAATTCAGGTAAATGGAGGAAATCCAGTAAAGTTTGCTTCTAAATTGGGCAGCATACTGAATGCTCACTCTGAGCTGCCTGGTTTTGCAAAACAAACAGGTGAGCTCACCTGCTTGCTATTTACTCCTAAGCATCAGGGTATCCCTGCCGAGGATTTCCTTCTGTAAACTGCAACTCAAGAAGCACAAAATGAGAAATGGGATGTTTGGCAGAACTGTACAGGGGCAATGGAAATGGGACTACACAATGGACAATGTCATGCAGTCATGGAGATGGAAGGGTAGGGCAGTGAGATTTCAGTGAAACTTGCTTGAGAAGGGCTTACTGAAGATCCAAGCATTTAGGATATTGCTTTTTGTTGCAAACATTGCTTTCCAAGAGATTTCCTTGTGTTAGTGATGGACAGATACACTGTTTGAAACTAATGATGGTAAGAGACTTACAACTCTTGAAATACTGCATTCTGGTTCCACAGAAAACATTCATTTCCTATGCCTTTGGGAAAGGCCATGCGGGAAGGCTGTATTTCATGTTCCTGATGTCCTTCACAAGAGCTCCAGACAAGACCAGACCAGCACTATGGTGAAAACTGAAAGCATAGGAAGAAATGGTTTTCAGACACAGAATTGCAGAATCGTAAAGATTGGAAGGAACCTCTGGAGGTCCTTTAGTCCAACCTCTCTGCTAAAGCAGGTTCCCTAGAGTAGGTTACACAGGAAAGCATCCAGGCAGGTCTTGAATATCTCCAGGAGACTCCACGGCCTCCCTGGGCAGCCTGTTCCAGTGCTCTGTCACCCTCACAGTAACAAAGTTATTTGTCACATTCAAAGGTAGCAATCCTTAGCCTTTACTGAGTTCTACATTAATTAGGATTATTATAGCCCAGATACAACATTGAGAATTATATAGATACTTCAGTAAAGATTAAAACCCCAAAAGCTGAAGATTATCTTCACTGTAATGAAGACAAAGCCAAATTCAAGTACAAGCAGTCTTTAGCCAGATTGAGTAAGACAAAACACAGTCAAAACTTCACCTGGTAGCAGTTTTCCACGGAATTCTTATGTACTATTCTAACAGATATTTTTGTATCTTATTATCAGCAATCACCCAGGGATTTATGCCACAAAGATCAACTATTTAAAGGAGCAACAAAAATGCTCAAGATTTTTCTTACTGTAAACTCTCTATGACCTTACATGAGAATAGAATAGAATAATACTGAACAGCTCTATCGGAAGTGACCCCAGAAACCACCAAGTACAACTGTCTGACCACCTCAGAGACAAAAATTAAAGCACATTATCAAGGGCACCGTCCAAATGCCTCCTGCACATGGACACATGTGGGGCCCTGACCACCTCCTCCAGGAAAAAGTTCAGCGTTTCATAGGGACCAGTAAAATCACTTGTTAAGAGAACAGTTATAACACCATAAACACTTCACCTGTTGTTAACTATCCCACTCTGAAAATGATATTTTAATAAACCTTTAAAGAAGTGCCTTTTCATTAAGCACAGCTCATTTATGTGCATTAGAAACTGTGCTGCTGGTTGACTTGAAATAGAAGATGGTGCCTGGTGAGACTAATGTCTGTAACAGTAGGGTGTTGTGGGATGATGGAACTGTTGTGAACACGCAGGAATTTCACAGTAAGAAATATTACTGACCTGATAACATGGCAGGGAGCCAGTGCCTCATTTATGTGCGGTTTTCCAGTTCCTTCTTTTTTCTTCCCTTTTTCTTTTTATCTTACACAACCCATTCACTTTGCATGGTTATTTCAATTAAAAACTAAACAACAAAACAACACACACAAACAAGAAAAAAAAAGCTTTTTTTTTTCTTAAAGGTGGAAAAAAAAGTAATTATTTTGTCCTGGTACATCTACCAATGAATATATGACAAAAAATGTCATTTGTTAGAAGTGATACATGCAGCATGGCATGCCATAGTAAAAGTTAATTTTCTTGCTGCAATTTTTAAATAATTTATTAGTTGCAAGACTTCCGTGCTCAGCACTCTCAACTGAAATCAAAGCTCTGTCACTTCAGATGCTCCTTAAAGCAAAAGTGGGGGTGGTGGGAAATGGAAGCTGAAGGTGAGTAAGGGACTGACAACCACAGTAATGGTTTTTCACATCACTGACATTTAAAAATTCATTAAATTAAATAATTCTGCCTGCAGAAAGATAATTAACTGGCTATCTGGGCAAGTGCTATTAAAAAAAGAAAGCAAGAAATGGACACACAACCAAAAAACCCACCACAAACAAACATAATGATTCCTATGCATTATATCAATGTTTTCCACTAACAGTGGGAAATGTTAGGTCGAGTCTCTGATAAAATGGGCAGAATTACTAGCTCTCCAAATTCAAATAATGCTCTATCACAATTAATACAAAATTGGCTTTCTATTTCTCTGTTTTTCCACTCCTAAGTTTAAAACACTGGACTATTTTTCACACTCACCTGCTGATGAAATTAGAATTGGCACGACCTTTGGATGCTTGATGTGAAATTAGCAATATTTCGAGAATAATGCAAAAACTGTATAACAGGAGAAAAACACCACATAATCCAAGTGCATTTGCTTACACACAGCCTGCTCCACAATTGCAAAATCCATTTTCAATATTGTACCTCACAACTTTCCCCTTACCGGAAAGCATCTCCTCAGCTCTAACTTCCTATGGCCTTCCACAGTTATGAATAAACAAGATATAAAAACGAGCATAGACACACTGAAATCAGTGAGGTAACTAGCTATTCTTTACAGTTCAAAGTGCAGCTCTCCATGGGGCCTAAGAAGGGGAAAGCAAGAGAAGGAGTTGAAGCAGCCCGTCAGACTTGTTTCTGCTGTTAGAAAGCAGCCAGCAGGCAGGGACAGACAGCTGAAGGCAGGAGAACATCACCCACTCCTTGCCTGCTCTGCTGCACACAATAAGTTACTTTAATTTAACGATGCCCTACTTTTAAGGGAGAGAAGAGGCTACTCCATTTCAACATGGATTGCTGAATTAGACAGCAGTGGCAGCTTCTAAATTCATCACGGGGTGATGTGATATAGTGATACCATGGTGTACACCATATTTCACACACAAGACAAAGCCTTCATGAAAGGGCAGAACACTGCAGAGCATCCCGATTTTCATTCCCTGTCAGTATGTCAGTATATGCTAGCAGTGAATATACAGCTTGGGCAGGGGAGTGCTATTTTTAGCAGCCTTTATCAAAAGTCAGGAAGCCTCATTTAAGCAAGAAACATCATCTGTCAATGCAGGAAAGAGAAGGAATGATACTATTTGTTTAAAAACTGCCAAGCAATGATTCAACATTCATCAGTTCACTTCATTCTCATCAGCAATATTGAAATATCCAATTTAGAAACCTTTCACTTCTTCCTTTTTAGATGATGGTATGTTTTTAAACTTGTTTTACGGAGAATAATCAGTAATAATACTTCCCTTATTTCTGTGAAATCAGGAGATGATTCATGAAATTATTTCCATTTCATCTGGAACATTTTCCCTTCTGCAGTACCTGTGGAATCAAGTTGATTGTCTGTCTTTTTCAGAAATCATGAGCTCTCTAGTGCAAACCCTCTCTTAAGATGCTTTTATTACTTCTGAAAGCTCCGTCTCCTAATGGACTGAATGTAATTGAGCACAGATGCTATTTGCAATGGCTAGACAATCCCAACTTCCAAGCAATTGCTCAGCACTGCGTTACCCTGAATGCACAAATAAGATTGTTATTGTTATTAATATTTATTCATTGAGCTCTATGTTGTGGGCACATGAAAATGTTATGCAATCTTCTAGTCCACAGGCCCAGTTCAGGCTCTCTTTTGCCTTCATTAGAAAAACAAAGAAAGCACGGCATCCCACAGAAGTACAAAGACTTGATGATCTTCATCTTATCTGCTTTGAAAAACCTCCTGCAGACTTCAGTGGGATTTGGATTAGACTTTCTATGAATTACAGAAACAAGATCCCTTTTTTAGTACGCTTAGAAGTTATCTAACTAGGAACTAATTAATGTTTTGACATTTTAGAATAGTACTTGGTATTTAAATGAAATATTTCCAAAGATCATTGACCTTGATATCAATCAGTGTGATCACCAACATGAAAAATAAGTAATTCTCATCTTGCTATGGATTAGCATGCTCAGAATGATACACAAGTCATACTAGCAGTACTGTAGAGCTTAAGAAAAAAATCTTCAGAAAAAAATTAAATAGCAAAAAGGAAAATTCAAATACTGACCTTTTAGAAACATCCAATAGCTTAGATATGTGTTCTATGTTCATCTGAAATGACAAGAAATCAAAGAGGGAAGGAATTAAGATTGAGGATACGCTTCCTCTTAGCGTTTCAGCATTCACACTTTTGCTGTTATCCAGAATGGAGGCTCATTAATTAATTCCTTTATTCTACACACACACAGAAGTGAGAAAGTAAAAAGAATATCCACTGAAGTGCTAACACTTGCTAAAATTGTTATCACTAATCTAGTTTTCTTTTTTTTTTCCTATTCATATTTTTCCACCTTAACTTGGATGCGTGAGAATAATTTCATAAAAGCCTACAAAACTAAAAAATACATCTGAGGGTTTACAGATTGCATTGAACTGCCTTTGTTTGAATCTGCTAGTGAAAAGCACCAGCACAAAACCAAAGGGCAATCAGTGGGGTATGCCATGGTTCTGTTTTCAGGGGTGGGTTCCAATTGCATTCAGGGTGGGTCGGGGATACACATCCCAACATGCAGCCTTTGTTGCTGCCGCTTGCCTACAGAATCATGCTCAAGTTGTGTTGGCGCCTTCCATGTGCCTCACCTATAAAGAAGCACACGTGGAGGAAAAAAATACATATATATTATATATTGGTTTGCATGCAAGACAATGGCTGTCTAATCAGAACAAGATTTTAGCTATTTGCTCCCTTTGATATGTTTTATTTGAAAAAGGAAAGAAGCATCAATTAGCAGGGGTGCCTACAAATCACTGTAGAAAGGCATCACAGCATTTGGCATATAAATTCTTTGCTGTTTTAGTGTATTGTGCTTATTTTATATACATGCAAAAAAAAAAAATTTTAAGTGTAATCTTGGATGAAAAACTAGTCCATAGCCTTCTCAAACTCCCACTTTTGTCATATTTTTGTCATTTAAAGCTATCATGAAAAATGAAAGAAAATCAATTCACAGCAAAACTGTTTCTATAGCACTTTATCAGGAAGAAATCTAAGCAGGTTGTTCATTGCCTTCAGTTATTTATCAACTTATTCTACTTTTGTCTCCTTCCAAGCTTCATCCTGCCTCCTCTTAAATTCCACTTAGGATATTTTTTGCCACTTTCCCTACTATCCTTCTCCATGTGACAATGTGTCAGCCATTTGCTAGTGTGGGAATGTTCCCCAGCTATCAGTCAACAATCTCATTCCTTCAGGAGTCTGACATCACATCACCAAAAAGCAATCCGTCCAATCAGTCAAGTATCAGACAAGTCTGTTAATGCACGTAGCTTTTCATATCATAAAAAAATATGAAATAAATAAAAATTTGACTGTATTATTATGCAATAACTTTCTAACAAGACACTAATAAAACCTCCATTCATGTTTTATCACATAAAAACTTAATATCTACACTGGGGTTGAGCACCTTCCCGGATGGAGACTCACTTCACTTCATGTTTGTCTCCACACACCATATACCCAGATTTCCAGACTTCAGTAAATCTGTCTGGTCTGACTTTACCACAGCTAAGTCTAAGCACATGACAGGATGTCCAAAACTTTGGAGCACTGCCCCTCCCTTGTCAATGCATGGAGGCAGGCATATCCAGAAGGTAACAGATGCTAGGAGGGTTCTGTCACCTCTGAGGTACCTACCTACTGCTCTGTACAAATACCCTAAATGGAACCTGGGTGATTATGGCTCTCTGACCACACCTATTTCAGTACCAGCATTAGACATACATTCTTCTGTCCTTTCCAGCTGTGCCTAGGTAAAGTGCCAATGTTTTATTTTTATGCAGTGTATGTAGTGCTCCAATTTTCAGCACAGGGATGCTGTTCTGTGGGCCACAGGCACTTGTGAGCAGCTTTTTCAAGGTGCAGATACACATTTAAATTTTAAGACATCCTCAGGCAGAAATTAAAAGCTCAGGCAGCTCTTTGCATCTGTAAACAACATCAGAAGAGGCGCGGAGCGCTTAAAGCAGAATGATTAACAGCAACAGCATAAGCACGGAATAACTAAAGATTTGTACCCACACAGCAAGAGCAGCTCAGTGAAAAAAAAATGAAAATGCATAAGCCTGATGTGTGCTTTGTCACAGCAGAGTTAAGATGTAATCAGTTATTTAAATTAAAACGTCTAAGCATCAGAAATGTCTAAGTACGTTAAGGCAATGGCTTTTAGCCAGAAAGTGCTGAAGTCCGTATCTAAGAATATTTCCAACTGGGGGGTATGAACTCAAGACCCTAAAGGCGGGGGGAGGGTGGGGGGAAAACTCAGAGCATACTGCTGTTCGGAATTGAAACTTTGAGGAGTTGATACATAGGAGATGTTACAGGGCCATAAGGTGGCTCTTACCTATCACAGAGAAATGACGGCTACAGTTTCAAGAGCTTCTGCTATTTTATGTTTATGCTAGAAGCAGGAAGCAATACACGAACGGAGAACGAAGCACACGTAAATGCAGTAATGGCTCATGGAACATGTCCTCTCCTTACAGCTGTAAATCTGAGCAAAAACACTCTGCCATTAAACAAAACTATTGTAAGAAACATCAGTAGGAAAAGTTTGCATTAGGCCCTAGAGAAGTGCCAGCACTCAAGTATTCCTGGAGGCATATTCAGCTCTACTACAGAAAAGTAAAAGGCTAAGAAAATACATGCAGAACAAGGTCTAGACAAAATATATGAAATTACAATTATTTCTTTTTCTCTCATTGAGAAAGAATCCGATTGAGATAAATAGGTCGTAAAAGGACAATTTTGTTTTACCTGTGCAGTATTAAGGTTGCAAGCACACTAGGAAGCACAGCTGGAGAAGAACTGAAGAAAACATCGTGTTTCAAGGGAAGTATTTTATGACCACAAGACTGCCCTACATAGCATTATAAGCACCTGCGATTTTTCCCGCAACCCTGGAAAATATGCCTCTCCAGTTTGCTGAATTGAGGGCTGCACTGACATTACTCTCATCTCAACCAGAAGTAATGCTGAACATCTGCCAGCATTAAAAGAAGGTACTGCAAAACTGAAGGCAGATAGGACTCAGTGTCAAAAAAGGGAGTGCCTTTTACTTTGAAACTGAAGTGTAGACTACAGGACTCAGGAAGAGAGGAAAGCTGTTTCTATGAGGTGCAAGTTCATGACCACTGAATGAATCTCAGTAATGTAGAAGACAATTTGGCATGTATGCACCTAGGTAAAGAACGGATCTTCTTTTGTATGTCCTATATAGTTGGACCAATTTTGTAACATAATGTGAAAAACACCCCCCAAGAAAGGTTAGTTAGGTGTATTTTAATATACTCTTCCAAGTTCCAGTAAAACAAAAACCTAAAAAATGTAATGGAATTTTTTTAAAAATCACTTTCAGAATTTCACAAAATTCCTTCTTAGCAACCCAGCATGAGAACGTGACTTGCAAACCTCAGCAGTGAAGTTCACCAGAGCAGCTGGCTGTGCACAGTACTCGGCTTCTGCCTGAAACTCAGATGATTAAGTCCTAGTGGGCAGCACAACACCAGCATGGATTCTCTCTCTTTGCTTAAACCAATCTAGCTCAGCAGTGTTCCTAGAGATTGTATTATTCACAGAAAATTATAATTAGACACCTGTAAAAGTTTCATCCATTAGGGCTAGAGAAAATCAGAGGATCCTAGCGTATCTCAAAGGCAGCAGCATGCAGTGTCTGCTACTAGGGTAAGGTCAGGAATACAGAAATAGGGTTATAAAATCATTGTAAGCTGTGTGGCACAAAATTCATTGTTCACTCACAAAACAAGAAGAGCTATTTGCTTCAGCTTCACACTATTCCTCTCTTGTGAGTGAACTCCGTGGTTTATAAATACATACAACAGACCTCAAAAAAGCAGCAAAGAGATAGCAGCAGCAACACAGATAGAAAAGGCTATTGTTCCTTCTTTATCATGAAAGCCTGAATTCTGCCATAGATAGACTTCATACATCTGCATTAATAGCAAATGTTCCTATTAAAGCAACAGCATGTTCAAGAAGGTTAGAAGGACAAGGAAACCAATTCTACATACCACAGAATGCTCATAAAGCATTTCTTCTGCAATTTCTTATGCAGGTTCTTCCAGAGGCCTGGTCACAAACATTACATGTTATTTTAAGGATCCTCCGAAACAAAGGTGGAATTACGAGTTTTTAAACATTCTCATTTCCATTACATGGTCCAGTTTCTAAATCTTTTTTTTAAGACTGGGATGAAGGCATTATTAAAAGCAGTTTGTACAAAGCAATCTCTTCCTGAATCTATAATCTCCGATAAGATTAAACCTTCATCAGCTTTGGATGGACAGCAAGGCAAGCACAGAGCTAATCCAACCCAGGATAGAGGAACAATGTAGAACAGTAGAGTGATACACATAGAGTTAAGCCAAAAGAACCTCACATATATCAGATGCCTGAAGAGTCACAGGTCCTCCAGAACACCAGTTATCATTCAGGCATCTTGTTTTCTAAGAGCACTTATTAAACGCCATGTAGTGCAAGAGCTATTTTCTTTTTCTGATGATTTTCTGAAGGAAAAGAGGCGAAGATGTAGTGCATCTTTTTAGGAACACTGGACACCAGGCGAGTCTACAGAACTGAGCAGATGAGAAACTGAAAGCTAGGATAAAAAAGCAAAACTCTCCCCACCAAAGATTTCAGATGAAAATAAGGTATCCTTGTAGCTTTAAAAGCATGTTTTACTTTGTAATCTGGGAATAATAATTGGCTCAACACTGAGTCGGAGTTGCCCAGAGTAACACTGCACATAGCTATGTTCTGCTTTCTCTTGTTTTCTGTCTATGCAGGTGAACTTTCTTCTTCTTTTGCTATGTTGCATGATTAATATAAAGTGGCATGTTTCTTGCAGCTACTAAGTAGATTATTTTCTTGTGAGCCGAAGAACTGCTTTAAAAAGGCCTGTATCACTTCTGAAAATAGGAGTCAAGCATATGAATAACTTATAAATCTCTGCTGAGAATTTCACCCTTATTCTACCTTGTGCCTCATATCTCCATCTGTAGCCTGGAGATAAGAGCTTTTCAATGTTGCTGTTTCTAGCATCTTGGGAATACGATGGCTACAGAAAAAGAGACACAACAGCAATGAGCACTCAAGCTGGCATAATGGCAGTGCTGGACTGATAGCATCCTTTTTCATGCACAGTGGAAAAATGCTACTAATCTTATCAGTTTAAGTGTGCAGATTCATACCAACCTAGAATTTGGCCTCTTGTGGTTTGTTTGACTTAGAACTTATGGAGATCTATATATGAAATCATATAAAATAACAAGAGTATATTCCTGTTCCTATCTGACTTCCTGTACCACAACCAAACTAAAACACTTATCCTTACGTTATGAGAATTTCCTTAAGAGAATAGCAGGCAGATATATGTGACGCAGGATCACTAATAAGACAGCCTGAAAAACAGTTGATTTTCAAACTCATCTACTTACTCAGCAAAACTGCTGCCTGCTACATTTACCTTCCAAAAGGTCTCTGTTGAAGCACAGCAAGAAAGTAGAAGCAGCAGGAAAAAGATAGTTAACAACTCGAGCTGAACCTGAGAGTGAAGCGTTTCTCTCAGGCGCTGACTGAAACCACTGAATTACCTCTACCTTGGGATAAACTGTAAAGGGGAAAATATTTAAAACTTTTGAGCGCTTTCTGATAAGCTGTGGTTATTTCCATCCAAGCAGACAGATCAAATTTTTCAGCTGCTATCAGTAACCAAGAAAAGCTGAACTTCAGAAGATGCGACGGCTTTGGAGGAGAACCCATCAGTGCCTGAACTGGGACAAGAGCATCGTGGCCTTCTGTGGGTGCACAGCTAAAGCATTTCCCTGTGCATCTGAAACACACCTGGGAGACCGACAGAGACATCTGCATTTGTACGTTAGAGTCAAAATACTTTAAAATGTTCTTTTCTTTCACATTCAATTCTTCTTTTTGCTGCACCCAAGTATCAGAAAGCAATGCTTAATGTTACAAAAGGAGAATACCCACTGGAATAACAACGATTTAGCACCTGTTCTTTCCTCTTAATTTCACATCTCCACTGGCAGAACTTTTGTTGCAGAGCAGCCTACCTGCGGAAAAGGCTTCTTATGTTTCCTCTCCACGTGGTGGCAGCAGTGAGGGAGCTGAGCCAGCCGTGAGGCGCAGGTCGGCCACAAAATGGCCGCCGGCTGAGGCGCCACGTGGGCAGCGCTGCACAGAGCGCGCCGGCCGCGGGGTGGGGCTGAGCGCCTCGTGTGGGGCTGCAGGGAGTGCCGGCCGTAAAGACAAAAGGAGAAGGTGAGGACTTGGTGTGCGTAACACAACTCTCCGACAGAGAACAGAGGGACACGGGAGAACCGTCTGCTGGCTGCCTGGAAGTTTTTTACCACTCTGGTAGCATTGTCTCCATCGTAAAGGCCTGATTTGGCCCGGGTTCCCGTCTGGCCCGGGCCTGGGGTGGACGCGTCACTGGAGAGCAACCCCCACCTCTGGGTCTGTTTGATGCATTCAGCTCTGATAATTGGATGAGTATGAGATTTGTAGCAACAGTTATTAATAACAAAGCCCCCACATCCTGCAGTATCACAGATTCCCACAAAATCTGCTGCCTTTTCTATACACATGGAGCATGCACTTTCCCCCTCCCCCGTGACTCCTGTGCCAATGGGGAAACCCAGAGTTTGTGACTAAAACCAGGATGAGTGTTCACCCAAGATGCATGTAATCAGCAATATGCATCACAGCATCCTTGGTTCTAGCAAGATCTGTGCATGCTCTTGGTTCATCACACCTGATGGGGTGCCCCCATCTTTCACAGAGCACTTTCTGTATAAGTACTTACTGTGATGACACTGTTAATTACAGTTACCATCAGCTGATAGTGCTGCAGTATTTGCGCACCGTTTTGTCAATGACTCTGCTGATGTAATGAAATGTGAGCACAGCAGGGAAGCAAAGCAATCCTATGCTAATCGATCAAAACCCAGAAGCTGCCAGGCTCTCAGCAGTTGGAGGGCACAATCACTCCAGTCTGGAAGCCCGTGAAGGCAAAGGCATAATAATTTGCTGACATGCCAGTTCTTAATGAGCAGAGCAAGCAAAAATGCAAGGAGTCACACACACACAAACAAAGGCACTTTGAAGCTGTAGGTGCAAAGCAGTAGACACACTAATGGTAAATTGTTTCCTGCATCTAAGCAAGAAAATAGAGAGGGGAGTTGAGATTTGGCTACTCTTTTATGCTCGGAGTTCCATTCTGAGAATATCACAAGTATTTATAATTAGAGTTAGCACTTTCCGGAATTTTATAGCTCAAGTCTGCTAATACTGCTGATGCAAATCATGCGTGAAATATTAATCTGGGTTAGAGACACATACTCTGCTACTTTCCTTCCTCTTTCATGTAATATTTTGGTGCGTGCTTTCTGTAGATTTCTTTTTCCTCACTCCTTGAGATTCACTAAAAAAATGCTCCAACATAACTCCCTGGAGAAAACCAGTCCAAGTCTAGAAATTCATTAAATGACCTAAAAAAGGATATAGGAATAATACTTAACTGTGAATGAGAGGAAGCAGAACTATTCAGAAAGGATATTCAGAACTTCTGTTATGGGAGAATGCAATTAGTCAATTAATCAATGCAATGAAATGCTGCCTCTGTGAACCCCCTCTAGTGTCCTTGTAGTAATAAAGTTTGTACAGCTGGCTAATTTTAAAAAAAGCAATCACAAGAACCATTTTGAAAGTCAGAGAAATCATAAATAGCATTAAAGACTAAATATTAATTATAACAAGTATCATTCAAACATCTTACAGAATTCTGAGGTACTAATGAAGTCTGTTAAGAGCAATAAACAGGTTTACAAATTAAACTACTGGGTTATATATTATACAAGCTTCAGTTTGCTGCAGCTTTTTGTATAATGAGGTTCTTTTGTCTCTTGATACAATAAATTCAATTTCACATGTTCATTATGACATCCTGTTAAACTGCTACATAGGTAAACATCACAGAAACATTTTGCAATTTCTCAATATTCCTGATAAATTTTTTAAAAACCAAACACGAAGTGTTCCTCTGTAGCGTTATAATTTTAATTCATTCACTAGAAGCAAAATCAGCTAAAATAAGATTATGTACGTATTTGTGTTAAGTTTTAGCACCTGAATTTTTCATTATGGTTAATTTGACTGTGTTTTTAGTTTTATTTTTAATCCTGAAGTCTTTAATATTATCAAGTCACAGAAGAGTAACGATCACAGGATTTCCTTTCACATGTGTGTCTGCTACCCAAACAAACTGTTGAACCAACTCTGGATACTTTAATTTAAAATGAAATGGAAACTGGAAATGAGGAGCAAGGAGTGAGGTGGTTACAAGTCAAAAGGAGAAAGAAAAAGAGAGTTTCTATGTACACATAAAGTAGGAACTATCTATGTATTTCGATTGAACAAAACAAATGAAGGCTGAGGAGGACAGAGATGTTTTTTAAGCCAGTAGCAAACACGCATTTTCTAATGCATCAAACTTAAAGCAGCTGGATTAAGAAGAAATACAAAGAATAAAAGTTTTTTTTTTTAGATAAAAAAAAACTTTTAAAATCTCAGTGTACAAGGAATCTTGCTGCATGCAAAAAACAGCTTCTAATAATGGCTACAGACAGCGCAGAAACTTTTAACTGCTACTTTTCATTAACCAAAGCTTACTAGAAAGTTGTTGTTTTTACCTAAAAATTTATGATTAAACTGCACCACCATAGATATGGGGTGCTGGTTTTACTACTGACAGTAGGAACACATTGCATTGTAACTAGTGGCAGACTGACTTAAAAAAAAAAAAAAAAAAAAAAAAACAAAAAAAAAAAAAACCACTTGTGATGTTTCCAAGAGCTTCTTAAAAGCAAAGGACTAGTTGAAATATTGCCAGAAAGTTAATTTGTGAAAAATTATACATATTCTAGTATAATTTCTATATAATTTCATTTTATTTGAGCATCCAATACCAAAACTGACTTATTGTTATTTTGACTATCAAGACTTCACCCAATATTTCCCTGCAAAGCGAAGCAATGCCACTGATAGGGAGAACTCAAGCCTCGGTTCGATTTTCTGTGTTCCCCCTGGCAATAACTGAAGGAAGATTTTGTTCAAAAGCCTCAAGGAAATCACTCAAGTGTATAAAGCTACATGCCACTGAAAACGAAGCTGCTGGCGACAGAAGTTAGTGATGATCGTTACTGTGCCACTACCTAAGAGGGTTTACAGCCCAAGCAGCAAAACAACAGGTGGGATAACATTCTACTCTGTTTTTTTTTGTTGTGTAATTATACATGTCTCTTAGAGAAATGGTCTGTAGATTGACATCCCTGTAATGATGGCAGGACCCCACAGAGCAGACGTCACCATCAGCTGCTCACTCCTCAAGGCAGAAAGGCAGCTCCAAGTCCTCAGGGCTGGGCAAGGTGTGGGATGCCAGGGCATGCCTCTCATTATGAGGGTTTTAATGTATCGACCTGTGCTTGGAGCTCATTTCTCTATAGCTCTGTGTCATTTCCTGCTTATTTCCTACTTACCCACTTCCCTTCAACCACACTTGAGCAACTGCTGCACACCATGGGGATATGGAAGTGTCACACTACTTTTTATGACCTTCTGTAATGGATCAATAGCTTGACATTAAGATCTATTTTCCTTTCAACTTAGACTCACTGAATCAGAGCAATTGTAGACAGCTGCTGGATACAAAGGCTAATGTTTCTTGCATTTGTCCAGGCAGAGCATCTATGTGCTAAAGATATACGACAGATCTTAACCATCCAGCAGCCTCAACTCCCCTGTCTTCCAAGGGAGGAGTCATCTCGTATTCACAAGCTTGAAAAACATTAATTCTCTATTCCACATCTGCTACGAGCATTTTGCAAGCAGCAAAACTGTATTCTGTAAGTGAATACCTCACAGAAGGCTCAGTGAACCTGAATTAATTTAGCCTCAGCTTCTCCCCCACAGCCTCCAAAATGAATTTTGGAGATTTTCAAGCACCTCCTTTCAGATTCTCTAGACTGCACTTGCTATACTATGATGGGGATATTCAAAGAATAGAGAAAGAAATGAGTTTTAACCGATGAGGAAAGCAGCATCCTGTTGTTTGTCACTACTATCAGACCCTTGAGGGTTTTTTTGTTACACTTTGAGTTATTCATTCTATTTTTTGTTTTGTGTTTCTGCAAGCCTCATTACATGGCTACTGAGAAAACCCTACATAATGCAAATGAACTTGCATTTTCTGAAAAATGAGAATGCATTCCATTCTAAATGGTTCAAGATTTGTCAGATAATGAAATAATTATCTTAAATACACATATACATATATGCATGTATGTATGCATAGATGGAAAACTGCTGCTTTTTGGCACTGGGCTTTGCAATTTCTGCCATTAATGAAGGATTCTACAGAGAAATAAAGAATCTGTGCATGCTTTTGGTAAAACATAAAGAAGGAAAATGGAGAAATGGGAAGTTACTTTTCCTGGAAGTAGAAATATACCAAAATAATTGAATAATTCAACCTTTGGGTTTTTGATCTTTCATTTGCTTCTAGTGCAGAAGAAAGCTGGCTGAAATAAGGATAATTTGAGTTTTAAAATCTGAGGTCCTTCTGTGTACCTGTTCTTAAAATGCTTTTGAAGTACACATCTGTGGTGAAATTTACACTACAGTACTTAATTTTCCATACCATATTTCATAGGTACATTTCCAGATTCTTTATATCCTTTTTTTTTCTCTTTTTTCTTTTTCTTTTTTTTTTTTTTTTCAGGGGGAGAAAATTAATAAAATTGTTTCCTTCCTTTGCCTAATTCTGAACTGCAAGCTCAGGTTAAAGTACACCATACATGTCCCTGTACAGTTATTAATGCACACATCTGCACACACTGACAGCTGCCTTAACACGTTCAAATCTCTCCACTTGTCATCCAGTGGTCATTCTAACACAATTCCTGCTCTGGGTTTACATGGAACAGAAGGATTTGAAACCTTCTTTTCAGGAGTAAGACTAAGAAGAAAACAACCCCAAACCAGACACGCCTCATCGCTTATCCTGGAGCCCACTTCTTAGGTACTGAGGGCAGGTGAGAGGAATCAAGCCCTGTTCTTAATACACTCTTTTTATTACAATTTATCTGCTTTCTTTCTTTCTTTTTTTTTTTTTTTTTTTGGAGAAAGCTACAAATAGCTATTCACCTGATCCCTTTGACTCCACTAGTTAAATGCAAAGTAAAAACAGAATATAATACATTCCTACAATAGATCTCTACCTAAAAAATGCCCAGTGTTAAAGCTGATGTCAGCAGCATACTCCTAGTCAATCCTGATGTTCACCCTTACTTTGTTCTATATAACATTTACATATAAATGTGTGGAAAAAAAATCTGAGGACTTTTTCCATTATTTTGTAACTTACGTTCCTACTAGTGTCATTAGAAATTGAAGTATATATTACAAAAAAAAAAGCTGTTTTTACAGCTTCAGCTTATTAGTGAATACATACTTCCATATAATGTTCTTTTTATTATTCTAGGTTTTGATAACATTGCTTATCTTTAATTACCAACTTCTAGCAGGTTAAGAAAACTTTTTCCTTCAAATTACTATAGGAAATAGGCTACACGAAAAAAAAAATTCTCTACCCCCTTATAATAAGAATTCCACATTCATGTTTTGTGCAGCACTAACAGACGTGAAGTTAAAATCCTATATTCCTTATTCCCCTCAACTTTTTTTGAATCAGAGAGAATGAAAGAGAAAGATGTCCATAAGGGCAAGCTGGGATGTCCGAAATCTGTGCTAGAAATCTGTCACCAGCACCGCAGGTTTTGCTGCAAACAGCACAGCAGTAGGTGGTGTGGGCAGCCAAGAAGCAACAAGGTCATTCAAGGAGCTGCCATCACAGACTGGAGGCTGCTAGAAAAATACTGGAGTTGTAGCAACTGCATTTAAATAACAGAAAGCTGACGCTATAAGCTGTTTCAGGCCACTAGGACTGCTACTCTGCTAGGACTGCACATAGTAGGACCCGAGGAAATGGCCAGAAGTTGTACCAGAGGAGGTTTAGGTTGGACATTAGGAGAAACTTTTTCTCTCAGAGGCTGGTCAGGCACTGGAATGGCTGCCCAGGGAGGTGGTGGAGTCGCCGTCCCTGGCAGCGTTCAAGAGGCGCCTGGATGAGGAGCTACAAGAGATGGTTTAGTGCTTGTGGTACTGATAGGAATGGGAGGGTGGTTGGACCGGATGATCTTGCAGTTCGTTTCCAACCTTGTGTGATTCTGTGATTCTGTGATACTCCATCCTGTTCTGATTTAGTCAGTAATAAAGAAGATCTGTGCATTCAGTTCTTTGCAGACGGTGCAGAAGCCATTTTTCTAAGGTTAAAACATTGAGTTTTATTTTACATTAAGTTACTCAGGGCCAACAGGCCACCACTACAGCAAAATTAGAAGTTATTTCACATGGCACCCTTGTCTTGCTGATATGATAAGGACCTCCTTTGACAGTGAAGCATATGAGAACAGAAAACATGCATTTTGGCTGGAGAGCAAATAAACAAGCAGACACTTCTAAGAGATACAGAAAAATCTGGGCCATTGTGACCCAGTTCTCTGTTTGCAGTCCTGTCCATTCAAGATAGATAAGGGTAAAGAATATGCATGTAGGCTATTTTTGTTCCATTGCATAAATCAGCTGGTTAACAGTAGAGCTGGGAACTCTCCTGATCACAAGAGATGCATGTAAGCAACTCAGCAGATGTGCTTTACAAAAAAATGTACACTCCCTACTTTGTAGGGAGAAATTTGACCTTAAAATCATCTAGTGCTGCACACACACAGAGATCTCTCACTGTTTAACAGTACTGAAGGGGAAAGAAAGGGAGAAAGTAATTTCCTAGTCGTCATTTATCTGCATTTCTGTGCACAAGCTCTGTCTCAAAAGCCATAGGACAAAGTTTCTCAAAAGCCTTAGGACAAAGTGTCTCAAATCAGATCTTTCCAGTCAAGTACAGAAAAGGATAGGGAATGTTTTCAGTAACAGAGAAACACATCAGTTCTTAGTTGGCACATAGCACTACTATTCACACAGCACTAACTTCAGTAAGCTAAAGGCTACTTGTGCCTTATGTCCTCTGAACATTGCTTTACCTTTGGATGACACAGAAAAAGATGGGAAAACCAGTCCCACTGGCATTTTCAAACCCATGGGTACAAATTGTTGAATGCTACCTTTGTCTTTGGAAAGGAATCACTCCAGAGATTTTTTACATTACCTGTTTAATTCATTACTGGCACTCTGTAGAGTCAGTGGACCTCCTTTGCAGATAGGAGCATACATTTGGGGCCAGAGTGGTAATAAACATGTAAAAAGTTTGGATTTACTGCTTAAGAATACTGACATGAAAGTTAAACATAGTTGATCTTACTGAGGAGGCATTCACTGCTTCTTTCTGGTATAGCATCTTAAACCTCCTGTAGTTTGTAAATTATTTTTTCTGGAATTTATTCAGATACGAGTTCCTTATCTGCCTACATAACCATGGATTAACTGAGCGGAATGGCAGCCATAAGACCACAAAGAATATTTTGCCTGAACAGACGTAACTCCCAACAAAATCCTAACCATCACAGAGCAAAACAAATGATATTCTACAAGTATCGGAAAGTTTTGGTAAAAAGAAACACCATGAAAATGGGACAAGTGGAAGAGAAAAACCTCAAGAATTCATGTGTTTAAATTAACAGCTTTTAATACTGAGACTCATAACCATTGCTTCTTCAAGACAATCAGTCCTGAGACAACCACTAATAGTAATGATCTGGATTTCTTAATGAAATAGGTGTGCAATAAGTAAGTCAGACAGCATCTAAAGCATTGGTTTTTCTTTCTTTAGCCGTCGATAACATCAGAGAGGTGGCAGGACCTAATAAACAACTCTCACCACTCTGAATTTGAATTAGGATAGTTAATCAAATTTTCTGGATAACTAAAACTTTCCATGCTAAAAGGCTGATCAAGAGAATTTCCAAAACTGAATAACTGAATAACTGAATAATATCAAGGAAGCAGTTAATTTTTATTTTAATACTGTATTCTGATAATTTTTTCAAAATATGGAATTATTAGCAATCGTTTATACTTTCTTAATAAGGGTTGTGATACTGCCTTCACATATAGGGACAAACTGCAGTAGTGCTCTTACAATGTGAAAACAGATATTTATGGCATAAGAATGACTTCTGTGTATTTACTCATTTTCAGCAGCTATAAACTGTTTACTTTTACCTCACACTCCAGAGCAGATTGTTGTCAAGCAATGTAAAGCCGAATGCTTTCTCCAAAGCAGAATGTTGTCAAAGAAGGTATTTTTGGGGCTGTTCAGACGTGACTACTGAAGTAGAGTGTATTAGAACCAGGACTGGAAACCAGTTTTCTTCAATTGTACAAGTTGAAGAATTCAATTTCATCCAACCACTTAACAAAATAATTATACTTCACAGGTCTCACAGTGTTGTTCCATGCATTTCTTTGAATTCACATGCATACTTGGACTTGAAAAGTTCAAATACATCTGTGGATATCTCAAGACAGATAAATGGAAAAGGTTTCCACAGAAAAATGAGTTGGGGATGAAGGGCCAGGAGAGAAGTGACAGAAGGAAGAGAGGAAAAAACTATTTAGATTTGAAATAACTAAATAAATATAGAAGTAAGGAATGCAAGTGTACTAGAAGACAAGCAGACTTCTTGTATCTCCCTTAAAACAAGCACCTATCTCTAAAAAAAAAAAAAAGTCACTCATCCAACACAGAAAAATAACCTGGAGTAGAGTAGGACGTCTGGAAAGATCACAGTTCAAGTAACAACTTGTGTAAGCTTAAAACCACTCTCAGATTTCACTACGATTTCCATAATCAGTGAACTCTGCAGAAAGCATTTTGCAAAACTAGTTTATCTATTTTCACTCACTTGCCTGTTTGCTGATGTCTTTTTAAGAGATCCATTTCCAAAAGTCTTTGGTTGAAAATGAGATGTCATTGCTTGAATATGAAGATGCATTAAAATGAGAGTGGAACAGAGAACAAAGGGAGGTTTTATCTTCTCCCCGTTTTTTGTTTTGTTTTGTTTTTTCTCCACAATGGCCGCAGAACCTGAAAAAAAATAAAAATTCCCAAATTTAGAGCATATGGTTTAAAAAGTAATCACAAAATAAGCATACGAATACAATATATTCCTGTGTGCTTTGAACTTAGAGGTGCAAATGAGACATGTACTTTGAAATGCTTTCCATCCTACTGTTCCAAATACTGTTTCAAATCAGTAACCTTATTTAGTGAATTGTGAGTCTTCTATTTGCAACACCAGATTCCAACACCAACAAATACTGAACTGCAAAGGAGAAACCACTGGAATTACAGGATCAGGGATCCTGTAATCTAGTTCAGATATATTTTTGGATACACCATAATGAATAATTTAGCAATTGTAGACTAAATGGGTAGAAGTGCAGCATTCAGCTGCTCGCCAATCCTAAATAAATGGATTGTACAACTACATAAAGTAATGATCTGCAACTTTACCCAAAAGTATCACCTAAAAGAGATATAGACAAAAGTGTTGTGTGATCTTTAGGTTTTTCCATTAATTCAGTGTTTAGAAAGTATCAGGTCAGTGCCTCTTCAAGTGGAATGTCTTCATTTGTCCTTAATATAATCATTTCTAAATAAGAGATCTAGCTTCAATGAGCACCACTATCAGACGCAAGGAAGTGCAAAAGCATCAGGAGGTCCCAGTGATAAGTAATTATTAGGTGGTATGATAAGGCTGTTTGAGGGTCTCTGCTCAGTCTTACAGAAAAGCAACATTCCACCAGAATGTCTCAGAAAATGAGCAAAGATTATGAAATAAAAATTGCATGTGTTACCAATAGTTACTGATTCCAGGAATACTCATCACGGAGAGCAGGATCTCCTTTTGAAAAATGTGTTTGTCCAGCTTTTGCTTCACATTAGAAAGAGCAAAGATAACAATTTCTTTGATTCAGCACAATAACGTGGGCATTTGTTCATTTAATCTTCAAAATGAGTTCTCTTTTTTCCATGAGTCACTGGCAGGGCAGAAATAAAAATATATATATAGCCACTAAGCGGCTGTATGAAGCAGTACAGCAGTTGGAGACCAAATGGAAGAAAATCAAAATGATGCTGTTAGAGCCAGGATAACTTAAAAGAGACACAAGGTAAGAAGAATAGGCTTCAAAAGAGAAGACATTTATTTTTAAAAATCAATGTATTTCATGTCTTATGGGAACCCAGCCTGAAAAATTCCAGTCTTCTAAAGATCCAAACAGTATAACTTATTAGAGCAAAGTTTTGGGGTTTTTTTCTTTCTTCTTAACATACCATTAATCATAACTGAAATTAATCTATTTTCTCTTCAATGACAACTTGTCAGGTTAGCTCAGAAACCAAGCTTAGTTTTCAAAGTAAACTTCTATAAACAAACAATATCTTCACGACAACTTATAAATTAAAAAAAAAAAAATATATATATATACACATACACACACACACACACACACATATATATATATATACATACACACAACCCATTGTCTTTGAGCATTTTGTTTTTGAGATCGATGGGTCTGGGGAAAGAAACACCATGAGGTGATGTTAACGGTAAAAACACGGTTAAAATAGTTAACAGTCTGATTTCACATTCATTTGTGCATACACCACCGGGTGGAATAACTGCAATAAACTTGAGATAACAAACCAGTGTTGGATGCTCATTTAATAGGTGTTGGTTAACCTTCTGAAACATGGCCGTCGATCTCCAGTATCCATTCTAAAGAACTGACTGTGAAAGCAGTTTGAGTACTGCATTTTTCACAGACATAGATCGCACGTTTCAAACCCTCTGACTCTGCAGCGAGTAGCACGCATTGACAGCCAATAGAAAGAAAATCTCACCATATCTCTCACTCTCAAGAACTGCCTTCCTTCTTTCCACCTGAATTCTCAGCCTCTTCCCTCTGTCGCCACTTATTTTATGCAAGTCTATGAGGTTTTGGGTGATCCGGAGCTTTATTCACAGATGCCAGGAATGAAATGTTCCAGTTGTTCTCAAGACAATGCTGTGAATAGAAAGAACAATCCCAAATTACAGTACATACATTTCAGGTGTTTTTTTCTTACACTTCCCAGTTCACTGTATCAAACAAGAACACCCTCAAATTTCACTGAAATAAAATAATGATATGTTTCATACAAATAACTTTTTTTAATAAAATTATTTCTCACTTATTTTTCACACTATTTTAATAGACCAATTTAAATAGAATAAGCCAAATTTCTGTTCAACTTCAAGTCAACGTGCAGTCATTTCACCTACGCAAAGCTCACCACATGTATGTTCTGGGGTTTGTGCACATTACTAATATTGAAAAAAACGAGTGGGATAAAGAACTCAAACCAAATAAAACCATGTTTTATCATTTTATTCCACATTCAAAACCATGAAAGGTCCTTCAAACATGTGACAGAAACAGTGCTTTGCACAGGCAAGGTTTGTGGACGTGTTTGTGGATGTTTTCCGGTGTTTCTAAGATACATGCTTGAAGTAACGTGTGCAATTTGGCTTCTGCTTGATTTACTTTCCAGGCTCTGTATACTTTGAAGGTACAGAGAATAAAGATTAGTACAAAATGAAACCAACTTTTCAGAAGTGGAAGATGTCATCAAAAATGAAGTTTACTCCTATTCTAGAGTATAATAATATGCAGTAAATAACCTAAAATATATTTTAACTAAAGGCTAAATATAATTATACCTACTTCAAACAAGTAACAAAGACACTAAGGCCAAAATAACATATAAAATACATGAATACAAATAATTGTCTTCAAATTCATTTTAGCAGCTTAAGGGAAAATAAGCCATATATGTCTGCATGCCTTGAGAACTTCTATGAACAACTGTAGACTTTAAATTATCAGGAGTATCAGCGATAATAAAAGGCTTTTCCATGTTTTTACATTTATTCTTATTGTAGACAACTGAGAACAGATGTAAAAAGGCAGACTGTGCCTCCGTACTTTGAGCCAGATTCCCTGCAAAAGCCTCAGTGCACCAGAACTTCACCCATTCTGTACAGAACCCACAACAAAACCAAGTTCCAAATGTCAACAAGCTCAGCAATAATTTTTGAAGGAACCTGAATACAGAATCAGCTCCTTAACTGTTTTACGTTTGCCTTTTGAGGATGCTTCACTACACACATATTTAGTTACCTGGTTTTACAAACTTGCTTATTCTAGTGGAACATCGGGGAAAACAAGAGTTTAATTTAACACCTCTGTTTATCATAGACTTAGCTGTGCTACAAGACCTTTCCAATTTCAAATAGAGTGAAACAAATAAAACATAGGTGCCAGGTTCATTAGCATTTAATGAATAACAAATTAACTTGCCTCCGCTAGTAATCTGAACTTGTCTTACTCCAGAGTTTTTCAATTATATTATCTTCTTTCATGCAAATTAAAGGACTACACGAGCACAATTAAATGTGGCAGCCACAAACAATGGGAAAACTACTCAAAAAAGAAGGAACTTGTTATTCAGAGCAGATAACTGGCAGCTCTCTTCAACTTTATCCACTTTATTCACCCAAGAAATACATATTAAGATTGGGTTTCTAAAATAAACTAAGACTTGTTTCTGCTTTTTGTCTTCCTCCCTCCATTCCTTTTCTTTACGATTTTGGTTTCTTAAGATTAAACTGATGCATACTCTGTCTCCTCTGTTGTACTCATGGATTTGCACACTGAAGTGCGTAAATGCAGACCCAAGAGCTGACTGCAACTCATTCTCTCCTTTACGATATTATTTATCATTTTTCTGACTTTCTGAAAGGGAGACTGTAGGGTAGGACAGTGAGGAGATGAAGCGGGTGGCATAATGTACATTCATTTTTGTATGAATGAATCACAAAGCTAATCTTCATCAATACTTGAAACGGCTTCTATTTAAACCAGTGGACATATTTCCATTGGCCTGAGCTGAGATGCATCCTGTTGCATATCAAGCTAGTTAAACTAGTAAAATTCATCAATAACGCTTTGATAAATGGGCGCAATACTCTTTTTCCCTTTTGTGTACTACAGTAACTTTGTATGCAGTCTGGTTTTCAGTGACTTTTCCATGGCTATAAACACCAACTCTGCTCAGCTCAGCAAAAACACTGCTCTGTTTGCTGATGTGAATAAATATCGGTTTCCTCCTCTTTTGTAACTGATAAACGTTAAAAGACATAATTAAAGCTTAGTTAATCATAAAGGACTTACAGTTTGATTAAACATTAAGCATTAAAGTCACAAACACACTTCTGCAAACAACAGATGGAGCAGATGAGTCATTATGAGACTTTGTAAAGAACTGTTTCATCAGTCCTCTAGACTCCGACCTTCCCTTCCAGAGCTTCAAGCTTACAGAAGCACAACCATTACATTAAATTATGGCACAGCTGTAGTTCAAAACAGTTATCTCCACCAATTTTTGGTACGCTCATGGCTGCATTTCAGACCACAGAAGTTCTTTTCAAGAAATCAAGGGATTTTTCATCACAGGGCAGGATAGAACCTACGAAGTTCCACTGGTGTGCCCCATGACTTGCTAATGAAGGCACAGTTGATACATGTACCAGATAACTGGAAGAAGAGAGACCTTAAAATGTGTTAATGCTAATAGTTTGGAAGACTCAACCGTAAACTGATAGCAAAACAATGAGATGACATTCTGTCCATGAAGTTTCTGGTAAACAAGAAACCAAACAACTGATCGTTGTCACTTCCATGTCATGTTACACAGAATATATACTTTGAGGTCAGACATGAGAATAACCTCTTTAAAAGCAACACCAACAAACTGTGCCACCTATTTCAGATGACTTGATTTTGTCTTGTAGATGTTGCAGAACTTTCTTCCCCTGCGAAGTCATCCACAGGCATCCCAAAAATCATTTAGCTTACTTTTCATCATTACAATCTCTCAAGGAGATTGGTGATTATTTGCATGCTTTTTTGATATTGATCTCTAATAAAAGTAACATTAAACTTGTACCGCCAAGTAACTAGGAGCAAAAGTACAGGTGTCTGGATTCTCACTATTCAACAGCAAGGCACCTCTGACTCTCCAATGAGCAGTGAATGCAGGCCATAGAATAAACCAGTGTGTTAGAGCACACTCAGCCCCTTCTTCTGCCCTAGAAACCAAGCAAAATTAAATGAACTCATTTTGTAACCTCTGGAGAATATTCTAGGTAGGTCAACTAGCAGAGCAAGGGCAGTACGTTGATTTCCAATAGAAGTAATCTTTAAATTAATAGGATATGAAAATCCTTTCGTTTCCATGTAACATTTGTCACCAGTATTTACTGGCATGAGCAGAGGTAACGAGGAGATAAACTAGCTGTGACTTCTTCAGAGAAGCATTCTGGCAACAGTATTTAAGTCAGATACAGTCACATAGCTGTTTGCTCTATTTCTGCATTGTGCTTAAATGCACATTTAGGACTATGATGCATTTGTTATAATTTCTAAGTGGGTATGAAAAGTGATTTCACAGCACGAAGAAAAGTACAGAACCTGCAATCCTGTGCAGCAGCACACTGAGCTGTTGGTTTTTGCTTTTTTTTTCCCTGTAATATCTCATTTCCTTCTATGCTTTAAGGTTGAACAAGAACAGATGTGAAATGTTGTGATCACTGTTTTTTCTGCAAAGAGAGTAGTTTAATGGCTCTGTATCACAGGCAACAGCTTTCCGCGCTTAATTCTGTGATCTTATTAATGTTGCAAACTATCTAAGCAAAAGAAATGCATTTTGTATTGTTGTTTAGAGCCTTCTCTAAAGTTTTTTGTTTTACAGTGATAAGCAAAACCACCAAGTTTTTATCTCAATTTTCACGTGCAAATTGGAGTATTAGTAGTACAGAAAACTTCATGGGCAGACAAGAAGGCTTTGGGGCTTTTCTATATTACTAAAGAAACTTTCAAAAATTAGAAGATGTACAACATAAAAAAATGTAGACAATAACAATAAAACCTCTGACACCAAAAGAATAGAATAAAATAAAGCAAGACGTATGTGAGTACATGAGGGAGTACCTTTCTATCTCTCTCTGTAAGAAGGTTTCTCAAAAGGCTTTGTGCACATGGAATAAATAGAGGGATGCCTACTCTTGTCATCATTGAGATCAGTTGTGCAGATTGTGCAGTTATTGTGCTTTAAAGATTATAAAACGAGTGATTCACTTGTGCCTTTTGTTCAGATGTTACAGACGTGTTCTAGCTCACTTGCAAGACAGGATGAGATATAGGATTCATCTCTGTTCCTACAAACCTCTTCAGATGGTATCCAGCACTTCAGACCTGCTAGTATGACTGTTATCTTAAGGAACAACACTGACCATTTCCATCCTATTTGATGTCAAAAAGTACTTCTGAAAAACTCAAATCTAGAACTTGAATGCTCCACACAAACCTGTCCCGCCTTTTTCCACTGAACTTTAGCTATACAGAAGTATTATTAACTCCGTATTTTCTAATGGCCCACTCGTGTCCACTGATGGCAGCAACAAACATCTCAGTTGTCAGATGTCAGTGCAGAAAACAGCAGACCCTTAAGCACAGCACCAATTGGCAGTCCCCCCTATGAGAGCTGAACTGAAGCCATCCCTCAGTAAAATAGTGTCTACAAGAGCACAACGCCCCTGGATTCTTTGTCTTCCTACCAGCCGTCTGGTACGTGTACCAGTACGCTTAATCATGATTCTGCTCAAGCTGAACCCTCTTACCCTACACACAAGAACTACATCTACACAACTCTGTTTTATTTTTAAATGCTTTTGCCATTCTCAATAATCAGAACAAAATTATGAAATGTAAAATGCTTCTAACAACACGTTTCAGTTTTCAGTTTAGTTGATAATGTTGATTTCAGTTTAATTTAGCACAATTACACTTGCATTTCAAATTAACTTTCTGATAGTGAAGTCTTGCTATTTCTGCTCCAATTGCCTCTCCACATTCTCTACCACAGCAGAGTGCTTTTAGCACCATTTTTTTCTCTTGTGTCAAATTAACTTGCAGCTCATAGCATAGTCTTGCTTTTGAAAATGCTCACATTTCAAAATTTTGATTAAATTATGGGGTCGATTCAGATAAATTCTTCACATAGCAATTCTTTTGTCTTCAGTGGACGAGTTGGGTGTGTAATGAATGCAAAAGTTTTTGCCTGTAACAGACACAAATTAAAATATCACAGCTGCTTTGCTGGACCTTCTCACGTTTTGTTTTGTTCTGTTTTTCATTCGGTTCTGACAAAATAAATTATTGGAACTTACTGCTTTCCTTTATGTACATCAGACATTGACTTACGTGTAGGGTCCAAGTGAAACCTTTGGTTTTTATCACCCAGCCCTGAGTTTGAGGGAGTTTCCTTTCCAGGTACGCATAAACAAAGGTAGGAATAATTAAAACGTATTAAGAAGCCATACGATAATAAATGGAGGCAATGACATATCTTGCATGATGCCAGATGACAAGTTACCTGACTTCAGTACTACACTTTATACAGAGGCTTTGGCTGTTACTACGAGGTATACATGGCAATGGATATGCAGAAGAATGGAGATGTCAAGCTTTAATCGGGTTTCCAAATGCGGGCAGACAACAATTCACCCCAAATATACCTTTATTGCTCTCAGTGGCCTAACTTCCTCTGTAAAAGTGTATCTACCAGGACATTCTCTCCTTCAAGGGAGCGTGTCATTTTGGAAGTAATGCAGTATCTGTTGCAGAATAAGAACCCTCAAATTTATGCTTCTAAAGATAGGCATAGGGAAAGACTTCAGAATATTCTGGCACAGTAAATCATTTCAAAAAAAGCAAGATGACATAAAAAAAAAAAAAACAAATAGGGAAAATTACTTAACTCTCTTTCATCTATACTCCTATTATCTAGAGCAGTTTACCCAAGGCTTCAAGAAAATACGAAGTTCAGCTGGAAGAAGGACAAAAACAACACTTTTCAGTATGACAAAGTCTGAAAGTTGGGTCACAAAGGGGCGCAGCAGACCGCAGTCCTGCAGATATTAAATGCACCGTCCAAGTTGCTCACTGCTCGTTTTATAGGCTTTTATTCTATTTCTTCCAATTGTTTCAAAATTTATTTCCACACTCATTCCATGCTGATGAAAGGCACTGCAAAGCAACAGCAGTAAAATGCTCCTAAAAAGCCACACAGGGCTTTATGTATAAAACAGCTGGAGAATGGGCTAAATTGAGAATTGCACGTGCACTGTGCAGGGATTGGACTTTTAACAAGAGACAACTGATGCTGTTCAGGGAAGACAGAAAAGTGACAGTGAGAATGGATTAAGACACAGTCAAGCCTCTCATTCAGTTTCTATCTGCAAATCACTCAATGTGGTTGTAGCAGTAATAGTCTAGGAAGTCAAATGCTTTTCAACAATCCATTTATCTTAAATTAAATTTATAAAGTACAACCTAGAGCAAAGTTACATACGTGCCTCTTTTATTCAAACCATGCTTCACTTACTGTAGTGCTTTTGGGAGCTTTGCCAGTTAATAATTCAAGAGGTCATTTTATTATTAATTGCTTCTTGCTTTACCATCCTATTTATTTACTAAGTTCACAGTGAAGTGAAATTTCAAATTTCTGAAGGCCTCCCAGATGTCACAGCTACTGCCAGCTCCGTGTTTTAGCAGTCATTCATACGCTTGTATTTATTTTATTTATGTATTTAACAGTCTTTTTTCTAAGCTAAGTCAATAACAGTATGTAATATAAGGAGCATATTTGCTTGTTGTTTTTTTTTTTTTTCTTCAAACAAAATCTCTGCTCGTAAAAAAATAAACTATCATAGTAAAGATAAAACCCGTAGAGTCACAAATATTTTTATCAAGGATAGGCCAGAAAAAGAAGGAAGAAAGGGAGCAGGCAATATTTTAACTGACTGCCCTGTCTTCTGATTGTAGGAAATATACTGTTAGACCAAAATTCTTTAATTAAATTCAAAACTGGGAAGATAATCTGCCATTTCCCACATATAGAAGAAGCAGCCACACGTGCAACATTAGCAGCCAGGTCAACAGAACTTCCCACCTTTTTCTACTGAATTGAATTTATATGGCAGATAGCAGGTCTTATAAATTTATGTCCACAAGTACACCAATAAAGCTGCAGTTACAGCTGGGTATGCTGCACGGAAAGGACTTGGATTGTTCTAAGTGATCACATCTCATTTCCTTCCTCGTACATTCATGCACATCTCAGATGGTAACACGCTATTAATCAGTACTGAAAAATGCATCCAATGCTTCCCATTTGCGACCAAGTGATGTTTGTGAATAAACTGGTACTGTGGACAAATTGCTACATTTGGAAGATTTGGGGGACCAACGATCTTTCAATTGGTTAAAAGTTCTGACAGTCACTTTTCCTAAGTCTTTCAGATAAATCTTTTGTCCTGATTTACTATCAGAGATTATTTCCTTTACATTTACGCCCAAAAAAATTCAGAATGAATGAATATAACAAAATACTGTAGAAGTACTACTGTAGTAGTAGCTGGATTAGTACAGCTAAATATTCTGTAGAACACAGGCAGTAAGAAAAATAAAAATGGATTCATTTAAGCCATACAATGGCTTTGAACTTAAAACTCAGACATCTTCCTCTCACCAAATCATTCAGCAACATTTCTTTAAAAAGAAAACCCAGCAGCCAAGATTTCATGTGGAACAATCATGGCTGTCTTACTGCACTGCATCTTCCCCTTAATGACATACCTATGAGCCCAGCCATTCAAAAATATTGTATTTCGTGCTTCTAATCAAGCTCAATCCACTGTCCTTCAGTCTCCAAAGGGCACACTGAGATATGCAAATGTGAACGTAGGACGTGGCTTGGTGGGCATGGCGGGGATGGGTGGAAGGTTGGACCAGATGATCTTAGCAGTCTTTTCCAGCTGTAAGGATTCTATGATTCCGTGAACCTTTTAGTTGGACAAGTGCCACTGACATTTGAAACACCCATCATCAGTTGGTACTGTACAATTGTACAAAATATA
This sequence comes from Centrocercus urophasianus, assembly GCF_019232065.1. NCBI lineage: Eukaryota > Metazoa > Chordata > Aves > Galliformes > Phasianidae > Centrocercus > Centrocercus urophasianus. The sequence goes on from NW_024884756.1 coordinate 5,781,122, forward strand.
AAGAAAATACAAGCAGGAAAAAAACTGAGCAAATCCTACAAGAGACAACCTGCAAAAATAATTACACAGAACTTGGTGTATGAATTTCCTAAGCGAGAGCTCAAATATTCTCCACGCTCTGCAGTGTACCTATACATTGGCACCCATTGTGAGCAATGTGTCAGATAGGAGTGATGCTGCCAGAAAACTCTCAGGCCAGCAAACACCCTGCAGCCCTGATGGCAAGAGCCGAGGAGGTGCAAGACAAGCCATGCTTTGCTCTTGCGTGCACGCAGTTAGTAACATGCGGAGCCGATCCACACATTACAACCAGCTTTAAATCCTTTCAATACCTGGCTCTGCTACCCTGTGTAATCACAGAGAAATGCTGTGTGTACAACCTAGTGGCAGATATAAAAATGGACAGCCCGATGCCAGTTCATAATGTGCTTTATTGCTTCAATTACAGAGCAATTAAAATGCAGTTCTTACTCCAGCTTTGCAACCCATGACATTTGACTTTTCTGGAGGTAACACTTTGGGATTTATCTAACATCCTGTTGGAACAGTCACAGACAATTTAACTTCTCTGGAATATATTAGTTTATGCTGCTGCTATAAAGGATCCAAATTGAATTCCCCACAGGGATTTTTAACTGCCACACTAAGATGTACAAAAGTAGTTTTTTCTCTAAAGAGAGGGACTGCAATAATGACTGCTGAATTTCATTTTGATAATGACAGATGTTACCAAGACAAAATAGGAATTCTTAATGAGACTTTGAGTGACATTATCCCAACTTCATATACTTACATGTTTTCAAATTTGACGCTACTAAAAAGATACTGCTTATTTTTATTAACTATGTTGCATCAAATTATCTCTGATTCTCAGTTTCTCTATTCATAATTTTGAACTTGAACTACTGTAAAAACCTCAGCTTCTTGCAGTACTATAGTGCCTGCTTGCCAAAGTTTCCGTGCACTTTCTAAATTACATTAGGTGACAATATTGTAACACATTCTTAGTTTTCTACGAATCTATGAACCACCCAAAGTCTGCCTAAGCCTTCAGAACACAGCACCCTTCTCACTCCTGCCTGCCAAGAGAACAGCGGTGTCCCAGTTATCTCTGGGCTCGGATGTCGCCCATCGGATGCACCAGAAGATGAGAACGCTTCCCTTAGGCACACTGAGCTGATAGACAGGAAAAGGAAAGCAGTACTTCCGAAGGCCCTTACGTTTTTATTTTGAATACTAAATCCACACCACCGCCTTCTGAGTTTATGGCTGCACACACAAATAATGCTGTACATTCTGCTTATCTCCCAAAAAGCCAGCAGCACAATGTATTTGAGAACAGCCACCAATTTCCACCCACATCCTCACATGATATTTTCAACGCACTGTAGCTACTGTATCCAACACAGCCAGCATGAAAGCGAACATAAACTACTGGCAACCATTTGGGTAGTTCTCTGAATTATTAATAAATGACAACTGTGGAAGCCATTTAATATGACTCATTAGGCTGATTAACTCGCTGTTTCAAGAGTAAACGGCTGTTCTAGTAGAAGAGAAGGTAGGAATTAGTAGATAAATAACGATCATTAGAATAGCAGAGCTTTTTGGAGCAATTGTCAAGCTAGAGAAAAAGCGTTACTCAAAATCTCAGGGAGGACTTTGAGAAATTGGTGCAACAAAATGAGAAGGAACCAGTAAAGAGGTAGATTATCAGATGACACATAGAGAAGGTAGTAAGGAGAAGTCTCTAATTTGTACAGGCTCTAAAATGCAGCCACCATAAATTAAACCTAGAGGTACAGAACCAGTGCTGCCCAGGATTTCACAGCAGTGCTCAGACACGGCGGGTTGAAGTGTAGTTCCTAGCAAAAAGTGTTGTCTCACGCAAACTGAGAGCTACTGTTCCTCTGGGGATGCTTCAATTCACATTTCATTATTTCTGTTTTCCAGGGCAGTTTGAGCATCATCTCACCATAGTATTTGTTACGTTATGATTGATTAAGGGAATGAGATTCACACGCACACAATTAAAATATATCTTTACACAGTTAATGAGATTATCTAAACCGCTTTTATCTCCTTTATCAATTTAAATGCAAACTGGCTGAAGGAAGAATTAGCCATTTTACGCTGTATGGAATTAAATTAATGATGATTATTTAGTCATGTAAAATTAATGCATTTTAATCAGCAGCGCATCTCTTTTCATGCAAGTATTTTCCCCAAGTATCGAGTGCAGAATAAAGACAAAGCAGATAAAAATTCCACAAATAACTATAGCCTGTACTAGAGGATGTATTTTCTTCTACCTTTGGAAAAACTCCATTATTATCACACTTCCTTTTCACAGAATCACAGAATCACCAAGGTTGGAAAAGACCTAAAAGATCATCCAGTCCAACCGTTCGCCTATTCCCAATAGCTCCCACTAAACCATGTCCCTCAACACAACATCCAGCCTTTCCTTGAACACCCCCAGGCTCGGTGACTCCACCACCTCCCTGGGCATCCATTCCAGTGCCTGACCACCCTTTCTGAAAAGTAATACTTCCTCATGTCCAGCCTGAATCTCCCCTGCCGTAGCTTGAAGCCATTCCCCCTGGTCCTATCACTAATGACACGAGAGAAGAGGCCGACCCCCAGCTCACTACAACCTCCCTTCAGGAAGTTATAGAGAGCAATGAGGTCTCCCCTGAGCCTCCTCTTCTCCAGGCTGAACATTCCCAGCTCCTTCAGCCTCTCCTCATATGGCCTGTGTTCCAGATCCCTCACCAGCTTTGTTGCCCTCCTTTGAACACGTTCCAGGGCCTCAATGGCTTTCTTGCAGTGAGGGGCCCAAAACCGGACACAGTACTTTTCCTTTTCCTTCACAGAAAACACTATTAGAGAAGAACCTAGAAAGATGTCAGAGAATCATGACTTTCTGTATCCCATCCACACAGCAGCTTTTCAAAAGACAACTGACATTAACATCACAAATTCTTTAATATTCAATGAAAGCCCGTTAGAATCCATCCAAAGCCTGCAGCAACATATTGGAAGTGCCACAAAACAGCTTGTAGATACCTAAAAATGGTGCTACTCTCATTATTTGAAATCAGCTCCAAGACACCCCACAGATGCCATAAATCTCACGTTGAAATTCTCCAATTAATTTCAAAGAGTCATAAAATTTTAATAATTATGTATTTGATTGTTAGTAAAAATGAGTCAATAAGTTTTATGTAAATATGTTATATAATAACCCACTGCTTTGTTGGGTATATTTGCACATCTCTGTTTTCTCAGGAATTTATTACACTCTTTTAAATGTACCAGAACAAGTATTTACTATTACTATTTATGAGCCTTCACACCTCACAAATTAATATAAAGCAGTCTAAATTATAAACAGCTGTATGGTCTTCCTAATTTTTATTCCGTCGTGTAAAGAGCCCAAAGACTGACCAAACAAAATCCCACTTGTTCATAAAGGAGGCTTTTAATGGGCATTCTGTTTTTAAAAAGTCAAGAAATAAGTTTACTTTTTCTTTTTCCTACGTGCAACGCAATCTGTAACAGAACCTAAAAAACTAGGTCAAAATTCTGATTTAAAAGAATCTATAAATACAACCCAGCATAAATAAAAAATGCAATAATTCCCTCAGAATGTGAAACTAGTAATTTTTAAATGAATACTTGAGACCAGACAAATCAAAGCTCATGAAAAGCGACTATTCTGACAGAATCACAGGCTTGTCAATCTTTTGTACTGGACAATGCCAAAAACAGATGTAAATAACTTAGCGAGAAAGAGCAGCAAAAATGTAACAACACTAAGAAAAGTTATTGTCTGGTCGCTTGATATATGCAGAGCTGAAAGTACATACCTGACTCACAGGCATATGAGCTGGGCATGCACGCTGCTTAAATACAGCTATTGAAGGCTGTGCAGAATATACGCCCTTAGTTTCTTACACAGGCGATCAGGCGCTGGCCCACTCTGCTCAGAGAACCTGTGGATGCCCCATCTTGGAGGCAGTCAAGGCCAGGTTGGATCCGGCCCAGCACAGCCTGATCGGGTGGCTGGCGCCCTGCCCCAGAGCAAACGGTTGAAACGAGATGATGCTTAAGGTCCCTTCCAACCCAAGCTGTTCTATGACTGCGATTCTCCGTTACCCCTTGTCCCCACACCAACCAGCTGGTCAGCCCCCCCTTTCACAGCAGAATCCTCCAGGATGGCACTCAGCTAGGCTGTACCTTGAAATGCAGTCAGGATGCAACCAGAGAGCGCACTAGGTGTAAAGTCTGCTGGGGAGGCCCGCCGACTGCTTGAGGATCTACATGACTTGATGTAGATGGTTTTGTAAATGCCTACACATTTCATGAGGAAAGGCAACTCTTAAATTTTTTCTTCTTCAGATCAGTCGTATGTTAAAGCTAGGATTAATTCAGTTTTGTGTTTCTTCCCAACACATGCTTATTTGAGAGAATTTTTGTAATTTCTTTTATTATTCTAGTGTTCTATTTAAGTAATAAAAGAAATTTCTGTACTTATACTGATATATAATTAATTCCGTAAAGAAAGTTAAGAATTCCAGCAGAATTCAAATGAGTCTGGAAAATCTTATCATTGATAAATGATTACCTTGCTAGTGTTTCAGGTAAATCATCTTGTCTCAGTTCTCCTAGCTACAAAGAGACTACGCTGTTTTCAAAGGCAATGTTGATCCTTGAAATAAATCTCCTTTTCTATTATATTTAGATAAATAGAAAGCTGCACCTATGCTCAGGAGGGATTTATGCAAGCTAAAGTTTGTCTTCTGCAGAAGACCAAACTGCATAATCATAACAGGTCCCCTCTGCCTCAGTATTTATGAATCAATCTCTGAATTATTACTTTTATTGTCCCTGATGAATGCTATGCTACATTTCAGTTTCTGTTGATAGTGCAATACCTCAAGGAGCAAATACAAACAAACATATGGAGGATCTACCAACTCAGGCATAATGCTTCAGCTTTACTTGTGCTACTGTGGGGATTCAGATACTAATACTAAATTACTTCATTATTGGACTGGAACCCTCTGAAGGCAATCCCAACTTTCCAAATAATACGGCCTTTATTTGATAAGCAAGAAGAAAAAGAGTGGAGCAGAAGCTCAAATCATCTTATTTTGTCAGTTAAGAAACTACACAGCACTAAATATGTTTTACTGATATATTTATGAAGACTTTCTTGTTATCTACACTGGTACACAGGCAGAGAAATAGACATACTACTGAGACCAGGCTGCATTCCCAGTTCAGTTGTTTTGCACAGATCTGATGGCACAAAGCAGACAGAAAGCCAATTTTTCCAGAGCTAGAGAAATGCTCTGAACAGCAACAGAGTAGCTATTGTTCGTCCTTCAAAAAAATTAAGGCTTGGGGAAAAATGCTGCAGCGTGGTTATTCCTGCTCCTTTGTAATTCCTCTCATCTCACCAGTCACGCATCACCACGCAAGGTTACACAGACCACTGATACCCCAAAGGTGTGGGGAATGTTTTGTACTTGCATCATGAAAGCCAAGCTGCCTCATTGCAGATGGAAAGACAAGGGAAGAGCAGGAAAAGGGAGAAGCAGCAGGAGTGAATCTGGGGAAACTCAGGATAAGTTCAGCGTCACCAGGTGATGCACACAGCTTGCTTCTGCTTGGGAACCCTCGTGGACAACACTGAATTAGATACTCTGCACTGTAATGCACTGTAGACACTGAGGCAGGACTGCAAGGTAAAATATTGCTCGTAGGGACCAAGAGGTTTTGCATTTGCAAGGTTAGAAACTATTTAAGTCAGGAATTCTCTTCTCCTACTCTCAATAAAAACAGTTAATGCCCTCAGCTCAAGGCATGGGCTGCCTCCCGAGGGGAACAAATTGTATCCCACAATTCCTTTAGCAGCCAATATTTTGTCAATATTTTTCAAACACTGGGATTGCTTGAATTAAAACGTGGCCTTTTCTAAAAGGCTATTTCAAAATCGTATTCTCTCCTACTGCAATAGTGACTTTAATAGCTCAGTGCATTCCTCACAAATACAACTTTCAACAAAACGAATTTCTACTATTCACATCACCATGCTTTATAAAACAGAAGGTATGCTAAGAAACCGTACAGGTGCAATGCACCATACTGCTTGCTCTTTCCCTTCATCTTAAAACTTGATTATGTGCAGCAGTTCAACCTGCCTTTGGACTGCTGCCTTCTTTGCCGAGGGCAGTGAAGCCTTTACTCAACCAAAGCAATCACACTGCTTCATTTGTCAACCATTTTATTAGTTGTAAGAGGGAAACGTTTATTTGCTCATTTAAGAATAAATCAGACAAATTAATATTGTGTTTAATACACCAGTGCTTAAGCACAGCTGTGCAAACAAAGGACAAAAGCAAAATTGAGATCATGTCCTTGTTCTGATAAAATGCTTCTTCGATGTTTAGCCTAATGTTTCACCATATGTCATCGATTGCAATGATGTTGAGTAATATTGCTGTCATTTTATTTGGTATGTGTGCTACTTTAATAGATTGAACAGATACAAACCAATTGCCATGAATTAAGTAGAGTTGTTTTGTCATGCTGGACTGCACAATGACTACAAATACAGTCACTGCCATAAAAAACTAAAAATCCAAGAGAGACTATCTGTACAGAAAACACAACTTCATGTTGTCTCTAAAAAATGAAGTGGAAGATTTAAGGCAATTTTTGAATCAGATTTTCAGCGTCAGATTATCAGATTTTTTTTTTTCCTGGACCGGAGCATCATTCTGTTAAATTGTTATACTCAGTAATAATACCAGGATAAACTTACCCTCATCCCTTACGTATGTATCTTAAGGTCTTAAACGTCTACATAAGATCTTAATTTGCTTGGAAGAACAACCAGGCACTTGAAGGAAGCATAGAACATCACGAGTTGGAAAGGATCCACAAGAATGAGTGGCCTCAACTCGTTACGTTGCAGCCATCGGCCCTAATTTCAAATCAGAACCACTCCACATTTTCTCTCACAACAATCTGCTGACTCAAATAATGGAAGCCTTAGAGAACAATCTCATAGTTTAGCCTAGCAATCGCAGAGAGTTGTCTTCATCTCTACAGGAAGATATGGCTAGAGAAGATATAAATTAAGCCACCTGCATGGTGTGAATGACAAGATTTAAATTGAATTACGTCTTGAAAGATTAAACAGCCACTTTGCTTTTTATCATTATATATGTATTAAAAAAAAAAAAAAAGCAGAACTGAGATCTAAATTTGAGATGAGTCAAGGAGGTTCAAGATCCTGGTTTTGAACAAGAGCAAAATCTCTAAATGCCCTCTGATGTTCCCTCTGTCCCCCCATACGTTACTGCCTAATAAAGCTGTGTCTAGGAGATTCCTTTCAGATTGTATGAAACCACAAGGACTGGGAGTCAGAGTTATGACACTGTAAGTTCAGGGATGGGAAGTTTGAAGGTGACAGAAAGGCAAAATAATTAGTCTACACAATTCAGTGTCCAAATAACCTGTCAGATGAAAGGAGCTTTCAGACATCTCTTTCCTCATCAACTTGATTCCTTTTTACTTTAACAGTTCACAGAGAGGCTTACAAGGAGAGCTGTATACCTATTGACAGTTAAGATTTGAATGATTAAGGTGAACTGAAATGAAACACCCTTGTTTCCTGCACCAGTGGACATCCCAAATGTGGCATCTCCTATATCAGTGATGAAAATATTATCTTAGTCTCTCCATGCCAGAGTTTTCTGAAGGTTCCAGATAGCAACTTCAGTGGCAGCCTAGGACATTGAATATACTGTATCCGAAAGACAAGACTTCCCTTGTGATTTTTCAACGGTATTTCCACCCTCTAAATTTTGAATGGTACAATCCAAACTCAAATTCATAACATGTCTGTTACAATACTGAATGTGCCACTGCATATTTATTATTTCTGCAATAGTGCAGTGTAAGATGACATACATCTCAGGACATCCAGTAATCGAAGCAATAAAATCAATCAGAACTTTATGAACTAGAGATGTCAAGAATAGACATATACTATACTACAGACGTATACTAGAATTATATAGTATAATAGACGTACACTAGAATTCTCTACATTCATTCAACAGTGTATAGAATTAAGCTTTTATGAGTTCCAACTGACTGAAACCATCTGACATCTTACCAGCATCTCTTATATATATATTATATTTACATACAAATATATGTTATATATAAATATATATATCATATCATATATATTATATGTAACATATATAATACTTTAAACGTTTAAACTTAAGTTTACATATATAACACGTAAAATGTTTTTCGTCAGTCTCATCTCTGTGCCAGGACAGATCACGGAGCAGATCCTCCTGGAAGCTATGCTAAGGTTCATGGGAGGCAGGGAGCTGATACGGGAGAACCTGCATGGCTTCACCAAGGGCAAATACTGCTTGACCAACCTAGTGGGTGTCTATGATGGTGCCACTGCATCAAAGGACAAGGGAAGAGTCACTGATGTCATTCATCTTGACTTCAATAAGGCCCACAACATCCTTCTCTCCAAATTGGAAGAATCTGCATGGGTGGGCTGTTCCATGAATGAAGAACTGGCTGCAGGATCGAGTCAGAGTGGTGGTCAACGGCTCAATGACTGGATGGAGATCAATGATGAGTGGACTCCCACAGGCGTCAGTGATGGGACCAATACTATTTAATAACTTCATCAATGACACTGATAGTGGGGTCAAGTACACCCTCAGCAAGTTTAGTGATGACACCAAGCTGTGGGGTGCAGTCAATGCACCAAAGGGACAGGAAGCCATCCAGAGTGACCTAGACAGGCTGAGCAGCAGGCCCAGTTTCAGTGAGCCATGTGAGGCGTGACTTTCAAGGCTGGATTAGGCCCTGGGCAATCTGATCTAGCTGTGCATGTCCCTGTTCATTGCAGGAGAGTTGGACTAGATGACCTTTACAGGTCCCTTTCAACTCTAAAGAGTCTATGATTCTATATATGCAAAACATGCCTTCAATAACTAGTGATTCTAGGGAAAAAACGGACAAGAATCTATGCAAGAATTCCACACACTCTGCTATAGATTATCAGCATTCACAGGCATTCTTAAATTGCAATTCCAAGTACAGTATTTTATACACCAACAGTCAAGTGACTTGTACTATTGATCACTGCATATTCTATGTCCTATAGAAATACACACTTTGTTGGAGGCTACGTTCAAGCCATAAACTGTACAGTCCTACTTGAAACAAATTTATTGCCCATGTTTGACTTTATCACTAGTGGCCCAGGAACTTACTATAACACAGCTGCCCTCTGAGAAACTTCTGTCTACTTTCTAAAATCAGCCATTTGGTGAAATATTTTACTTTTTCTCCTTCACGGTGTTCTTTTCAGCTTACTCCACTGTTCTAAACACAACAATGATAATAAAACACACAAAAAAACCAACAGCAAAACCTAAAAATGTCAGGAGTTATATCCACTGTAAATAAACATTTCATTACTTGAAAATTCCTTTCAGGAATATACATAACTTGACTATCTCTGGAGAAGTTCAAGATTCACAGAATGACTTGGGCTGGAAAGAACCTGAAAGCCCACCCAGTTACAACCTCCTGCCACGGGCAGGGCCCCATCCAGCCCAGTTGTCGACCAGTTGCTTCTCTGGGCCCCCATACACCAGTGCATCTCCACCCGCTGAATAAATTAATTTCTTTCTAACATCTGATACAAATTTTTCCTCTTTTAGTTAAAAGCTATTTCCCTCTGTCCTATTTACAACTGTTATTAAAAATGTTTTCTTTTCTCTTTTTACCGTCTGCTAGCAAAAAAGCCCAAACGTATGACAAACATAACCAAGTGTAGAAACAATAACTAAAACAATTTTTCAGCAAGTGAACAGTTTCATTCTTCACATTCTAGCTCCACATCAGTTAAATAAATCATTATAACAACCCAAATACTGTAATCGAATAAAATACCTTACTACATTTGTCATTTCTGTCCTTCATGAAAAGTACTTATGATCTTCTCAGAGTCCCAAAGGAGATTTCCAACTGACACAGCTTTGAAGAGCAATCAGGTATTGCTCTTTAAAAGGAGGCTTAACCATAATCAAGCAAGGCAGGCTGCCAGTTCTCCTGCAATCCCAAATGGATCCTGTTCCATTATGCATCCTCCCTCTGCTTCAATTCATGCTGAACTTAACTAAAAGCCTTGCGTGAGCAATTTGAGGCGTTGCATCTTGCTTGAAAATGGCAAGCAGTCACTCACTCCAGCAAGGACAGATCAAAGAAAACAGGATAAAAGATAGAGCCAATTACATCACTGCTTTTTCTAAGCTGTTCGATAAATCAGCAGCTCAGCACCTGTGATATTTCAAGAAGCTCTGTTTTATATTATTTGTAAGAATTCATCCCCCACTTAGTCCATATTTTTCAAGCCATTGAAGCAGTTGCTGTTTTAAAAACGACCCACCACAGTGATAACAACCAAATACAAAGAAGAGACATTCAGCCAAAATAGAAAATCTTTTCACTGACGAAGAATTTACCACAGAACCAGCCAGGTTGGAAAAGACCTTTAAGATCATGCAGTCCATCTATCCATCCATCTCCAATATCTCCCCTTAAACCACGTCCCTCAGTACAACAGCTAAATGTTTCTTGAATACCTCCTGAGTCAGCGACTCCACCACCTCCCTGGGCAGCCCATCCAGCGCCTCACCACTCTCTCAGAGAAGTTTTTCCTAACGTCCAACTTGAATTCAACTTGAGGTCATTCCCTCAAGCTTTATTGCTAGTTAGGTAGAAGAGGCTGACTCCCACCTCACTACAACCTCCCTTCAGGCAGTGGTAGACAGCAATAAGGCTTCCCCTTCTCCAAACTAAACCACCCCAGATCCCTCAGCTGTTCCCCCCAGGCTTGCACTCCAGACCCCTTCACCAGCTCCGATGCCCTTCTCTGAGGCTGCAGGGTTCCCAATGTCTTTCTTGTAGCGAGGGGCCCAAAATTCAACACAATAGTCAAGATGCAGCCTGACCAGGGCAAAGCATGTGTCTTCCTTAATGCAGATGTTTTGTAACTGCTTGCACTTACTTGTAATACATTACTGTTCTGTTCTAAGTGGATACTGATGTCTTGAAGCAAAAATTAAGACAAACTATATCTTAGACTGTATGTTTGATTTAGTCAAAGCTGAGCACTTCATGCTTTATCTGCCAGCGCTAACATTTACAGAGAAGGCTATGCTCTCCACGCAGCCAACAGCTCCAGCAGCACATAGAAACCATTTAATTTCAAAATGCCAACTTCCTTGAAGCTCTTTGAAACTATCGCCCACAAATATTATTCTGTGGGTACTTCCCACGTTTAATAAAATACGTGCTCATATTTTATGTAGTGACAATGCAGCTATGATGGCCTAAGGACAATAAGCAAACCAGCGTAGTTTGAAATGTTTGCATCTGCTTGGGTTTCACTACATAGGCAAGAAATTTAAGCATTAGTAATGAATCATAAAGCACGGAATAGTCGGAAGAAAATAGAAAGTTTCTTCAAGATTCTGCTAAGCTTATATTCTCAGTAGGATTTTTTACACTGATATATCCTCTTGTAAAGTAGTATTTCAGGATGGGGAAGAACCTTATCAGTGAAAAATAGACAAACGACAGCTACAATTAAAAAAACTAATCAAACAATTTTCTTGTGCGGAGGAAGATTCTGTATGGTGGCTCAATTGCAATGAAGAATTACCAGAACTGGTTAGCAGAAGACATGCTTAAATTGAATTTCAGGATGAATAAATAAATGATCCTTTTTTTTTCTCTTTAATAGGTACAGCCAAAATTACTTGCATCTTTTCAGTATGCTAGCTAATCAGGAACTGTAACAACACAGACAAAGAAAGAGAGTGAATGGTAAATACAAGTGTTCTATGTTCATAAACTATAAACACAAGGGCTGCTCTAAAAGCAATGTCTCCTATATTATGATGTTGGCTCACGATGCCAAAGGCAGATGCTGGGATGGCAGTACAGGTCAAACCTTCCCACCAATACTCCACCACACTGTGTCGCTGTGTGACAGATGGCAGCAGAGGGGCAGGCTGACATGAAAGAGCATATGAAGCAAGGGTGTGTCGCTGCATTTCAGCATCTGAAGCATGAAGACAAAACAAATTCCACGTCATTCTTTTCATAGAGACAATTCATTGTCAAGTAGGGTCCTATAAACTGAGCAGAAAATGTAGTACTTATCCCAATTTGACTGTCTCCTCCATCTAGAACACATAAGAGTACATTTAGCACTGTGTCCTAACTTTCCTTACTAAAGCCATATTGAGCAAGGTCTAGTTAATTGGAGCAGGAAGGAGGCTTCTTTCCCATTAAAGCCTTCAGCCTCGGTGCCCATGTTCATCTGTATTCATTCCACTTTCCTGACAGCGACTGTCACTGGATTTATTTCACTGTATTACAGTGGTGCACTAATGAATTCTACTTGCATTTTAAATTGATCATATTTTTTAGGCAGATAATAGTCTAACCATTAGGCGAGCCAAACTCCTAATTTATCAACATCCTATTTAGGTAACTCTTGAAAGAAGCAGCTATCTTAAGATTCAAGGAAAAAATCAAATACTTATTTTTAGCAAAAATGAATTAAATTCCTGTCCTATCCTGGTCAGAAATATTGTAACAGTTTTGTTTCTGACCTCTATCTAATAAAGCCCTGTGAAATTCTGAAACCTTCCAAGCTGAGTTGCTTAAGTTCTTTGGATGGGAACAGTAATAAGGAACACTTCTCTTACAAATGTTTTACTCCACCTTCCCTAAGGCAAAACTCCAAAGGCAGCACCTTGCCGCCCAATGCATCACATCTGTATGTCTGCACATGCTCTAACTCGATCACATGCTACAAGGCAACAGAAATTTCACAGATCACAAAAGAATTAACAAAAGGCTGGAGACAGCAGGCAGGTGAGAACACGTAATTACTTCCCAAGTGTTGGCTGAGCAATAAAATCCATCATGGAACTTCTTACCCTGCTTTTTCCCATCATTGCTGCTACAACTCCTAGCACTTTTTCTACTACAGATTCAAAGATTAAAAAAGTGACAGATTCATATTCAGTTTGCATCAGCTTCTTTCTCTACTACAAAAATATTTTTTGTTTTTTCTTTTTTCTTTTTTCCTCCATGTTAATACCAGGTAGTGATTGCTTAGTTCACTTGACACTGAATTGCAGAAAATCAAATCTTTCTCTTTTTAGTGCAGTGATTCATGCTGATGATAGTTCTTCAATGGGACATTCCCCTTCCCCCTTCCAATCCTCCAGACTTTAATCAGGAATGTTTGTTTCCTCATCTTCTAATATTACAGAAAGAAAATGTGAAGATGTAAAAGAAAATTCATTAAATGCTGAAAATCCATTCAAAAACAAGTTTTTGGTCATTTATTATCCATCAGTTAGCCTGAACTTAAGTTTTTTTTAAAGCTGTCACATCAAATTCCAGGTGACTACAATAAACCCTTACAACAAAACACTGATACGTGGCATCATATATAGGTACATACATACATTGTGGTACCCATAAATCATTCTGCTACTTGACTACAGTTTCCTTTTTCATTTGAATGAGATTTCTGATGCGTCAGTTATAACTCCAAGTCATCTTCCTTTAAGAGGCATGGAATTCAATGTGCAAGAATACCAAAAATATTCTTCCAAAAGAGAAATTCATTGTGGGAGGAGTGTTGGGAGATGGTAAATAACGAGGGCAGAAAAAAAAAAGCACAAGCTGCAAAAATGTTTCTCCCTAAACTCAAGTACAATCGTGGACCCTATTAAAGGCCTGCCTGGTGCCCTAGTCTGTTTTAAGCACATCTAGAAGTTACTTAGAGATACTTGGGAGCTGAAGGATAGGAAAGGGAAGGAGGCACGTATGTTTTCACTGATTTTATTTTGCAGCATCACAGAGAAATTCCTTTCAGTTTTTAATTATTCATTTTATTTTTGTCCAATATTTAATTGATAATTAATCCTTTTAGCGGGTAATGATTTGGCAAGTACCGCTTTATCTCTTAATTCTTGTTTTCATTTTATATACGACAAATAATCCTTATTCCCACTTGACAGCAAGATTTACTGCGGATTTTTATAAGACCAAATACACCAGCATTCTTTCTTATAGATCATACTAAGCTGTATAGACTAGCGGAGCACTTGCTCAAAAAGTTGTGCTCTCATTTTCACTATGATTTGGAATTTAAATGGAAAAATCAAAAGTCAGATATTGCCTTAAAAGCAAAACCAACAAACAGAGATCCAAATCAACCAAGCCTCAAAAAGAGAACAAGAATTTTAATTTGAACTACTTAGAATCAGTCCCAGGATCCATTTTTTCTGTTCTCTGTCTCAAACGGATACAAACCGTTGGTAATTCAGGCTTATAAGCACAGTCACGCACCTTAACTATCTTGATGAATAAAACGAAGATAACTGTTTTGGATAAAATAATCCATTTTCAGTTTTGTTAACTGTTAGAAGCATAACTATTGGTTGGGAAGTTAGCTATAACAGCTCACAAGTAACTCGAGATGTTAGACCCAGTCTGTACTGGTCAGGACTTCTGTTCACCATACAGGATTTTTAACGCTTTCAGCTTGCATAAGTTTCAAGTGAAGCAAAGCTTCTGCTTGCATTTGATTTCTCTTTCTCTTCACTAAGATTTCTATTCAACTATCTATTCAAGTATTTCTCTACTGTAGTTCATGCCAACAGACTCTCCTCCTAATTAGATGTATTTTGGTCTCAATTACGCCAATATATTTGGTTCACCTCTAAGGTTCAGCCATACCATCAAACTGGAACCAATTAATTCTAGTGAGCAAACCGTTTAATCCCATCAGAGAAGTGTTATACATTCTACATCATTTGCTCTGCTCAGGGGAAACACAGAAAAGCAACCACCAACATTTCTTAGGATTAAAAGTTAACAACCACACACATCCTTAAAAAGATCCGTGAAGACTGCAGTGTATTTCTTATGTCTTTCAGTACAAGTAAGGTGCTCACTTTCTTTTTGACCACAAGCCCTATAACTCTATCACGTTATTTTCTCATTGATGAGATGCATCTACCAAAGAACTATTCAAGTCAGGTCATAAATTTGAAAACATGCCTAATGATAAAACCATTCCTTTTTTTTTTTTTTTCCTCTTCAATAATATTTACCTTATATTTTACTGTGTTTCATAAGGAAAACATTGTTCATGAGGTTAGTTTTTAGCAAAAGGAGCAAGTTAGGGCTGTGATAGGACAGCAGCCAAAGGCAGTGGGCAATGTGCAGGCAGTCAGTGTGAATGCTGAGAGATTCTGAGTCCGTTTTTAAAAGATACATGAATGGTTAGAATAAACAGTCGAGTGAGGAATAAAAACTAAGATTTCTATAGATAAGAATACGCATGTAAGAGCTGAAAAAAAAAAGAAAAAAAACAACTCCACCAAAATAAAAAAAGAGAACATTTGGACCTGCTTCCTTCAGTCATGAATCTTCCCACCACTTCATACCACAGAAAAAGAGCAGGAACTAAACGGAGAAAAATCACCAGCTGCGTAGGATATCCTTGTTCTAATTATGTGATTTTTTTCAAGCACTACAAAAACTTTGCACCTTCCATAGATAAAACTTTCTTTTATTTTACTTTATATATATTAACATAAAATATTTCACATGAAGCTATGCAGTAGCTGGTTTCAGGGCCATTTCTTTTCGCCCTAAATATAATTCTTGGTCAAGTGCACAGTGCTGGGGTTTGTGAAGCTATACTGTTCAGAATAACAAGTCATGCCTGCCTGCCAGCTGGAATTCAGGCCTTCCATAAATGCCCGCAGCTTGTTTATAACTGGCTCTTTTTATTGCTGGTTATTTTGCAAATCTTTTATTGGCATCTTTTTGCAGATGAAGCTGCAAGGTAAATGGAATCATTCAGACCCATGGGGAAAATCTACAAGCATTCCAGGAGAGACGAAAATTCTTCACTTGAATTAGTGTCCTCAAACTCGTTGGCTTGCTTTCCCCAAAGAGAATTTTTTCTTCCTGTCATTTGATCCCTACCATTCAATCCATTTTTCCTAGAAAGACGTTTGGGAAGTGAGGATCATCCAGCCAGCTCCCGTTGACTTTTTCACAATGGCATATTGCTATTTAGAATCACTCAGATTAGAAAAGACCTTAAAGATCATAGAGTCCAACCACAACCTAACCATGCTACCCTAATAACTCTCCACTAAATCACGTCCCTGAGCACCACATCCAAGTGCATTTTAAACACATCCAGGGCTGGTGACTCAATCACCTCCCTGGGGAGGCTATTTCAGTGCTTAACAACCTCTCACATAAAGAAATTTTTCCTAATATCCAATCTAAACTTACCCTGCTGCAACTTAAGGCCATTTTCCCTCAATTTATGGTTATCTGAAGTCTAGACTGGGAGGTGATCATTTATCCCTCTTGTCTGGCTTCAGCACTATAATATGACTTTATTAAGACAGCAGACTACCACACCACGATGATAGCTTTCAGTTATTACCCATCTGCATCAGCTGTGAATTGGTGACCAAAAAGCAAAACACTGCAAGCCCATTTTCAAACGCCTGAGCTTTCCAGCCTTCCAGAACTCTCAGCACCCACTTTCAGGGTAAGCATAGTTACAGTGGCTCCCCATCTGCCACTGCGTTCTGTAATACCTCATCTTTCTATTCTGCCTTCATCTAAATAACATGAAAAATGAAATTCACCAGAAATATCTTGCCTCATGTGTATCTGGGAGAACTGTCTAAAATATCTGACAGAAAAACATCCCATTTGTTGCCAACACTGCACAGACAACATACTGTATGAAAAAGTAGCTGGGATGTTCCCTGGTAATTTATCAATAAAGGCACTGGAGAAATAGAAAGATGTACATGCAATCATAGTGAACCGTAAGTCCTATAGGAGATCGTCAGCAATAGTTTTAATATAATGGCAATATTTTAGAAATCATGATGAGAACTACACAAAAAAAAAATTAAAGAGATTTTTTTTACACAGTGACTTAAAAAGAATTACATTTTTTACAGTACTTCATGGGAGTGTATGAAAATTATTTCTATTTGCTACCTCCCTTTTAAGCATATTTTTTCTGGCTTTTATGACTGGCTTTAATCACTAAGTCAACTGCATTGTTTTCAGTAGATATAATGAAATTAATACAAAAATATTCTAAAATGACACTATCAAATGAGGCCAATTCATCACTGTCCAATACGAGGTAGATACCATTAGATTGCTTTTTACTTTCAGAATAATTGGAATTTTCTTTCCACAACACAATCTTCTTGGAGCAATAATGACATCTCAAAGCCAAAAAAGCTGATTCACTTTTTTTGAAACTTAATTTCAAGAGAATGTGCAGACTAGAAGAGTGATTTTCCTCCAGAGATTAATTTTCAGAGTGGCAAAGAGAGAGAAAGACCTGGCTGATAGCAAATACTTCATTGTCTGCCAAGTGCAAAAGAAAAAAATATATATCTTTCAGGATCTTCTAAGTGTAGTTTTCCATTTGTTCACCCTGCCTTCATGAGAAGACAGAAATTCTTTGTGGCAATGTAAAACAGTGCAGATATAAGCATGCGCAGAAAGAGCCACTAAATTAATATCTAAATAAATTGGTATATTGTATGTAATGTTCAAACTTCATACAACCAAAACACAAAAGAGAATGCAATAATTAAAGATTACGTTACTTCTGGTATAGAAGTAACATTTTCCAGATATAAGCAGGGTATATAAACTGATGGCTCCATGCTGACACAGAAAACTGGTTTCCATTATCATGGATTAAAACAAAATAATGTTCTGAGGTCTAACAGTAAGACAGTCTTGCAGGTACAAGCAGCCAGCCTATCTGGAACTAAGAACTCATCTCAATTGGCAGTGATGTTAGAGCAGGCTCATAAGACATGATGGAAAAGAGAAATATTTGTCCAAGCTATAGGTCATAAAAACAACAGTTCACACGATCTGAAAAGTAACAGGACAACTCAGGGAGCAGTACACGCATGCATAACCTGACAGAGATTTAACAGGGTGCCTCCCACTGCCGTGTAATGCAGAAAACAGAACATTCGTGACATGACGATTTAAGAGAGGACAGGATACGCTTCCTGATTTTCAGAACCTATTCCATCACAAACTTTGCAAAACATGAAGCATTAAAAACCTAAGTGTACGTTTATCATCTGGAAAATGATGTGAGAGAGAATCTTCTGCCAAAAGGTAAACGTTCTGCTATGCCTATTACATGAACGTTCTGTACAACTTAGGTGTTATTATCCTGCCACGCACTACAAAAAGAACTTGTTTTTGAGTACATCTGCCAAGGTTTTACCTTCCAATTCAACAGCTGAGATCGTTTGTAAAAGAATTTTCCAAACTTGTTAGTGAATTTGAGTCAACAGTTTTATAAAAGTATCTGAACCCTGAAAAGCAAATGTGTTTGGACGTACTCAACTTAATAGAGCCTCAAGCGACCCATTAAATTTTGTTCATTAGACACACTGAAATAGTTTACGTAAATCACTTAATCCCAACAAATTTTATGCCAAGCACAATTTGTTTTGTACTCATGTGAGACATCTAGTCAGCAGAAGCTCAAGTAGGATGTAATAGAAAGAACAGTGTACGTTAGCGATGGCCACTGATAATCCCACAATACACTCAACAAGCCTATTTCTTAATCCAAGAGATGCTTACGGACCAGTAAGACAACAGGTATCCTTCTTTTCAGTGTGTGCAGGTACATTCATCCCACAAACCTATAGTGACATTGCATGAGCAGAGGGGGGTGTCCTGTTTCACATCAAAACAAACCTCCACACTCCTACAGGCATTGTTTCAGCTGATGCTTTTTTTTTCTCCTCAGTAAACCAGAAAGACAGAGAAGGGCAAGCAGCTGACGCTGCCACGGATTATCAAAAATCATGCTGAAGACCTGTTTTTCTATTCCTCACATCTAAGGATCATGATCTTTGCAGTTAGCTCATGGTTTCTCAGCAGTATAAGCAGAATGAATTTATTTTGTTCTTTCTCAGGATTGCCCCTGCTGTGAAAAGGGTAACAGTTCAGTTAAGGCTGTCATGAAGGCAGTTCTAATTTGTCTCAATAAAATAAGCACAACTTTTTTTTTTTCTCTAATTCTGTAATCCTTATAGTTTGCAAATCAGTACATTCAAGAGAGGTCAGTTAACGCACTGAGTTACTGACTAACTCCCACTAGGAGATACTGCTGAGATGAACTGTTTACCTACTGGGCAGTCATGCTGATGCTCATGGTTTTGTCTGCATGTGCACTTTTTACGCTTGCATTCAGATACATATTGCAAACCTGGCAAGAAAATTAGATGTCCCATGAGCCTTCATATTTGGATGTCCCATGAGCCTTCATATTTGTCCCCTAAGGTCCATATACTCTGAACGGACTAGATGGATGGTCCATCTGGTCTGGAATTCTTTATCAATTAAGAATCTAGAGATTAATGAGGAAGGAGGAACACTTCTTCCATAAGGAAAGCAAAACAAAAGCACAAAACACTCCCCCTAAAAAACCCCACATGGCTAACTGGAAACAGCAGCGTCTTCCAGATAGTCACTCAGCTGCAGTAGGTAGAAGCACATACTTTGTTTGCTATATTTCTGCATGTTTCCATGCAGGCTTACAACAGGTTTGACGGTCTGACAGAAAATAAGGACAGAAAATTGTCTGCTTGAGCCTCCGTACTCCCTTTTTCAAGCAGATTAATTACAGTCCATAAACTGCAAAACTGTTAGTATAGCAGCACTTCAGAGAATGGATGATTAAAAATACCTACATATTCTAGAAAAAAAAATTGATATTGTTTTTTTTTTAATCCAGTAAAATATATAATAAATTCTAAAGGCAGACGATGAGAGGTTTGAAAGACATCCGTGAAACAGGACAATATAAAACAAAAGAAACACACAGTTAAAATACACCATCTACTTGGATAACTTCTTGAAAAAACATAAAGAGAAAAACCTCAGTATTCCTACTAACACCATTATCACAGTTTCAGTATGCTTACAGACAAGATGACTGAGCTTAGACAAACAAAAAAAAGAGAGATGGAAAAACAAGAATCAAAATAATTTGTTTTTGTTTCTTCGTCTCAGGAACGAAATAAAGCAAAAGGGAAATGAAAAAGCGAAGCATTTACTGACTTGGTGGGAGTTAGGCACGTGACAATTACAGCACCACCTCCAAGAGGTTACTTGTGTGCTCCACGTATTTTGTCCTCACAGAGCAATATTTAAAAAATCATTTAAAAAATAATTTCTAAGTCTAAGCATGATAAGTGATGGAGATTAAGGGATAGTGAGAAGGCCAGGCATACAGTAGCTTTAGCACTGACCATTTAACAATTTATTTTGCACCTAGGTGAAGCATTGTACATTTAAAGTATCCAAAGATTATGTTTGATATAATAACACAAAGAACAGAAATCCTCATGCATCATGAGTATAAGAATTCTATTCATTGTTGTGATGAGGAAGATATAAGGCCCAGAAGACACTAATTTGACTTAATCCATTCATTTTCACACTCACTTATTCTCTGAGACACTGGACAAGCTATAAGAGTAGATGGACAGATAGCCTGCTGTAATGGTGGGAGTCTTAAGCTGCTACATGAATTCAATTTGAAACTGTCCTGATATTTTGTTCTTACCAATTACTCATTCTTTTTAAAATGAAGTATCAGGTTTTTTTTTTTTGATTCCTAGAGAGAATTATATTTGAGGTCACATGAACATCAGAAAACTACAAGTTAATTAACGTCAGCATTTTGATAAGAGTTCATCATAAGAAAAGAAAATCTGAAAAAAAAAGAAACCGCAAAAAAACAACAAACCACTTCATGATACTGGAATACTGGAAGTAATTTAAAGAATGTGGAAGATGCAGAAACGCCTGGGACAACTAAAGCTGTCAAAATACAGATTTTGAAATTAAAAAAAATTAAATTGCGCACCATATTTCCCCCCCACTGCCCAAGGTGAAACCATTACCTGGCTTTAATGCTGATACATATCATCAGTTTCAATTAACTAAAAACCACTCTGAGTTTATCATGACCAAAAAATGCATTTTGCTGTAAACACCTCAGTTATTCAGAAATAGTGCTGTGAAGACACGAGTAAGCTTTCTGTAAATGGTGTTTAAATCATAATGTACAATAACTAGAACCACAGATAAAAGCAGGCTAGAAATACGTTGGTGGTTTCCAACTTGTCCCTTTCGTACAGTTCACCTCTTACGTCCCTGTTACAAATAGTTTTACACAGAAATCTACAGGAAGGCGCTTTATTCCCTGTACATCTCCATGATGACTCTTCACATTAACAAAACTTGTACTTACAATGAAATTTTGGGATGAATTTCTAGACTTTAAAGACTATCAACATTACAACAAACAATTTAATGTGCTGGAGGTTTCCTCTCTGACAGAGGCAATAATTCTCCCGGCTTTGGATGGGCTACTGTTTACTCAATAATTCACTTGTGACAGACAAGCATATTACAGTTCGAGAAAATGCATTAGGATGGTGATTCATCTGTAACACCTGCACTTACAGAGCACTTATTTCTCAAGATAAAGAAAAAAGCTGAATTAGAATCCCAGAGTATCCCAGAGATATTTCATGGGATCAGCAAGGATGGTCACATCCAACACTTGGCTACACATAGGGCCACCCAAAATTCAAACCCCATGCCTGAGAGCATTGTCCAAATGCTCCTCAAACTCCAGCAGATTGGGGCTGGGACCACTTAGCAAAACTGTCTGGAGGTGTAAGCTGTTTTTTGCTTTTGTTTGTTTGTTTTTACCATTAAGGGAAGGCTAAAGTGTTTTTTTTTGTTCGAGTTAGATACCATTTTCTCTTTTCTATACAACTCTTACATAAATCCTGCAGTAGTAAACTCAGCTTGATGTTAATCCTCTGCATTTATTGACATTTTACTGCCTGAAGACTTAGAGTACATCTCAGTTGTTTTGGTGTGTTTTTTTTTCTTTTTCCTGATGGTAAGTAGGTAGCTGACATTCTTTTGTGAAGTGCAGATATATTTAATGAGACTAATAATTGACTCTTCATATATTTGTTATGGATATTGGCTACACGTGACATTGTATCATGTTTAAAAGTTTATTAGTATTTTATTTAATAATGTGAAGTGACTTAGCAGGAGAAAAACTGTTAACCAAACAGATAATGGTATTGTCAAGCAGGGCTTGTTGAATTTTTTCTACCAGTCTCTCAACTTCTAAGATGTAAAGAATATTACACTGTGTTTTATGAATATGTTGGAGACACATGCACAGAAAATTAATTTGACTTGGCCTGCTTGGACCTGAGAACTCACATTTCCACCATTTGCTTAATACGACAGAATACCTTTGTAATATGAATGACAGATCTTTGCTAGCAAGCCAGGTTATGACAGAAAGCAGTGAAGTGTACGAATGCACAACACTCATTCTTAAGTTGTTAGTTGTGGTGTTTCATCTGAAGGCAATAGAGCAAGGACAGATTAAATCAGCTCAGGTTCTGGCCCGATATGGACAGTGAAACCCTGCTCTATAAAGAGCACTGAGGAAATGCTTGCAGCTCCCACAGCAATGCTGGTGAACCTAAAGAACGTGTACCACATGTCAGTTTGGTTCCTCATTTCTCTTGTTTTGTTGCTATTTTATATCCATAGAGGAAATTCTAATTCTTGTCTTCTCTTTCTCTGAATAATAAATGAGATACTTGCAAATTATCTCATTTGAACAGCTCCTGCTTACCACTGTCACATGCGATATCCTGCTACTTCTTCCACTTTGATGCCTTACATCATGTTTCACATTGACAGAAATTAAATGCAATGGTGAGAAATTGCAAAGCAAGAGGGAGAATTTATTTCTCCCATGTTTATCATTTGATTCAGAAACATGGACAGAAATCAACACATTTAAATGAATGTCAAGCTTTTCATCTCTGCAGTACAGTGCAAATAACATCTGAGTATGTGGCTGCACTGTGTGAGAAGACATACCAAAATATTTTGACATATTCAATAAGCTGCTGAAGAAGTCTAAAATACTAAAGGAATTGACAAGCTGTAAGTAAGAGACATGTCAGCATGGCGGGGAGGGGTGAACTGAGAAATGCAGGAAAGGGATCAACTCTTGCCTCTGTTTCGTTTCTGTAAAGAAGGAACAGAACACGAACGTGAGCTAAGAAGTGACATTTCGTTTCACACACCAAAACCTTATCTCAAGTTTGGCACAGCCAACCAGCCTCTATTATCAACAAGAATGTAACAGTGTTACAGAAAAATACAATTTCTTTAAAAGGACAAACCAGTGTATCTATTGAGCCAGAAGGATGAACCTCCCTATTCTCTATAAACTGCCTAACTCCAATTGTCTGCTTGGTTGCTAAATGCTCACTTACACGTTTACTGAAGACACTGCCCTTCAGAGTCTTACATGGTAACATCCCTTTTATGTCAGATCCTGTTTGTCCCTCCAGGTATTTATTTCTGTAAATACACATATACACTTTTATAAAAGAAATGTCAAAGGTGTTGCAAGAGAACAGTGATTTACTTGATATGCTCAAAATGTCACCACTACTCCTTCAGTAATAAGAAGTACCATACAGCAAGTTTTAGCTGCATTTTGTTTTTTTCTTAATTAAACACTTCATTGATTTTCAGATGCCTTTAAAGTCATTATCATTTTCTTTTAAGACTACCTCCTTTGATTTAAGCTGCTGCAAAGAAATTTCAGTTTGACTTGTCAACAAATAACTCCTTCTAGACTATTTGAAGTAAAATGTTTATCCTAACAAAAAAAGTAGTACACAAGACTCTCCTGTCCTCTGACAGCAAAATACAAATATTTTTTTCCTTAAAGAAAGCAAGGGAAGCTAGTTAAAAAACTGGGGAGGGAGAGAGAAGAAAGTAAGATGGAAAAATGAAATCTGTGCTTTTGTGACCCCGATGCAGTCCAAATTGACATCAGTGCAGTCAGTTTGGCAGCCATCTGGTAAGCTGAGCTGTAAGCGATGGTGTCTGGAGTTAACACTGGCAGCGAGCTGAATTCCTCAGCTCACTCGGAGCACACTTGGTGTCACTGGCCCTCCTCTGCTTATGCACAAGCACCCTTTCTTCTTTCCCTTTGGCTATTTTAACCCAAGATCATCTTTAGTCAGTGTATTTTTAATCTGATGCAAATTTTTTTCTATCTAATGGAGGCTCCCATCTTTTCCAGACCACCTTTCCCAGCACTTCTGCCTTCTAAATGAACGGTATGCTCTTCATTCCCAACCAGCTCCTCTTCCCTAATTTCCTTGTGTTTCTGACCTTACCAGATTCATTCATCTCTGCCAAACCTCCACCCTTGCACCACTACTTCTCACCTCCTATATTAATTCCTGCCATCCTCTATCAGTGCTATTTGAAATTAATAACATGAAACATTTTGTAAGCCCCGTTTGCAGTAATGCAAATGGTTTTACATTGCCTGGCTAAACAACAGCAGAGATTGGATAAATGGAGCTTTTAAAATGGAGTAAAAACTAAAATGGGAGGGCAAATACTCACCTCTAAAAAGAAGCAAGCATACGATAACCATTTCAAATTGATTTGGGGGTGTATGTGAAAATATTGAAATTATTAGCTTAGTGCAGAGCATCAATAACAGAAAGCAAACAAGGAATGAGTTTGTAGTAGAAAATGGAAAGAACAAAAATCAATTACAGTGTAATGTATCAGTATTATGCAAGGCAGCCTTATATTCCACCTGAAGCACCCAAGAAAATATTAAGCAATATACTATAGAAATACATTGAGTTACAGGACCAGAAAACCAGAGAATTATTGAAACATTTCAGCTACTCCATAAATTACAGAGTTCATCTGACTTACAAGTGTATTTGGAAGGAGGGGAGTAACCTCATATTAGGTCTAGGCAATACTAAAACATACCGTAATTTTTACTAAATTTTTAAAGCATTTGCTGTTTCCCATGGATTTCCTATCAGCAACCATTTATGACTACTGCTTAGCTGATGGAGTAACTCCTAATTCTTTTTTTAGTCTTCAAGAAGTCAATATGAATAATCATATACCCTCAAACGTGTTTGCATATGCATATGGAAGTGCAGGATAACAGATCAAATATTTGCAGTTGCCCACACACAGTTATACTTGCAACAGCCTGATTAAGAAAGATCAACCTAAAGCAAACAAATGTAGCATCTCTTCTGAAGACACATGTGTTGGAAAAATAACTCAATTTATGTAGTATTACATTTGTTCCTAGAATCTCAGCCAAAAAGGGGGATTTTTACCAAGACAAAGGCAGCAGTTGTTACTCGCTCACACACCGCTTGATGTTCTGAGCTCCCCTTCCCTTATACTACTGTCTCAGTATCAAGCTCAGATACAGGGCAACAAACACAAAGGCAATACAGTATTCATTGAAAGTGCCATAAATTTCTCATTGAAAGACTGCTTCACATACAATAAATACGCAACTTTGACGTCTTTAGGCAAAAAAATATCCAGTCTCTCCAAAAACAATTTTTAATCCTTCTATCAGTGCATTTTCCACAGCTAATAACAAGTAGCTTGTGTATGGCAGCCCATCAAAAAATCTCTGAGGCACACACAGCACTGCACAGTGAGTACAAGTAATCACTGAGATAGTATTCAAAGCTCTAGAACAAGTCCTGCACAAGCTGCTGTGATTTTAACAGCTTGAGCACATTTCAATAGATAAAATGCACTGATTAAACACATATAAAGCTACTAGTAAGAAAATACATAATTCTACGCAAAATAATCAATTACAGTTTATAATACGGAGCCACTGCCAAATTTCTTTTGTCTCAGCATCCCAGCAGCCATTTGATACTGTGCTCCTTGCTCCCAAGAACACAAGCTGCATGCTGCCTTCAGTGATTAATGCAAATTACAGCAACGAATACCAAATCCCAGCTTTGCCTAAATATGACAAATAATCAATATATCTGCATTCACTTTTGAACACAGACGAGCAGGAAAACCATATCCTGGGCTTACACAAGAACTTGGCTGAAGAGAAGCATGATAGCCTGAGTTTATGCAAGAATAAATATTGCCAGAACTAACCATGGCTCCTATTTATTTTCCCCTTCATCGCCTTGTCAGGATTTCTTTTTCCAGCTGGAGCCAGGACTTGAGACATGACATATTGCCTAGCTTACATGAACATGGCTCAGGTTATACACTGCTCCTGTGGTCTCTCATGACATATAATCCTCCTGCAAGGCCAAATAATGAACCATTACATTTCACATTGCTCTTTACGAGTCAATAGAATTCATAAATTTGAAACAAGCAACTCCTAGAAGAGTGAAGCAAAGCTAACTCAGCAGAAGTGAGCTGTAATACAGCTGTCTGCAGTATGCACTTGTAGTCCTTCACCCAGGTCACTGAAATCTTCTTTGCCTCAAAACTGCCACTGAAGCCAAAGAAACTGAAACAGGGACCTTCCAAGTAGTGTCGCAAAGAGGAACTTCAATTTTAATATTTGCACAGAAATCCAATTCCCAGCCCCATGTGCCTGATAGAGCTAATGCAGCTTTGGCTTACAGCAAGCAACAAAAGCAGAATTCGAGGGACTAAGATTAGCACCCTTATGCACAAAACTTCCTCGAAACAAGCACTCTGCAAAGTGTCAACAAGGAAGACTGGATCCACCACTTCCAAGTTAGATGAGCATTATCTGCAGTTCATCATTAGAGCTGCTAGCAAGACTCCTTAGTGCGAGTACCAGCACAGCGAATGCCTCTCAGCCGTGGCACATACATCTCCCAGTAAGCCAGATGGAAGAGACAATGGAGCATGAAGATCTGTAAGCCTGAAATGCATTCCGATGCTTAGTGATTATATTCAATGCACTTTATTTATTTTCAAACTTGGACTTATTTTCGAAGACATGAAAAAAACAACAACTAAAAAAATTACACAGTTCTCTCTAGCTTTTTATGGGCAAAATTGCATTAAAAATGCAAACAAGACACACAAACCTGGGCACGTCTGACCACACCTGGAGATTCTTCCCTCATTCAATCCTGATGATTATAATTAAGCATAATTACACAATTCAGAACTGAATTCCATACTTTAAAGCCATTCTTCATCCTGAACTGAAAGCAATATTTTCCATCCTTACAGATAAAGATAGCAGACGTAAAATTAAGCACAAAGCATCCTCACAAATATTGGCTTGACAGCAGCACCTGCAATTGCTCACACTATCACTTGGCCGTTTTCACTTCAAAGGTGTACGTGTATCCAGTAGATCCATAAAGATGGAATGCACCACTCCATTTCCTAGCTAAAACCAAAAGGGCCAGGCCTTTCTGATCTTTTATCAGCTTCCATTTTAAAGGAAACTGTTTCACAGGGTGCTCAAATAGTAACGTCGCTTGCTTATTTCCACAGAAACTAAAGCAGATACAAAGAGCACAATCTGAGAGAGCAAATTCTCGAGTACAAAATACTATTTTTTAACATAGTTACCACCATCAGCTATGCATTTTCACCAGCAACGAGCAAGAGCCTGTGTGCCGTGCTTGTAAATATCTGCTCCAGCGGAGGTGACTGACCGTCATTTCGTCACTGCTGAAATGTGCCACCCACCCCTTCACCATGCTTGGTCTCCAGCAAGTATCCATTAATGTCAGTGGGTGCTCTTTTTACATATGGAGGAATTCAGTGGCACAGATTGTGTCAACCTGTCCCTCTGCTGCCATCTGTCACATGGCAACACAATCTAACGGGATATTAATGGGAAGGTTCAACCTCTACTGCCATACCACCAACATCCACCTCTGACATCGCGGGCCAACAGAATATTGCTTTCACTACAGCCCTCATACAGCGCTCCAACCCGACACCTTATTGAAACATATCAATGCCAAACACATCCCATTACAACGATGAGCCAGAACATTCAGCTCACTATTTCTTGTAGTATGCAGGAAACAACCAAGTAGCAGCAAACATATTGAAACATCATCTTGGATATCAGTAGAAATTTGATCAAGCAGTGATGGAAAATCTTTTCATATTTCTTTCGAGCTTCCATAACCTCACCAAAGGTTTCTAAAACAGGACAATATCGTGACAAGGAGAAGGAAAGAGAAAGAGAAGCAGCAAATTATTTTCATTAGCATTCCTTCTACATGAGCTCTTCAACCATCACCAGCCACCTCAGAACTGGATCAAATCAGAAGGCGTAATTTAACTTCTTTCTAAAACTGCATTTTGTTGCTCTGCAGCACAGAACTATTTTTAGCTGGTCATCATCAACACATCTATCCCTTGCATGCTGTAAAGGGCCCATAACTGCTTTGTTTTCTATCTGGTATGTTCTTAACACATCTATCTGTAACAGCATCTTGAAACTACTGCTAGCAAAGATGTACCACAGGAGCATGAAGAATAGATTTGAGAAGAAACTCATTGAAGTCATTGCAAGTCTAAAATGAAACGTCAGCCAAACATTCTGGTGATTCTCGACACTTTTGTGTGACTGTGAGCACTGCTCATCGCTTTAGGTAGAAGGCTGCTTTTAAGCATTGCACAAGATGTTGCTCATTAATACCGGTAGTTAATCGTTAACTTCATTCAGGAAAAGATAAGGCCTGGAGCTGCATATGTTGAAGTGTGTGTCAGTAACCAGCTGAAATGACTGAGCGATAGCTGGACACACACAGAGATCCTCCAAAACCTTTACAAGCAATATATTATCCACTGGGTATCTCACAATTCTATGAAGTTTTCTTCTAACGTTTACAATTTTGACATGCTTGTATAAATAACCCACTGTCAACCATGTGGAACATGCTTTGTAGAGTTAGGAATCCAGCAAGAGACCTGCAAACCATTGCTACAACCAGCTGGACCACCACATTTTCTTATTAATTCTCTTTTTGAGAACTGAATTACCTAGACTAGTATATACCAAAATAAAACAATATATTTTCTCTACACAATCCATACATTTACAGATTTACCTTTCAAGGAGTATATTAGACATAGCTGTATTACACCAATTATTCATCTTTTTTCATTAGTCAGACAGAAGCAGCTCAGTTCAGGTTTAAACATTACCTTCCCAAGCAGTTACTCCTTCTATATCAAGTATTCACATTGAAGAAATTTCTCTCAGACTGTTTGATGCTGCAGTGTTCTCAACATGAAATGGCACGTTGGTCTTAGCCCATGACATTTCTGTTACATATAACAAAGAAGAACAAATGCAAAACAAAATTAGAATTAGACTTGTCATCTAATTCTAGATTGAAGATGACTTGACATGAAATTGTGAAAAAGTGTCAATGGCAGTGAAGCACTTCAAGGAAATAAAGCTACTCTCACTAGATAGAAAGCCATGTCCCCCATATATACTAAAAACATGTAGATACACACACTATATACACAGAGAAAGGAAAACTGGGAAACTGAAGATCTTACAAGTGCATGTGAAACTAGGAAAGAAGCTTACTTGTTTCTTCTCAAGCCTTTACATAGACACTTTAAATATGGAACACAATCTAATTTATTAATGATACAGAACTTTATTTTTTAAGACAAGGGAAGAAGTTCTTCCTACTGCCTCTCCAAATAGAGAACACACTAACCGATAGGTTTAATTTCCCTTTGGGCTGGTAGTTTCTAAACATTGCAGTGATTTTGCTTCAATGCAAATAGATACTACAATTTTTTTTTTCCTCTTACAGCAAGTGACTTATCTGTTTCTTTAGATGTCACTGACATGTCCCAGGTTAACTTCAAGTGTACCTAACCAGCACAAGTTAGTAACATGAATGCATATGTAGAAAAGACACGTGCAAAATACTGATTAGATACTTGGTGAAGTGATCGAACGTCCCCTCAAGTTAAACGATGCAGATCCTTATCAGCTTTCTGGCAGGTCAGCAGAATCAGAAGGGTTTGGACAAATACAGACCAGTTTTATCTGGTGTTGAGCGTAGGATTACAAGGGAAATTGTACCAACACTTCCAAAGTAAACTTACAGCTTATGGTCTTGACTCCTCCAGATCTATTTGGATTTGCTTGCTTACTCAGTATCTTGGAAACTGGATCATGAGTCATCTTAGATAAAAGACAGTCAGTGAAAACTATTTATAAAAAGGAATAGCAGTGAATGGCTAAAGCCAGTGAGGATTTCTAAAACTACACTACAGCTTCAAGAATTTACTTATTCCCAACAAACATGTTTTCTTGTCCATATTTCTACTTAAATGTGGTCTCAGTTAATTTCACAGAATGATAGAATGGTTTGGGTTGGAAGGGACCTTTAAAAGACAAGGATGTTGAGGAGAGCTGGCTGCTCTTCAAAGATGCCCTCCTGGAAGCACAAGAGGTCTCCATTCCTCTGAATAAGAAAGTGGGCAGGCGAGGTAAGAAACCGGGATGGCTCAGCAAGGACCTTCTGAGAGAACTGAGGGCGAAGAAAGGGGTGTACAAGCTCTGGAAACAAGGCTGCGTCACCTGGGAAGAGTACAGGGATGCCGTCCGGACTTGCAGACGTGGGATCAGGGAAGCCAAGGCGCAGGCAGAACTGAACTTGGCAAGGGACGTGACAAACAATAAGAAAACCTTCTACAGGTACATTGGCCAGAAGAGACAGGCCAAAACGGGCGTACCTACTTTGGTAAATTTAAAAGGAGAACTGGCTTCAACAGATGAAGAGAAAGCTGAGGTGCTGAATGAGTTCTTCACCTCGGTCTTCACTGGTGGCCAGGATTCTAGTCTTTTTCACGTCCCTGCGCCCTGCATCCCCAAACCTCTATGTGGGGACCAAGGAGGTAAATCCCTCCCCACTGTAATGGCAGAGCAAGTCCGAGAGTGCCTCCTTAGACTGAATGAATTCAAGTCTATGGGGCCGGATGGCGTGCATCCCAGGGTCCTGAAGGAGCTGGCTGAGGTGGTTGCCGAGCCGCTCTCCATCATATTTGAGAAGTCGTGGCTGTCAGGTGAGGTCCCGGATGACTGGAGGAAGGGCCACGTCACTCCCATATACAAGAAGGGGAGCAGGGAGGACCCGGGGAACTACAGGCCGGTGAGTCTCACCTCCGTGCCTGGGAAGATCATGGAACAGATCCTCCTGGACAACATGCTCGATCACATAAAGAATGAGCATGTGATCCGAAACAGCCAGCACAGCTTCACCAAAGGAAGGTCATGCCTAACTAATCTTGTGGCCTTCTATGATGGAGTGACGGCATTGGTGGACGAAGGGAAGGCGACCGATGTCCTTTACCTGGACCTGAGCAAGGCCTTTGACATGGTCCCCCACCACATCCTCATCTCCAAATTGGAGGGAAGTGGATATGATGGGTGGACGACCCGATGGATAAGCAATTGGTTGAAAGGCCGCAGACAGAGGGTGGTGGTCAATGGCTCTATGACCAGGTGGAGGCCGGTAACAAGTGGTGTCCCCCAAGGGTCTGTCTTGGGACCGGTGCTCTTTAACATCTTTATTAATGACATCGATGAGGGAATTGAGTGCACCCTCAGCAAGTTTGCTGACGACACCAAGCTGAGTGGTGCAGTCGATACGGTGGAAGGAAGGGAGGCCATTCAGAGGGACCTCGACAGGCTGGAGGGCTGGGCTCGGGTGAACCTAACGAGGTTCAACACGGCAAAGTGCAAGGTTTTGCATTTGGGCCGGAAGAACCCCAGGCACCCGTACAGGCTGGGAGGAGTGGTCCTTGAGAGCAGCTCGGCAGAGAAGGACCTGGGGGTCCTGATGGACGAGAGACTGAACATGAGCCAGCAGTGCGCTCTGGCAGCTCGAAAGGCAAATGGGATCCTGGGCTCCATCAGGAGAGGGGTGGTCAGCAGGGACAGGGAGGTGATTGTCCCTCTCTACTCGGCTCTTGTGAGGCCCCATCTGGAGTACTGTGTGCAGGTGTGGAGCCCTCAGTACAAGAAAGACATTGAGATTTTGGAAAGGGTCCAGAGGAGGGCGACTAAGATGATCAGGGGGCTGGAGCACCTCCCCTATGAGGACAGGCTGAGGGAGTTGGGCTTGTTCAGCCTGGAGAAGAGAAGGCTGCGGGGTGACCTCATGGCAGCCTATCAATACCTGAAGGGAACCTACACCCAGGAGGGGAGTAAACTCTTCAAAAGGGCTGACAACAGCAGGACTAGGGGAAATGGATCCAAGTTAAAGGAGGGAAGATTTAGGTTGGATGTTAGGGGGAAGTTCTTTACAAGGAGACTGGTTAGGCCCTGGAACGGGCTGCCCAGGGAGGTTGTGGATGCCCCGTCCTTGGATGTGTTTAAGGCCAGGCTGGACAGGGTCCTGGGCAACCTGATATGAATGTGTGTGTTTGGTGGCCCTGCTGGGCAGGGGGGTTGGAACTACATGATCCTTGAGGTCCCTTCCAACCCGGGTGATTCTGTGTGATTCAGTGATTTAAGACCATCTGGTTCCAACTCCCTGCTATAGGCAGGGACACCTCCCTCTAGACCAGGCTGCTTACAGTCCCATCGAGCCTGGCCCTGAATGCTTCCATTTCTACCTGCTGTCTTCTTAGCTCCAGTTCCCTTACAGTTGTTTCCCTGAAGTTTTGTTTTCTATTTTTCACCAAGTAGTCCTGGAAAACTAAAACAAAACAAAAAGTAAACACAAAAAAAAAAACCCTACAAAAAAAAAAAAAAAAAAAAAAAAAAAAAAAAAAATCCAATAAATCCCGCAACACTAGAGAGGACTTGATAAACGTGACTTAATAAAATTCTTTATCTAGTTTCCAGGTCAGAAAGTGCCAGCAGTATTCAAGTATCTGACATGTAAACTTCTTGAACACTGTTGGTGCTTATTATTCCATGAGACAGTAGAGAATGTTACTTACTGTCTAAATTACGAAGCATGAACCACATTCTTGAAGACCAATCAAAATGCAAAATGTTCAGAGAGACATGATCAAAATAGGATGCAGAACTCAGAGTAAAAAACAAACCAATAAGCAATAGCCTGGTTTTCAACTCAATAAGCTAATGAGCATTATTTTTCATTATAACTTTCAAATATTTGGTCCCACATAGTATCAAATTTAACGTGATGAACAAGAACACATGTGAATACAAATGTTTCATAAATATAGTATAGTACAAGTAAAGATACTTTCCAGATTTGCAAAAAAATTTCATGAATAATCTCACTCATTTTAGAGCAAAATAGTTGATTCAATTAAATAAAAAGGACTACTGTACTCTTCTCACTCGATATACTCCAATACTAAATACATTAAAATGTAGATGAAAAAGTCAGGTAGCTCCTTCAGGATTCAAGCTATTTTATTTCCTATTGTCCACAGTTTTGACTGTTTCAGGATTAAAGCAAAGTTGTGTACTTCATATTTAGTGGTACAATCTAGAGGTTTGTCTTAAAAGTAAGAGATTTCTGTTCCAAGTAGATCTTTTACAAATTGTTATAGCTTCTTTTCACTTCTATTTTGGTAATCAGCTATTAAATCATTTCAATGTCTTCCTAGAAAGAATTTCTTAAAATAAAAGCAATTGGATAAAACCCCTCCATTGCTTCAGCAAAGCTGCTAGTCAGACCTCCCTTTAATTGGCCTTGTAAAGTTGAAGTTTTAAAAACCATGACTTCTTTTGTTGAACATCATGGCTTCTCTCACAGTCTACATTTCCTACAACTATCCAGAGGCTATCAGTTCCAAGTCTCCAATACCTCTAGTTGTTGGTTTTTTTGGGTTTTTTTTTTTGTGCTCTGCTTTATTTTCAGTCTAAAAAACACTAAGCAACCTTAATACGACGTCTCTCAAGGTTACAAAACTTTATTGCCACTTGAAAGATTTCATTTCTAAACTCTGATCAGCAATATAATTAACAACAGTATGACTCCTCAAAGCCTTCCTCCTGCACTAAAGCTTCTTTAAAGCTTCTTCCTTCTTCTTTTTGACTCAGTGCACCATTTCAGGGACAATTCTCTTTCATATTATAGAGCAATTTTACCTTCAAACTCTACTCCACTACTCACAATTACTTAAAATCTAGGAGTTGAGATTGTAAGGTATAACTCCATATCTCCTTGGAATAGTATTCCTACACATCAAGTTAAAAGAAACCAATCACACGCTGCCTATTCAGAAGTTTTTTTCAACCCCTTGAAGAGGAGTTAGCTAGAGAAATCTTTACAGCTCAAATTAATGGTGACACTTTTTCTGTGAGATGACCCAAAAGTACTGTAACACGGCCCATACTGACAGCACAGAAGTCTCTTATTATGAGAGCCCCGGGAGCTGCTGGTAGCAGTCCTGCTGGAGTCCAGGACATCACAAGCACACCTGGAGCTGCCCTTTGTGCCACTGCTCATTCACCCACCATTAGATACAAAGAAAAAAATTACATCAGCCTTCTACATACATAAAAATAAGTCTTACGACTGTTTCCACATCAGAGTGTAAGCTAAGACTGGTGGTATTCCTTCTAACTTCCTCCTAGCAATAGCAGGATAAAGGTGAGTGTGGTCTACATTTTCGCTTATGGAAAGATGGGTTTTATTTCTGTTCATAAGAAAACTGGACCAAGATGGGCAACAAGGAGTTACACACGGCAGTATTTATGTCATGAAAAGTCAGATGATTTCTCCATGAAAACCTTCATGGTCCCTTGAAGTACTTTCTGCACATCACAGATTGCCTCATTTCTTCCTTCCTGCTCTGCCACCTCCATGACATCCATTCCACTATTCCCAGCCTTGAGCTATGTGCCAGCATTTGCAGGTACAAATTGATCTGCTGTAACCTTTTCTTGTTTGGCTGCACCCATGTTGAGTTTTCTGCTTAGAAGCTGGAAGCAGGAGGCAAAACAAAACAGCACATGCAAATCTAACAGAAGTGATTCTAAAGGACAAGGACAGTTGAGAAAATGCACAGATGACAGAATTCTGATGGTTTGAGCACACGTGCATGCATTCCTTTCTGATTTCCATCATTTACATCGTCCTTAACACTACGCAAGTTTGCATCGCTGAAGCAAAGAGGCTGTCTTGATGTAAAATTAGTCCCAGACTAAATGCTCTATTTTAATGAAGGGGGCTCAGAAGGTTGAAAAACCTTCTCTTTGCCATTTGATCTGAAGAGGAGTCCATCAAGCATTTCTTTATACTGCAAAGTACAAATTCCCTCCTGCAATAGTCCACACAGAAAATAAATCACAGCAGTTTTCTTAAACTCATCATTTGAAAACCAAAATCACCTTTATGCTCGTTGCAAAGCGTAAACATTACGTTTCCTAAAAGCAATGTGCACTTTCATTGCTTTTTTTATGTACAGTAATTTTATTAAGGGGATTTCATTTTCAGAGGAAATTGAACAAAGCAATTTAAAAGTACTCAGAGGAATAACGAGCAGTAGTGAATTTTGGTGGATGAGGGAGTTATTTCCTACTTATTTTTCTATTACGTGTTCAATTTGGAAATACGTGAATAAATGATCAAGTAGGAAAGAGCCACATAATCAGCACCGTAAAGAGAGAAAAAGAAACAGTACATGATACCACAGATCTGTTAATAGCCATTTTGATAAGATGATCAGAATAGACTTGAAACTGCATGATTAAAAAAATCCTATTTAATACGTGGGAGAAAACACACACATTGGAAACCTCAAAGAAGCCTACTCCAGAGAGAACATCTGAGGTAAAAAAGAAAAAATGATAAAACTTAATTGTTTGTTACCAGTGGTGTCCTCAATTGTAAATTCAACCAGAGAGTCGTGAAACTGGAATGATATCCATAACTACCCTACACAAAGAAGAAATGCAAGGACTGAGGCACAGAATAAACAATGCATGAATGAATGAACAAACATAGATAAGCACAAGATGGTGAATTCACATTCATAATAATAACACACCACAATGTATCACAGGAGAATTGTGGAAACACAAATTGTTGGGGTCTTTTGAGAGGGTTGTTTTTGTTGGTTTTTTTTTTTTTTCTTTAAGATTTAAGAGCAGAGCAAACAGATTAAAAAGAGTTCTGCTAAGGATCAGGATCACTGACTGCAGAGGCATTGCATGTGGATCAGAAGAGGAGGCACTCACAGACCAACGCCCTCAGAAAAAGTAAATAAAATGTGAAATTAAGAAGCCAAAGACCAGACTACTTGCTCTGTTTCATGAGATCAGTTTTTAGATGGAAGTAGACTGAAAAATGATTTAATGTATTCGGCAGTGAAGACGTTGTTATCTAAAACAGCAATAACAACAGCAGAACTACAAGTACTGACTGCACGCATTTGTTGTAGCACTTGCTGAGGGAATATTTGTAAAGGTTGAACACACAGGATCTAGGCGGCACGTAAGAAAGAAATGAAATGAAAGTAATGATCCCACCTACTATTCCATACAAAACAAAAGCTAAGAAAAGTTTGGAGGCTTGCAGGAAGAGAGAATAACATTGGCAATACACATATAAAAGCAGCCAGGGCCGATTTCATCCTTCTCTGAATCTTATCTGATCAACCACAAAAAGTAGCAAAACAATTAGAGAATCGAGCATCTAAAGAGACACAAAGAGGAACACAATAGCTTCTTAATGTTTCTACCACAAACTCTTCTGAGAACATTTCACTTCTCAAAAGAATTATAAGAAATGAATGAAATGGAAAACATATTCATTGTGCTACAGTCAAAGACTTAAAAAGTGCTACCAGACTAATTTACTCTGAAACTATGAGCATCCATGAAAACTGCTATTTAGTGCTACTCCAATCTTGTAATTTCAGAGAGTTCAAAGGAATTCAGTGGAAATCAAACTACATGCTAAATTTGAAAGGGCTCCGAACAACAGTAAAGAGAAATAAAACTAGGGAGAAGAAAGAACGCGTAATTAACCTTTTAACCCTGATCCAAGCTTCACTCAAATCAACAAGAGTATTTCTGCTAGTCTTAATGAACTTGATACGATTTCATAACGTGATTTCCTAAGTTATAGGGGAAGACAGATACTAAGAAATATTCTGTGGGAAGAAAGAGTTTACAAAAAGAATAATGCTGTAATGCCTAAGTAGAGTTAATAGGTCAGCCTTACAAGTAGAGATGTTAAATTTTCAGAGGTGAAATTGGAGATTCATATACAGAAATAATGCTTGCGATAGTCTCAATTCTTGTACAAGTACCTTCTTGCTTCTTCAGTTGAAAGTAATAATGAGTTTTTATACAGAAAGAGGAAGAAATGTTTAGATAGAAAAATACATTTTTGAATCTAAGATTCATCAGCAACCCACTGAAATCTTCTCATGTGGCCTCTCAGAGTTCAGTATGGTTCCAATGACTTCTTAATGAGGTTGCAGGAAATTCCCACTTGAGTAGATCAGACCAGCACTATATATGCCAACATAACTGCATATTATTTTTTTTACTTCCATATTCAATTACAGTTATGTCAAAAAGACTCAAAAAAAAAATTTTGTTAAGTTATTGTACATACTGGAATTCTCATCTTTTAATTGTTCTAGGTAGAGAATTAGTGGAGAACGAAATGTGCTCCTGTAGTTCGAGACAGAAGAGAACTCTAAGAAACCATGTTGATAACACGGCCACATCACTGCACGCACTGCATTACAGCAACTGTCTTGTAAAGGAAACAGGAGAAGAAGAAACAGTATCTGCTCAATATGTTTGTTTTCAATACGCATTTGCTTGTTGTTGACCGCTGACATCATAAGCCTGTTTAGAGTTGCAGCACAGGGCTTGTGTGTATTTACAAGTTTATCACTATAGATCTCATTAGGAAGGTGCTCAATTAACAAATACTCAGTAAAAAAAAAAAAGGTATTTAAAAAAAAATGCTTAGTATTTATTTTTTGTTTTTCATTTTCCTTGCTCTCTGTACTACAGCAACCACAGTATGTAATTAAGTCAGGTAATTACAATGAGTTCCAAGTGCTTTCAGAAATCACTGCCCTCCTTGCCCAACTCAGTGCAGCCCTGCCTCCCATAGCAATGCAAAATGAAATGTTTTAGCACATGCATCTTGCTGCAAAGGATTGTTGAACCCATACTCCAGGCCCAACCTAGAGATCAGAATATTTCCTCTTTTTTTCCAATTTTTAAGCACAATACATCCCAAATAAGGACATAAACATGCAATTAAAAAGTGAGCTACATTGTTACTCACAGTGAAGAGGTAATCCCACAGTCATAATTCACTCCTACAAAAGCTGCAGCTGCCACAAAGTCCAAGCCTTTCACCAAAGCCACATAGAATAGATTCTGTGTTTCTGAGAAGAAAGTCAACACCTCTGACTTTCTAAATTCATTGCTGGCAAAATAAAGTCATAGCAGACATAAAAACTTTCCATTACTGTCACAGAAAAGCTTCTTGAGCTTTTTTCTTCCTCAGAAGCTGCTTCTTCAATATAATAATCAGTTACATTAAAAATAAGTGGAATAAACTATTTGCTTAGTGACTTCCTATGAGGGGTCTTACTAAGCACAGCACGTTGCATTTCAAAACTCTTCTTTGATTGTATACTAGATAGCTCATACTTTTTTCAAACCCAAGTATAAACAATGAGTTACACTAAACTGTCTCTTAAAAATAAAAATAATGTTCTAAGAAGATGGGTGGAAGAGCACAACACAGGCTGCTGATCCCAAGGGCTACAGTCATCCCATCCCTGCACCCAAATCTGCCTCTAGTCTGATGAGGGATACACCCCAGACCTCCTCTTCCCTCACCTACACTCACTTCTGCATCTAAAAACTCAAGAATTATTAATGGTGATCTCTTAATGTAAGAGGTGACACGTCTGCAAAGTACATCTGACAACTTTACAATCACCCCTGCTGAGAAAAGCAGCTTTGGAGCAGCCATCCTGGATATCTTTACAATGACTATTGTCCTGCACGGGCAGGCATTCAACTTCGAGTTGTGCTGATATTTTATGTGAATTAATGTTTTAACTGAGATTATGTCTGACGTACAAATAAAACAGTAAGGAAGACAAGTTCAAGAAATACATGCAAATTTACTGACTGCGACCTTAATCTCTCTTCACAGTACTGTATGTCACTAAATAATTTTTTCTTTACTCTGGAGAATCCAGTGCCCCATTACACTGCATACAAGGCCCTGTAAATCCACAACAAGCTTTCAGATAAGCGGGTGCAGCAACATCCATCAAGACTTTGTGCTCTCAAGTGTTTTCACGCAACTATACAGTGCATCGTGTTACTTAAAAGCTGAAACGGCTTGTCTGTTTCTACACAACTGTTAGAAATACATCATATGATATTTTTCAGAGATATATCTATTTTTCCAAATATTTTAAGCTCTGTGCAAATTAACAGCTGTTAGAGGTTTTCTTGTTTGTTGTTGGAAAGGCAGTTGGAAAGGAATTCTTGATCGGCAGAGTTTAACAACTTTCATGCACTTGCAAGTATTTTAGCTCCACATTTTCCAGCAATAGTAAAGGAAAAATTATTTGGCCAGTATTAAAAACACCTTTCACTCTCACAGATTTATATGCATATCCAATGCTCTCATTCATGTCTGAAGCCCAGTAAATCATACTCTATTGAGATCACAAATGTATTAGGACTTCCTCTTCAGTGAGACTTCAGGCATTTTTCTCCTCGTGTTCGAAACAGTATTTTCTCATAAAATTTTCCTAAGATGAGAAGCTATAATTTCTTCAGGTGCAGTAAATGCTAAATTAGCATGCCAGTAAAACGTTCGAATTTAAATTGATTATCTTTGATTTCCTTGAAGTACCAATTAACTGCCATTCTACCAACTTGAATTAGAAACAATTACATGCATGCAGACAGTCACGTAGCAGGGACCTATCTCCATTTACATAACAGAGGAATAATTTACTGCAGGCATGAAACACAATGCAAATGCTATAGTAAAGCAGTACTGTTGCTGATCCCACTACCCACTGTGCTATCTACTGTAATTCTTCCAGCACATTATCTCCTACAGTATAGAGGACTTGTAAGACATTTACTGCACAACATCATCAAGTCAGGAATCGGCTCTGGGAAGTAAATAATTACTTGTCTAACTTTATTTTTATTAGCAGAGCTGCAGAAGTTAATGGGTTAAATCCTGTAGTTAGGTAGGCATGTTTTTAACTGCTCTGTCAAAATGATACAACTCCAGAGAGTATCTACAGAAAACTTAGCATTTGTAAACTATACTTCATACATACATAATCGTATTCCTAAAGGGAAATGTATCTTAGTAATAAATGCACTGAGTAAATTAAGCCTTTTCTGCACAAAACACATCTACGCAGCCATTCATTTTCATTCATTATACAAGTTTAGCATGCTCCAGTGCCACCAAAGCAGCAAGGCTGACTTCCCTGAACTGCTGCCTTCCTCCAGCCCCTTCATCAATAGTCTCCAGACTGAGGTCGGTCCTCACACCCAGCGTGCTGCCTGCTTTCCTAACACAATGCTTGCACCGCATGTTCTTTATTTCTCTTCCCTCTATTTTCACTGCTCCTCCTTTTCCTTTTTCATATGGAATGAGAGATAAATGCCAGTCAAAGTGAGCAGCATGCTAGGCGTGCTCAACAGAGGAATCTCCAGATTGCACTGCGTGGCTGATCCCAGTCTTGGCTGCAGAACACCAGCCCCTTATAAATGCTAACCCACCATTCAAAGATCCATTTCACTTAATTGAATCCTCCCACTATTCAGTTTCTCAGAGACCAAAGACCTGCAGTTACTAACAGATCCAACATCTGAGCCAGCACTGCACAAAACAGGCTTCTTTACTCTTAGATCAAATCTAGACTTAGTTTTAGCAATCATCATGATTATTTTAGTATCAAATACTCTATAATCTACAGATATAACACAGGAAAACAAAAAAGCTAAATAGCAGCACTCAGAGCTGCGAGAATTACAACCGATAAATAGTTTCACGTTTGCTTCATAAGCAACTGGAAAGTAAGAGGGTTACTGTTGGTTAGCTGTTTGCTTCTAACTGATCTGCAGTCATTTAAGCAAGATTCACGTTCACATTTCAATATTTAATAAAAAACATAGGATGCTAAGCACATCACTCTGAAGATGCTGATTATATTACAGTAAAATGCTAACTTCCCAACTTGCTGTATTAATCAATAAGGTTGCCTCAGTTGCACAACGATGATTAAATTTTCATTGTAGTTCACCAAAAGTAAGATTAGCTATAAATATTTTAACAAAGATAATGAAAGAAAGATTGTTAATTTTATTTATTGTAAAAAGCATTTTTAAAACACCTTTCAAAAATAAACTGTTTGAAAGATTATTTTTCCAGAAATTGATTTTTAAGAATCAGTGAAAAAGTTATGGAGACGAAATTCTTTGCCTGTGTGTCTGGCTTTTCATAGTACTCACATGTTTTGAATGAGAACTGAAGCAAGGGACTCCTTTCAGAATCAAGATAGCAGTATGGATCTTATGTACCTGTAAGAAAGGAATAGAAACAGAACTTCTAAGCGTAAGGGTTAATTGTACCCATTTCGTTAATGAAGTACAAGGTCTGAAAGGTCAAATTTATTCTACTTCACATAAGACAGTGGAGTTGCCCTGGAAGATCACACAGGTAGCCAGGGAGAGCTTAACTCTCAGCAATTCCTCTTGAAGAACACAGAAGAAGACTTCAAAGTCAGGTTAGAAATTGTGTGTGCTGGAGTGGCCACGTTCCCAGTTGGACTGCCCTAAACAGTGGTTCATGGCAATAGCAAAGTCTCTGCGTAAGTCTGTCTTTTGAAGCTCAACTCAGATGCTGTTTGTCTGCTGCTCTTATCACAGCTGTGACTAGCAGAAACATTACAGGAGCAAGAAGAGACTGAACAGCAAATGCCATAGAGAATACACACCCATACTCAAACTGTTGAGGAGCAAATTCCACACTTAGGTAACTTGACCAATTTGGGCAGATACAAATGTGTAGCAGAGAAAGATTAATTTCATATTTTTCTGATGTAATCAACTTGGGTTTGAGACTATACATGGAGAAGAGAAATACGACAAAGGATCAATTAAAAAGAACATTCCTGTTAACGCAGTTTTGATGCGAGGTTTCAAAGAAAGCACTCTCAATGAGCCAAACACAATTTCTGCCACAGCACTACCAGCAGCTGGAATTGCATACACACAGTGACATCTCACATTTGACTTAGCAACTTCACCCTTGATTGTTTCCCATTAGAAGGAACTACTGATTACACCTGGTATGCCATTTCAACAAAACGCTACCAGTACAAGAGAGATCTCGCACAGATTGTGCTACAGTTCCCTCGGCCTGTAAGAGTGCACATCAACCCAATCACCCAGTGGATTTTGGACCAAATGTACCAACCTATATGTCAGAAATGCTTACAGAAAAAAAAAAAAAAAAAAAAAGGTTTTGCAAATAGATCAAACCTGCTCTAGATAACGTTTGAAAAATTAGCAGGCATTAGAACCATAAGAGAAAATAGAAGAAAATAGAACTGTACCCCGGAAGGATGA
Organism: Centrocercus urophasianus; assembly: GCF_019232065.1. Taxonomy (NCBI): domain Eukaryota; kingdom Metazoa; phylum Chordata; class Aves; order Galliformes; family Phasianidae; genus Centrocercus; species Centrocercus urophasianus. Next base: position 5,823,852 of record NW_024884756.1, read on the forward strand.
AAAAAACAAAAAACAAACTAAGGTAGAGCAATACACACCTGGGGTACATCACCCCTAGCAGGACCTGGAACAGATGTTTGAAGTTTGCAGCAGCAACTGCTGTTCATGTACCAGTGCCTGGTGCAGCCAAGCCTGGCCTGAAAATGCGTGCTAAAATAGCATGCATAAATTAAGCAACACACAAGGAGCACGACAACAAAATATTTTCATAATGCAGTCTGACACTGAATAACTTATTTCAGACTCAACCGTTTGGACAGCAGACCAGCGTTCTTGTTCGGAGAAAAAGGAATTAAAAAAAGACAGTTATCAGCTGGAGTGGCCTGAGGAAGCAAATTTCAGTGTATGATTACACTGGGCAAACTGCATTACACGGACTGGAAGGCTCATCGTTACCTTTTAAAAACGAGATTGTAAGCATTTTAACAGGTTTTATTTTCTCTATTGATTGCATTCTGTTGCAAAATCCATCGTGTTTTACTTTTTTAGATGCAAGTGGACAGCAGCAATAAAAAGAAAAACTCCTTATCTACTTTTTCTTCTTGCACCCCTCCCCCCTTAGTAATTACCACAAATAAGTTACAGAAGTGACATGCATTCCTGTCTTTCAATCATGATAAATTGTAACTATACACAAGGAGAGGAGAGATCTCTTGAACGTACATTTCCACTAACTCTAACTGTTGCCTGGCTCGCTCCATCTGAAGAGCTGGTCTATTTTAATTTACGCTCACATTAACTGTGCCTGGGGTATTAGCCCCAGAGTGCTTTAGTTCTAGGATAATTCTAATTGCGTTAAGTCTCTCATTTGAGTAATTCCTGTAGGCAGCATTATCTCTTAAATCTAGCCTACGCGATCATGAAGGGCACACGGTTTATTAAGTAAGGTTGTAAATAATTCCAGTATATAATATTAACACCCTTAGATGCTTCATAGGTGGCTTCAGCCTAGCTTGAATTCATTCCTCATTTAAAAGCCGAATTTAAAAGTGTCCCTAGGGCACAGAATGTGCAAGACAACTCAATACCATCTGCGGTGTGCAATCTAAGATGTTACTGCTCATGTTGATACATGAAATGTAAGAATCAAGAACAAATACTCGTTCGAAGGCCCTATACAATCTGTTAGACTCTAGGAGGTGGGAAAATGTGTAAATGCCATCAGAGGTTATCGGTAGAGGTAGATTCAAAGGAACTGCACATTTTTATTGAAAAAAGCAGAACTCTGCCTGAAATTCACTTTCGTGTTTTGAAATGAAGAACGATTTACCTTAGCAGTAGCAAGTTTTTGTCTAGCAAATATATTTCAGCACTTATTTCCATAATTAGAAAGATTTAAAGTCAACTCAGCAAATAGTTGCAGCAACTGTTGTCACCCCCCACTCTTTCTCCTTTTTAAAAAAGTTTTTCCCTATGAAACATCCAGTTCATGTAACTACTATTCCAGTAAATATAAATTTGTCTTCAGAAAAAAAAGAAACAACTCGTCACAATAGTTTGTAATAACTTCCCAGAGTGACACCTAATAGGCAGCATTTGGTTTTTCTTCTTAAGTACTTACTTAATTCACCAAGCCAGGTTACTCCAATACTTCAGAATGCTTCCTTCACATTTCTGTTTCCAACTCCTAGTAAAAAAAAATAAAAAATAAAACAAAAAACAGTAAATCAAAAAGACATAAGATGTTTGAGCTTTATCATAACTTGGTTAGAACTGATGGGAGAAGCGACTGGATCTAACCTAGATTAATTAGTCAATTAGCATTGTCCATAAAAAATGATTATGTATGTCAGATCCAAATAGAATGCAATTTTTCATTCTCTGAAACTTAAACAGAAGCAGCCCACGTTTGTACTATTCAGGCAGAACAACAATCTTAATATGCACCATGCATTTCGTAATCTGCAAACACATCAATGAGATTTTGAAGTTCCAGAATTTTAGTGCTGCCCAAACTTTGCACAGCATCTCACCGCATGTTAAAGCCTTAAAGCACTGTAAAGCTCTTGGTCATAATAACGCACCTGAAGCTCAGTTTTCCTCTAAAAATTAGTTGGCCTATTAATAAGTTTAGACAAGACAATGTGCAAAGGTCAGAATAAATTAACTAGGGTTTTTTTTCTGCTTGTCCTGTTTTTATTTTTGCATGGTAATACAAAAAATAGTGCTGCAAGAATTCTCTTACGATGAAAAGCAGGAGTACATTCAAGGATTAGGGATGTGTCATACATTAACATTGTGGATGGTTGCTAATAGTATCTTAGCAAAAAGTATTTTGAACAGGGTATCAGGAATCATGTTTAAGGGTTGACTTTGCGAACTCGTCTGTTCAAGATGCCTGGTTTTAACACTAGAGGGTGACAGCTTAGGACAATTTTTGTCTTCCTGATCTGCTACAATCATGAAGGACTGCAAGCTGCCTCTGACTGTAGTGTGGAGATGAATAAACTTCACACTTTCCTTAATGAAAATACATTAAGGAAAGGAATACAGCGTTGAGATTTTAATTGTTGCACAGAAGATAAAACGTACTTGGATGTTTTACATGTGTCACATGCCAAGATAATCACAGCACGAAGAAGAAAGGCGTAACCAGTCTGGCAGATGTTTGCTGCATCTCAGTGCAGTACCATCTCCCCAGGCACTGCCTGAGGCAACAATCAGCAGCAAAGCCCAATGTGAACATCAGAACGAGGAAAGTCACAAATGCAAATATTAATAGCCACAGCCAATCTCTTACCTTCAGACAGACCGGCTGAGCTAACTGACTACGCAAACCTTACTTACATCGCCTGCTCATTCTGCTCAGGCCCAAGGGTTACAACTCATGTCAAAATGAAGAACTTTGAGATTTTGCCACAAGCATTTATTTGATCTACAAATCGGTAATTCTTTTTAGAATAAGATAAAGTAGATTTCAGTTATTCTACAGGAAGTATCAGAGCCCTTTTTAAAGCTCTTAAGTATTATACCACTACTGAGTTTTGGTATAAAAAAAAGAAACAGCACACTGGTTTAATCTCCAAGGCAATCATTCAGCTATTATTTAAAATTAAGCTCTAAACCTACACACATATGTGAGAAAACACAATCAATTCAATTTTACGCGAAAAACTCTAACGAAAACGTTACCAAATGGCCATGCTTACAGTAAGGTCCAGCAGAAATCAAGTAGTACGTGTTAAAAGAAGTACGTAAATGAATTAAGGGAACATTCTTAAATATATTTGGTAATCAACTAAACCCCAATTCCAGCCCCACTTCGGCACAACCTCAGAAACAGATGGTTATCTTTTCACCTCTAAAAAGAAGCAGTGTTTGATAATTCCATTTTCATCACCGACCATCTGTCTGATCATGATTAGCAGCAACAGAATCATTTACCTGATCATACTTGAGGAGAAATTAATCTTTGACATTTTTGAGGAATTCGATCATCTTAGTTCACCTTCAAAGCAATGCAGACTCCAAGGTCTTCATCTCTTCTGTCAAACTACGAATCTTTGCTCAGATACTAACTGAAAAAAGCATCTGAATTGAAATATTAAGTTTACTCTAAACATACGCACTTAGACCTGTAGCCACAAATCCATAGTCCCTAGTTTCTAAGAAAGTCAAGAATGTCAAGTGAAACCAGAACAACTCTGCAACAATAAGAAAAATAAAACCTGTCGATTTCAAAGCTATCAATTGAAAACGGCAGGCAAAGCTCAAAGCTGACCCTTCGACAATCACACATTTCACGCAGGAAGGCTTCTCCCCTGCCCAACTGCTTCTCTTAAGCAAGCCTTGCTTTCAGCGGCTACAGCAAGGTTTTTATAGAGCATAAAATTATCCAGCAAGCACAGTCTAACTTCAAGTAGAAAAAAAATCATTTTTCCTCAGTGGAAAACATAAAATGGTTTGGAAAAAAAGGTCCTTGTACTCTCTGTGAGGGCAAAGTCTTTTTCTTTTTAGTTCAGCAACTATTAGACTGCCTAAACTTAACGAAGACCAAAAAGTCGCATCTGGGGATCTACAGGAAAGACTTGATTTCTTGAGTTCTGAGGCTTGGCTGCTATCGCTGCAAGTAACACGCACTGATCCTCTCAGGACTCTACTGCTTGCACTTTCTTCCCATACATTATCTAGCCCTCTCCAGTCATCATTACGTTCCTCTCCCTGCCTACTGAGCCCAGAAGTACCTCAGCTAGAACACGGTAGAAAAGCAGCCTTCTTACCTCTCTTTCTAGGCCGTAGCTTTTAATAGAACACATACAAGGCTGAAAAACTAATATGTTGTCCATTTATACCATCTGTCATACACATCACTCCAACAGAAAACTGAGGATAATTCTTCCATGATGTGGAATTGCAATGTTTGCCCCTATAGGGATGCTCTTGAACAGTCAGCAGCATTGATACCTTGGCCTGTCAGTGTTTCTATTTGCATGCCATATGTTTGCATGAAAAAAATTCAATTCATGTCTTTTGAATTCTTATTCCTCACAGCATTTTATCATTCCTGAAGCGTATCTTCAGTAAAAGGCCTCCCACAAACACAAATTATTTAAGAAACTTTGCCAAGCATTCCTTCTCCTTGCTTGGATACAGGAAACTACGCTTTTTCTGACACAAACTTCAGCGTATGTAACATTCCCTTCTCATCCTCTGTTACTAAGCTGCAACCACAGCAGATTCTGAACTATCTGCAGATAGAGCAGTAGACTATTTTGAGGGAGAAGCCTTATGTCCAGTCCATCAGATCTGACTTACATTTTCTGTATTTCAGTCATCAGCAGTCTTTGTGTTCAGTAAAACAATGCAGTAACATCCCACAGGTCCTGTGAGTAACATCATTTCTCTTTAGTGGTTAGAATTCCACACTTCAGTAACACATCCGATATGACTAGATGTGAATTTATGGTGTCATTTCTGTCGGAGTCTTGAAGCCTCACCAAAAACATGTAATTTTCTGTTAGTTTCCAGCAAAAAGACAACAAGATCCATTAAACAGCTACCTCTTTCCAGACACATCGAGATGTATTCCAAAAAAGGTACAAGAACTCCTCTAAGTCTGGCCAACGGCTCACTTGGTTACAGTCTTGTTTTGATCAGATAATCAAGCACACACAGATTTCTTCAAATTAAAGCCATTCTCCTGCACGAAGTAAAATCAGGCCTCACTAGACTGTAAGGCTGAGAATATTTAGCGACAGAATATCCCGAGTTGAAAGGAACCCCCAAAGACCACCGAGTCCAATTCCTGTTTTCACACAGGACCAAACAAAAATCAGACCGCACGTCTGAGAGCACTGTCCCAGAAGTCACTGAGCTCCAGCAGCTCTGCTCCATGCCCACCGCCTGAAGAAATGGAAATTGATTCACCTAAAAATGACATCAAGCCCATGGAGGCAGAGCCAATGCAGGTGGATCCACCTCCATCAGGCCCAGGCAAATACTGTAACACCACGCTTGCCCGGAGATGACGTCACATCTGTCGGCAACGCACCAGGGGCTCTCGATTTCTTCTCTCTCTTCCCCAACTATTTCACCTCTCACAGCAAATTTAAAGAAAACAATCCTGGATTTCCCACAGCAAAAGTTCTGTCCACACAGCCAGGAACAGCTGGCGGATACCAAATGATCAAGAGCATCACATCACCCCCTTACGTCTTTACAGAAAAGAGCAACGACCCAAAGAAAGAACGCCTTCAGACGCAAACACAGCAGAGGCCCAAGCCTCCCAAGTCTTATAGTCCCAAGTGTGGGGGAACACGACCCCACACACCCCACACAAAGTGTGGGGG
>NW_024884756.1:5829650-5921698 GCF_019232065.1 Centrocercus urophasianus
ACACACCCCACACAAAGTGTGGGGGAACACGACCCCACACACCCCACTGTCCCACAGTACCTGAAGTTCAAGTGTATGTGAAGCAAACGTGTGCCATTGAATTCCTCCACCTGGAAAAAATTGCACTCACTGACATTCGTGAAAGGTTGTTGGATGTTTATGGAGATGTAACGCTGGATGTGAGTACAGTGAGATGATGCCTTTCTGCAGTGGCAATACTGAAAGACTAGTCCTGGTCTGGACAGCCATGCAGATTCTTGCAAGCGTGGCATAGAGGCTAGCAAAAACACATAGCAAATTGTGTTGAAGACGACTGCTTGGTAACTTCAGATTTGCTCTATCCCGCAGTGTTACTGTGTTCTTGGTATCTGTTGTAGTTCCTATGGAATTCAATAGTAGATAACACTTTTGTAGAAAGCTACGCCTTTCATCATTTCTTACTCAGTCTGTCTCTGCTGGCATTATCTGAAAGCCATTCTACTTTTTAACAGCTAAAGACAAATAGTCTAAAACACCTGAAGGAATTTAATTAATTCAATGTATTTTTATTGCAAACAAATCATACAGTAAGCTTCAAAGCTGCTCAGAGACCGTGTTCAGCATTCCTATTTATCAGACTTTTTCTGTATGTTAGCTCACATTTTCATTTAACTGCTTCTCCTTCGTACACCTTTATCATGTCTGTTATTACGTGAATCGTCTTGCCAAGCTGAATAATTTAAAAGAAGTCTCTTAACCTACAAGCATGGAGTCTAACTATTATTGTTACATTTTGCTTCCCGACTGCCACCAACTCTATTTGATGAATAAAGCGACTTCTACTTCTGTAGCTGTATAATTCTCAAACTCTGAACACAAAAGCAGCAGGCATCTGTTACATTTCACAACGCTTTTCCATGTATCTTCAAAACAAGGTGAGCTTCAAAGCTTCCCTCTTGTTTTTTTTTTTTTTTTTTTTTTTTTTTTTTTTTTTTTTTTTTCTCCTATAAACCTACCCTCTATTTCCAGCATGCACGTGTTGGCATTTAGTCTCTGGCAGCCCTTGTCCTCTCTAACCTCTAAAGGTTTTACCAAACTCTCGTCAAACAAGATCCAGACAAGCAAATAATACTTAATTCCAAAAGCCAAAGCCAGTCACAAAATGATACTCCAAAACACCCATGCACATTAGTACGGAAAGAGTGATTCCAAAATTCTACCTTCATAGATGATCCATGTGGTAACATGCAGGAACATCCCCTGAATATCCCATGCCCCTCCTTATCTTACTCGTTGAGAAGAATTTATTTTCTTCCTAAGAATGTTACGTGATTAAATTCTGCCAAATCAGCCATGGAGCACATCCCCCTGTATGTGTAGTGTTGTTCATTTCCTCAAGGTTCTAACTGAAGTGTTAGTGCTCTCTTGTTCCAGAATGCTACGGAGCGAAATATTTGTTTTATTGACCGCTGGCTCATTCGTAACAGAAGTCATATTCTCCTTAATATGGTTAAATTAACCAGTATGCAATCATTAAATAGCAACTCCCCACCAGCTTGAATGCTATGGTGTAAGATCAAACACACCACCACAATAAATAGCCTTATGGTATGAACGGCCCTGCAGCTCTGCCAGTGAACAGATGGCAGGTCAGATAAAAACCACCCGAGGCATGTGTAGCTTTCTCAAGACGTTTCTGAAGGAAACACCCATGAGTATCTCACACCTGTAGAAACCTAGTACTTCTTCAGCTTCTCAGTTTTATTTTGTACACTGCTACACACTGAGGTTGGATTTATTTTGTGCAGAGCGGAATAGCTTGATAAACTCCAGAAACTGGGAAAGGACACACGGTTTTGCTCATGTGCAAACACAGCATGAGAACAGGGTTTTATTATCCTCCTCCGAAGCTGCAAGTATTAACCCCAAGGCAGCCATCACTTACCGACTTTAGCAAGCAAATAAAGGAGGCAACAGCAAGTCAACTGGCTGAAGCTTCTAAATGGTGTTACGCACAAATCGATCATTTGAACTACTGCACCGTAGCAAGAAAATGCAAACCAGATAGAAAGCTAGATTTCTCTCCTTTTCCTCAAGTTCTGTTGTCTGAAAATTGGAGATGCCCAGAACATGCTGATGGGCACAGGGCTTCCGACAAGTGTAGGCTAGCCACTAAGATCATCCTAACAGGCATTGTTCTTTTGTTTTTCAATTTGTCCCGCTACTTTGAAGACTGCAGAGACAAGCAGCATATAATAGTTGTTAAACAACAGCACAGCAGAACATAGCTGGCACTACACCTGCACATTTAGTCCTCATTATTCTGCTCCTGATGAACGCTTGCAATTAATTCTTTTTTAAATTCTCTTCCCTTCTCTATTAACTTCTACAGTAAACTGCAGTAGAGAAATCCTTGCTCAAATAATAATAATACATAAAGTAAGGAGCAGCAGGCTTTTCTCAACATCTATCTCAAGGATGAAGTTTAGAAATCATACGTGCTAACTGACTACGAGAACCCTGAAATGTCAGGAGCACTGGAAAACGACCATGAGAGAAGAAACATTTGACTTATCTGGGAAACTGCACCTCCATATGAATGTGTGGTTGTTTACACAAGAATATTTCTGGGTTATTAGCAAAACTAAACTGAACATCAGGAAGGTGTATTTGGGGCTCTGGTGTTCTGTGTCCAAGTTCAGTTGCACACCATCTTCTGCAGATCCACTGTAAGGCATTCTTAAGTACTGCCTTATGTCTCATGGTCCATTTCTAGGTCCAACTCCAATCTCCAATTTACCTTGCATTAGCTTGCTACTTCATGCAGAGCTAATGGCATCTGAAGTCATCAGTCATTCTCAATTGTACTCTGGGGCTGGGAGTGAATGTCTGAGGCAGTGCATGCCCATTACCCACTCCTCTTCATCGCAGCACATACCAAACGGGGACAGTTATGTTTATAGAGAGGAAAACTATCATTTCTGCTATTGTAAGGAGATTGTATCGATGGCAAATTTGCTTCCACCTGTAATATTACTTGTGGGCATTTAGAGTCATACCACATTGTGGCTACCAGGGGTCACAGAGTAATGAGGTAACATGTAGACAGGTAACTGGGCTCCCACACTGCTTCAACCGTTCTCATTTCTCATCCACACGCTATCTTGTGAGGACAGAACAGAAAAAAATATTCCAGACTTGAAAGCCACTTGCATCTTTTTGATACAGATGTCACCCTTAATGCTGTGAAGCCAAAAATTTTGATGGCCTTCTAAACATGGCAAGATAGTCTTTCTTGACTCGTGATGAACGCTTGCTTCCTAGCCATAAATCCTACCCTGTTATTAAATTCAGCTGCTGCATTTTTTCTTTTCTAATATTTTACATATCAGTACAGAGACAGGTATTTACCTGAAGTATATTTATTTTTGTATTATCTCCAGCTTCAAATTTCCAAGAAAAGCCTTTGATGTTACATATTGCCACTTTTTGAGGATTTACACCTTTACAGTTTCAGCATCAAGACAAACTGCATGAGAATATAAAGCATTAGAGCAAGCCTAGGAATATTTTTCTAATCACTTGTAGTTTAACCATCTGAGCACAGGGCTTTTATTTCAACAAGCATCACACAGCCTACTCTCTATAGCAATACAGTCACTCCTCATTTGCAAGCGGTGTAGCAACTGGCAAATTATCCCTCTCACATCCAACATGGTTCACATGTGATTCACCTCAGGGAATAAACACAATTGTTCCAGATACATTAAGCCTTAGTGCACATGACAGTTAAACCAACAGGCTTTGGGGCTTCTATTATTTGCTATTAGTACTGTTTTTTGTTTGCATCACTCATTTCTCCCGCCCAACTCTGCAAGAAACTTCATTCTTAATCACTTCACAGCATCAGAGATGCACAGCCCTGCAGAGAATTCAGAACGTCAGCCCTCCTGGAACTGCACAGCTTAGTCCTAGATACGGGTATCAAACTTTGCAACAGTAAAAAAATTGAGAAGAAGATACAGTGCAGTGATGGGATTGTAGAAAGTAATAACTGACTCCTCAGAAACACACAGCACCAAGACACAGAAAGCAATCAATGATCAGGTTAGAAAGCTCAGCCACTAACCTGTTCACATCGTTCACATCTTCCACGCTCTGCTACCGGCTATGGAAAAGCACCACTGAAGATCAACGAAAAGCAACACTCCTCTTGTAATTCTCTTCACAGGTTCTTTTTTTTCCCCACTAGGACCATCTGTACACTGCACCTTGATTTCACTGCACACGTACCTTAGCTATGCTGCATGCAAAAGCCGTGTGTCTAAGTGCCCTGTGCCATTCAGTCCTGGAGACCACAGACAAAGCAGAATGGAATCTTCTACAAGGAGATCTGGAACTTATGTAACAAGCTGGAGAGCAGCCAGGGGTGACCCAGTATAAACAGTTTTAACTACTGAACCATGGATCCTGGCACAAGAACATGTAAAAATGATTTCTGGAATTTCTGGAACTGAAAAAGAGGATAACTGGTCTCGAATAAAAGAATAAACTGCTGCGTTTATCTGAAATTATTTAGTGCAAGTCAAAGCACGACAACATGGCACATCAGTAAAATACATATAGAAGCAGTAACTACTAGCATGACGAATATGTGTTGCAACACTGAAGGCATTATTGTATTATAAACATTCATTCAAACTGTCATTTCTTATGTTACACCTGCAGGAAAAAAAAGAGAAAAGCTGAAGAGTCCTAATAAATACTGGAAGCCAACATTCAAGTACTACATAAATGTATCGGCTACATAAACTTTGTTCCTGATGAAGACACAGGGATGCAGAACAGCCCTGTGGTTTGAAAAGGTAACATTAGTTACCACCACAATCACAAGGCCACTACTTCTGTGCTCTTTCCTGTTTTCCCTGTACTCATTCCAGTTCATACGCCCCTTCTTGGGAAACACATCTGAACTTGCACATCACATTCCATCTACAATTTCGTTGGTCACCCCAGCTGCTAAGCACATTGCCCTCACACCATCCTCCTCAACCATCTCCAGCTATGGACTCACTCACATCCACTCTTCTGTATTCATAACTGGCATTATCATCTTGCATTTCTCAGTATGGAATTTCTCCCCTTCTTCATTGCTCCATTCCCTAAGGTGATTCAGTTTTTTCCATGCCATTTAATAATCTTCTTTTATACTGATTTTTCCCTCCTAACTTTAACAGGTATTTTGATTAACATATTATAGTTTTATCGTCTAAGGTCAGCAGTGAAAATAAGTCAGGACTACCTCTGAAACAGCTGACTGATGTTATCCAGTACTAATATTTGCAAGGGTCTCTTCGGTTCCATTTCAGGCACAATTTCAGGACTCCACAGTGCCATTCATCTCTTTGGTATCCTTTACTACACAAGCCTCCTGCACTACTCTAACTCTGCCTCTGGGAGCAGCGGCTGTTCTCCCGAAAACACTGGCAGCCAACCTGAGTTTCTGTTCAAATGCAAATTGATCAGTCTTTTCAACATCTCCGTTGAATCAGAACAGAACCACAGTTTTTTCTTTTATACTTAAATTTCAAGTTAATATACGAATACCAACTGTGATATCACCTATCAGAAACATTTAAACATAGTCTTTGGGATAAGAAAAACAGACCTTCTGAGTCTACAGCTGCTCAGCAAACCCCCAAAGATTGCTTCAGTTAGCTGCACAGGCTTCGCAACAGTCAGGTGCTGCAAAGATTGCTCAGCAAGATCAGCTGGGAGCTGCCACGGCAGGGCGCAGTCCAAGCCACAGTGAAACACACAGCCTCAGCCAGGCACATCCCTACCACTGCTCCAGACAGCCCCATCCATTCACACCACGTGCCCTGGGAAGGAAACGTACAGACAGCTCGACGAAAAACAAGCTCTGCTCCACTAAACCAGATTATTTTAGCGCCATCTCTCTAATTTCTATCAATGCTCAACTTCCCCACATTTATGGCTCTACGATCTCATACATTTTTCCTGTCTCGACCAAAAGATCTGTCTTGCCTGGACAACTTAGCTTCAGTGACCGACTGTGAACATATTTCTTCTACTCATCTGGATACACAATCAGACTCAAATTATTTAAAGGAGTTTTCCTTAGCAAGTGCTCACATACAGTACTTCCTCCAGTATTCTAAAACAGCTCTATCCAATATCCACAACATTTATGCTTATGAAGCAGGGTAACATTCATACATACTCAAGCTATGAACTCTTCAAGCAATAACAAAACACCAAGTAACAGCTATCACAGAATTGTGCTTGGGTGGTTTGTAGGGGAGAGAAGTCAAGCAGAAATTATGAATTGAAGCTTGAAAGCGAATTGGAACACAAAGAAATGTTTCTAAAGTTAGAAATCCTCTCCTAGGAGCCCGTATGAGTTAAAACTCCTGATCCCAAAGACTTAACCATTTAGAAGCTACTGCAGAAAAATGAGCACATTAATAAAATTCAAGTGATATTTCTACAAAGCAAGAATTCTAAATTAGCAATTAAAAATAAATATTAACGCCTTAGACAGGAGGAAGAGCATTTAGACCTTAAACTGTGCCAACTGTATGTTCACTGTAGATAAAAATCACAAGTGTAAAGAAAAATAGCATACACAGATTATTACATAAAGGTAAAAAAAAAAAACACATGCCAACACAGACACTGACAAAAATGCAACTTTTAGACCAGTAATTATAAATATTTTCAAATATGATGTTAATGTGCACCTTTAAAGGATTTCACTGTCTTAAAAATAATCACAACCTATTTCCTCATGGCACAACAAAATACAAATTGTTAGACTACTCCCTGCTTTATTAACAGAGAACTATTAACTTGGAATAGTACGGCCAAACGGTATTGCTAAGTCTATTTTTTTTTTTTCAGCACCATTAGCCTAGGAGTTTAAAGACACAAAATAGCCAATCATCATCTAGTTCCACCCACAAACTCTGTCTTAAAATTCTTTCTACTGAAAGAGTACTGTTTGTATCAGACTCATCAGACACTCAGTTCTGTAGGCACTCAAGTCTTTTCAGACGGTGCTTTTAATACCAGCAAAATTTCAGGAAGCCAGAGCATCACACCGTCACAAGAAAAAGATCAGGGCTCTGGACATGCATGCTTTCTGCTAACTGCATAATCACCCAAAATCTGTACTACGAACAGGAGAAAACTACCGAAACAGCCATGCCCTGTCCTATCCTTTTCTACCTCAGAGAAGCGCCCTAAAGTGTGAAACTCCCAGCCATTTTTGAACTGTTTTTGCTCATCTAAAAATCCAATTGGAATACTGTGTGTATTTGAGACACCTGAAACATCACAGCACATGCAATTGCCTCTGTCAGTCACATATAACATAGTTGAAGCACACGGGACCAGCTTTGTTTTCCTCACATAAGGTCTAGCCCAGACATTTATACGCAGCAAGTTAAGAAGCAGCAACCCTCTTTTACAAGATCTAGAAGCTTGGCCTCAGCTGTGCTTTCTGCTAACGTACTACTGAATTGAGCAGCTTTCTCTATAGAAACACAGTGAACAACTGCAGTGAACGCAAAACGAGTCAGGGCTTTTACATATCACTTATCCATAGGCTCCCTTGTATTACAGACCAGTGTCTGCATTTTACATTCTTCAAACTCTTTTCTGCCTGGACAGTTTTTCTATGTTTCCCATTTTTTAATATCTCTGGAGTCAATGTCTACAAACACTTTAAAAACTACCCCCAAGATTTCCAAGTCCTTGCCTCTTGATGTAATTCAGACCATTTTCTTTTTAATTTCTCCCATCCATGATCCAAAGTTGTTTTAGTTTAAGTAACATTTAAATACAACAGTGAGGTTGTACAACTTCACAGAGTAAAAGCCACTTGACTATCAAGTGCTCTTCTCTTCAATGACGTAATGGGAGAAAATGGGCCATACTGATAGCCATGAAATAGGATGTAGTCTGGAACAGGAGACTGAGAAGCCAACAGACACACTGACAAGTGTGACATATTCTCTGAGGTAAATGAACACTATTATATGATCTGGACAGACCACCACAGAGTGCCTGCGGGCACTGCCCGTGCTCGGGACACCAGCTGGTTGTATGATCCACAGACTGATCTCACCACATAACACCCTGAAGGACATCACATTTCCAGGAACATGCCATAGAATTTGGATTTGAACTTGATTGCTTTTACATTCTGCACGTGTGACCAATAAAAAATTACATGGCATTTCTGTAGCGCCTCCCCTAGAATTTCAGGTGTATTTGGTCCAGAAAATCAAACCCAACAAAGCTTCCGCTTTTAAGCAGCGGTGCAAATTCCTGCCTATCCTTTTACACTGTGTCATCCACCCCACCGGTTGGTACTACAATATTGCTATGATGGTGTTCTAAAACAGTAGAATATTTTTCGTCAAAGAAATGATCACATTTTAAGTACTGGGGAAAAAATAAGCTTAGCTGAGCTTAGCACTCCAGTGCTAGGCAAGGTCATGCCTTATCATAGCAGATGCAAATGTTAGTAAAATAAACTGCAAGTAAAAAAAAAAAAAAAAAAAGACATTTGGAAATATGAAGAGGTCATTTCACTTGCCCCATTCAGAAATATTTATTCCAACTGCTGAATAAATGAATACAAGCCATGCTGTGTGTTGGCCAATGAGCAGGCAAAAGCTGAGGAGGACACTGTCGCTCAAATTGAAAACTTAGAATTGCAAAAAAAAAAAAGTTAAATGATTTAAAACAGCAGTATCTCAACAACAAGACTTAAGCTCCAAGGAGTTTGAGTTATTTTGCAAGAAGTACCTTAAGACGAGAGTAGATTGTTTCACCTGAGCTTACTTGAATTTTAGGAATTAAGACTTCCACTGCGGGCAAGGGGCCTGCAATATGACAGCGATGACGTTTTGTTCAGTGCAAGACAGGACATGCTTGCTGCTGTCAGTTGTAAATGCACGCATTAAGAATGCCAGCTGAAGCAAGTTAAGCTCTTTCCTTCTGTTGATTATTTAGAGAAACTGGATAACCGCCTGGATTCAGGCTGATGGTAGATGTACTTTCTATTTGCTTGTTCCAGCACAAAAAACCAAGAGGATATATGCTGCTTGCATTTTTGCCTGGGGGACAGAAGCTTTATATTGTAGTTAATGGACCATCGACAAACAGAAAATTAATTTGGCAAGAACTGACTTATGTTGTGGAAATCAGAAGCACAGTCCATTTTGAAAGTAATTAATCCAGACAACAGAGAAATGAAATGTCAGTCGTTCTGGATGCAAAAAGTTCAGCAAACTAAAAGTCAAAGAAACAAAGTCGTTTTTTGGAACGAGTTGACCGTATGTTACTAAGTGTTACGTTTTGGAAATGGCATACACAGTACCCATCCCAATTTAAAGCAATGTTATCTAGACACGTTCCATTTTGTAGCTCCTAATACAGAATACCGATCCTTATCTAGTCTACCGAACACCCTAAACATGTTCAGATGAACATGTTGTGATGAAACATCACAATCCTCATCCATGAAGTCTTCTGAAGTCCACCTTGAACAGAAATTAAAAACAATTTTATCAAAAGCAGCGTTTAAGCATCAAGAAGAGAATCTCAACCAGGAAAAATGCACTGCGTCAATCACTGATTCACTCAGACTTTTATACTGATTAGAACAGTAAGCACAAAATACGGCTGTAACATTCAAAACCTTAAGGCCATGATTTTCCTCATTTTGGTGATCACATACTCTATCTCAACAACACTTTGTACTGCAATTTCATCTCTCTACATTGACCTCTTACAAGCAGATGTAAACAGTCCGTATCACATCTATTCTTCGCATCAGTGTAAGCTGCTTACCAGAAAGGTCTGAAAGGAGTGGCTCAGCAGCACACTGCTCATCTTGTGCTTCAGACTGAAACAAGTTTCACCTGAGGGTTAAAAACAAATGACAGTGGGTATGATTGCATTACTTTTTTTTGCCATACTTCTTAACTTTGGTGGATTATACATCAGCCCATAAGGACGTACTTTCACCATACATGTTTTGATACAAAGAATATCTATCGTAAAAGAGCAAAGACATACAATAAAATAGCAACCAGCTAAGGCATTAAAGGGATTTTTTTTTTGTAGCATACAGCACTGTATCCAGACCCAACCTGACTTCTCACAGTCAAGTCAAACTAACACGAAAATTATCCATTTTGCTCTTGAGCAAACAGCTTCCATTACCAGAGAGGGAAAGTTGTTGAAATTAACACGTTGATCAAGCTGTACGTGCATTAGTCACACAATTATTCTTTGCTACATTGCTAAATCTATATTGACACAACTAACACGTTTTTAATTACTTCATATATAGTGACAAGAGCATTTTCATGTTTGCATAGATGAAGAGAGACGCCCTGAATTCATCAAAGGCCATCTTCTACGTGCTCCACCTTCTGTGTACTCTAGTTCTCTCATTAACCTCTGCAGATACGCACTTCTGTAACATTAAAAATAGATGGAAAGTTACTTATATCTAACTCTTTTGAGCAACTCAGATCCAGTCAGCTGAAGAAAAAAACACAAACCAATTTGGGGAAAAACAAGGTAGCTTTGTTCACAGTGAAATTCCTTGTTACAATTGGACTTGGGGCCACATAAGGCTCAGAGCCATCTGCTGAACAGTTTCACTGTTTAACAGTTAACGGGAAAACACGGTTAACTGTTACAGGAGTGATGACAACTGATGCTACAAACTGCTGCAACTCAGGAGGGTAGACATGAAACAGATCTTGTTCACTCGTATAGTGGAAATGGGCTAACTAATTTAACTATTAGTACATGGCAACAGTATGGGCACAGATTTGGCTACCACCAAAATTGAGGAAAAGGCATTTGCAAAACTTACTTCCCAACATCACATTCAGGTACCTTTTTAAATTTATGCTCAAAACAATCCTTCTCCCCTTAGTACTAGAATGAAAAGTGCACGTGTAACTTCAGTACAGAAATATCTCAGTTCTGGAAATTCACAATAAAAACCATGCATCTGAGAAGACAGTGTGGATTACAGGACTGAGATGACTTGATTGTTAGGGTGCCAGGGTGCCTCAAAAGAATTGTTCTATCAGTCAGAACCTACATCATGTCATATACGAGTTACCATGTATATTGTGCTGACACATTATACAATTAAATCACAGTTTGTCCAATTCTGTAACTCCAGTTTACAAGCAACAACTCTTTTGGAGTTGAGGAAAATTTAGAACAAACAGCATTTATGACATATTTAAGTTGCAGGAATCAACTAGTACAGCCATTCTGCCCTACGTGCTCAGACAGGGCTGTAAGTAGACTGAACGATCATCTCTCTTCAGGCACTTAAAAATATTTTCAAAATTATTCAGAAATATTTGTTTATAGCTAGTTCTGAAGCTAAAGAACTCTTCGCAGCCATAAGCACTAAATTGAGTAGGATGTTTGTATGTCTAATAAAAAGCACCATGTTTATTGATAGATTTAACGTGAACCAACTCAGGCAGAACTATTTCTTCAGCTACTAGCAATGCCCACAAATACAGTTAAGAAATGGTAGGCAGAGCCAAACTAGCAGAAACTCCTGTTATTTTAGCTATACAGATTCCCCAGGGAGATCTTCTTTCTGATTGCTGTCTGGACTGAATATTGTAAATATGAAATCCAGTTCCAAGAATGGATCAAAACATCTGGAGCTCGTTTCTTTCAACTAACTTACTTTCTTGCTTTATTTTTCAACCTCCCAGCAAACACTGCATTACCAACAGCCTCCTTATTTTATCTTCCCTATGCATATAGATTTTACACACATACAGAAGGCCTTTCTACTCTGTTCTACAGCTTTCCCACACGTATTTTATTCTGAAACAAAAATCTGATGAAAAACGCATACCAAAAACATATCCCAGTCCAGAACAAGATTCTTCTTGCTGAAAATTCAAAATTCATTTTTATTCCAGAAACTAACACCTGAATTTTCAAAACCTTAAGCCCAGTCCCCTACCTGGAAGCAGCGTATCATACAAGGAGGAAAGAAATCAAAGCGTGTACCACACAAATCCATCTTCATCATTGAAATTTCTTCAACCAAAAGCTTCAGAGCTTATTAAAGAATTTTAACACATTTTTCAGTTAAGTTCTGATACGCACTTTTGTTTGTTTAATGGCTGATGAGCCACTGAATTTAATAAGGAATTAATCATTACTGGACTTGAGCATTCTGCTCCCACACAAATTCCTGTGCATGTACACTTCCCTGCAAGTCCCATCTAAAAGAGATGCTGCATCATGCAACTCACTCACAGGAACGTAACAAAGGCAAAAATAAACAAAGACCTGTAATAATGCTCTGTAGAAAGACTTGATGAACTGTGATGCATCATCACCTTACTCCAGTGCAGTCCCTGAGCTCATCACAACCTCTTTCAATGGAGAGCTTCCTGGAAATAGTAGCAATTCTCCTGCTGTGCTCAGAATCACAAACAACTGCAACACCTACTTCTTTGGTACTGACACAACCTTGCCCATGGTGAGCAAAGCTTCTGAGTCACTGTCATATAGCTTGCCAGCTCAGGCAAGGAGAACAGCTTCTTTTTCTTTATTACAAAAAGAGAAAGCCAGTACTTCACATCATCTCTCAAGGCACAATTTGAAATATTATTTCCATCATTAAAATAATAACCTTTAGTTAAATCGGAACCTAAAAAATAACAAAAAAAAAAAAAAAACTTTGCTTCTGCTGTTGCTAGTTATTAGTTCTGAAAAAAACACACAGTGAAATCTCTTCCACTTTTAACACAGGTCTGATCTAACTATAACCACCACATAAATACTGCCTGGCACTGTGACTGCATGGTAAATAAAGAAAAATTATCGGGCAGCAGTTTTACTTGTGTTCCTTTGAATAGAGCTTTCAACAAGAGCCTCCTGTCTAGGTGATAAATCAAGTACAAACACCACGCACAGATATGGACAGAGCTTTCTTGTAAGCAGTCAATCTCTTTTTTCTTCCCATTTCTGGATTTAAGATCAAGTTTTCCTCTGGAAACATTACTGAAGGAAGGACTCCCAATTTTAATCTATCTTCAGTGAGCAGGTGATTTTCAGCTGCCAGCTTCATCATTGCTGCTATCATATCTCACTAACACCACAGAAACATACAAGATCAACACCTAATTTTGGAATGCTGTCAAAGGCCCTGCTGATACTACTCAAGATACAAATTTCTAATATAGGGAAAAAAAAAGACAGTGGGTGCAGAACAAGCTTGCTGACAAGAGCACTATCTGAATCAGAATACTGTTCCAAATACTGGATCCAGTCTCATCTACTCATATTAAAGCCAAGATTTCCATCCTGAACAAATCAGTAAGTCTAACCAAAGAATGAGTTTAACAAATCAAATGGTAGATCATTAAACATCATTATTAAAAAAAAAAAACAAAAAAAACAACATAACAAACAGGTAGAACTGTGAATTATCTGTAGCCTAAATTAGGCCTCATGGTGCATACATTTCACATTCATTGCAAAATGCTGTTTATTTCTTACTTGGTCTCAACAACTTTTCTCAGAATTGCTTAATACTGATTAGGATTTTAAAAAATCATTTGCAATGCTTTAATTATTAACATATACGGTAAGTCAGAGGCACATACCAAAAGCAGACCATGCCTGCTCATCTCCAAAATAAAAGCATTTTTCTCATTCTTAATCCAAGAGGGAACAAGTGCACTGATGATTGTAGGAAAGCACTGTGCGAGGTTGTTTGTTTTTGCCTTCAGATATATATATCTGATATATATATATATCCTTTATCCTGAACATATACATCTATATATATGGATGTATATGTTCAGGATAAAGGAAAGTAGAATTTCCCCTTCAGGGGAATATACTTTTTCCATGACTACAGTAGTTACTTCCATTCATACTTCAAAGCATGCCTACGTGTACACAACTACTACACTCCTCAGTCCTCCAACAAATACCCAAATGCCACGTTTCCTCTATTTGATTGAAATTTTCTGGAAAGGCCCACGTAGAGAAGAACACACAATTGTTTGCATGGGAGTTTCAGCTCCCACTGGACTACTCATTTTGAAAGAGTTTTGTCCACGTGAGCAAACTGTCACTAAAATGACTTCTGAGGGAGCTGTGTGTTTATTACCCGCTGACCATGGGTACCAGAACATGTGGAAAGAGTCTGGAACATTAAGGCAGTAAACTGAAAAGATATGTGAAGCCACAGATGCAAATAAACGAGTGGCTGTGCCTGAGTCACAGCGCTTAGACACAGAACTTGGGCAAGTAAAACAGGATCAACTGCATGTTTTTTAATTAAAGAGCGCTGGCAATAATGGGCTTTGACCAAAGCCGCCCTGACCAAATGTTACTCCAACATCAGACAGAGTAAACGTTAATAGAACCCAAAAAGTTGCCTCAAAACACAAAGAAGAGAGAAATGAGAACGGTGTTTACTTTTCAACAATAAGTTTAAGGAGGCGCTTCTCATTTTGTGTATGCACCTGAAGGAAGGAGCAGAGACTACGGCAGAGTCTTCTCAGTGTTGCACAGTGAAAGGACAAGAGGCAAATGCTCAACACAAGAAATTGCATTTAAACAGAAACAAAGGGGAGACTATCTTTTTCTCTTATTTATCAACCGTAGTAGTAGTGAAATACTAGAATGGGTTGCACAGAGGTCTCAGTCTCCAGCTTTGAAGATGTTCAAAATCAGACGTAGTGCAACAGTTCAACTGCCTACTTCAGCTGACCCCTCCGTAAGCATGAGATACAACTAGAAGAAACCAAAATGTCACTACCAACCTTAAAGGTTCTGAAATTCTACATACATAGATCACTCTAAGTAAGATCTCCTATTTGTTTTCATTCAAATATAACAGAGCCATCGCAGTAATTCAGGTGAACAATCAAAAGGAGAAGAAAACCTAATCCGTGGCCGCAGAGCAACAAGTAACTCAATTCCCTCTAGCAGAACATAAATTCACTCGAGCTGTTTGTACAATTTCACAAAGCATCCAGGAATTGTCTTTTCTCTCTTAACACCAGCTCTAAGTACCCGACTCAAACCCCATGTAAATCAGAGAAGTTTCTTCTGCTTACTTCAATAGACTGGGAATGAAAGTTTATCAGATGCGTATGCAATTTACTATGCAGACAAGTAGGGAGCTCAATTAAAAGCAAATTTGTTTCTTTCTAAAGTCAGTGGGAAAAATGCAATAGTGGTGACAGTTTGCATTTCTTTATCTAATTCAGTGTTTTTGTAGTCCAACAGAAAATCCTTAACAAAAGCAATAGATGTGCTCATGGAAACCCCAGAAGAAATCCAAACAAAGGCAGTGAGCCATCCCTGAACTTAGTTCAGCTATACAACACAGACAGCTAAAGCCTTCTGGAAAAAAAAAAAAAAGCCAATCCCAGAGAATAACATGCAGGAAAAAGAATTTAAAGCACTGCAAATCATATTTTTTTCCTGACAGGAGTGCAGTAAGTAAACGAGAGAGACTTGTTGGAAGCTGCCTACACACATTCAGATTTTGACAGAACCTCCAGATCGAAGATTTCTGTAAGCTTCCACATGATTACTAGCTACCTGCTTAGTCATTTTAAGCATGTAAGATCCAGCAGTGTTACACCAAAGCACATCGACTCCTGACTCTCTGAACAATTTTAATACTCAATTTAAAACTTTGTTATTGGTTATGAAACGATTGCGAGTTGCATGTCTTCCAGCTAACATACCTGTTTCTTTATATAACACAAACCCTCAATCTCATATTTTTCAAGTATTGTTCTTTTATAACAAGCCCTTAGATAACTGTACATCAGTAACGTTCTTAAAGCACCTTCGAACTGAAGCAAGGGGCTAACACACACCAGAGGGAATCCTGTGAACAAGTAAGCAAATGGGCTAACTAGTAGGCAGGTGAGATCGGTACAAAAATGAAAAATCCTCACTGAAATACATTTTAATCACTTTTTAAAGAAAACATAGGAATCATGTAATTGTAATCTTACGATTTACCTTTCCCTTTGCTCTTTCCTCCTCAAGGTTCAGTCTTGCTCAGCATTCCATGAAACGCACAGACTGTTTCTACCGAATCAAACTTGACTGACGGAAACGAGAAATACCATCTGCTGTTCAAAGCAGGAATAAACTGACAATTTAGAAGAAAAAAAAAGGCATTTAAAAGAAGAGTTAGAATTTTAGAGAGCCTAATTAAAGAGTACACATTAAAAGCCATCTTCTGAAGAAGAAATCAACAGGTTGCGATCCGCAACATCGATTTAGTGAGAAAGCCCTGTGCATTTTAACAATACAATCATTTACATGAAAATAAAGGGCACTGCGTAAAACAAACCTGACTTCACAGTTAATTACTAATAAATAGAGGCATCCAGAAGATGACAAACGCAACATGAGGCAAGAGAATGCATCTAAACAAGATATTTTATGGTCAGTTTAAGTTACGGTCAGGTCCATGATATTTTCCACGAGCTTTTGAAATTCCTTCAATAGGTTTCAATCCACAATCAATACAACGCTGTCAGAAATTGATAGATGATTAATATAGACACTGGATCTTATTGACCTTCAGTCAGATCAAAGCTTAGTCTAAATAACATCAAGAAATTCCTTTCTTTAATCACTCCAGGATATTTAAATTTGCTTTCCCATGGGGAAGGAATTTCATCATAACAAGCGTCCCTAGATCATTAAAGAAGTCTAAAACATACTTATGACAAGTGGATGACTCAGGCAGCAAGCAGTGCATCAGATGAACACAAACACATAGACACAAACACAATGCATCAGTTAGTGTGAATTTGCAGTTAATCCAATGCTTATTATATATACACTCATATACATGTGTATTATATACACACAATCATTACGTTTCCTCTCATCTTTCTTTCACCACGATAACATAAAATCTGTGGCACAGACATGCCTTCCATAAACCAACATCTACTAACAACTCAACAGTAAATTTACAATTCTAAGATCAAGAGCTGTGACGAACCAATCCAGCCTCTCCTCTTTAAACATGAATAGAAGCGATCCAATTAAAACCTCACCTTCCCTTTGAACACAGAGCACCAATGAGCACTGACTTCCCTTCGACTGATCCCTCAGAACAGCTATCAAACAGCTGATTGGGTACAATGCAACTCCCAGAAATTGTCCCTTGAGGTTTGGAGGTGTCTTTGGATCCTTTCCTAAAAGCTGTTTGCTATTACCCATCATCTAGCACTTGAAAGGTCAAAATAAGAGAACAATATAATGTGACTGTTTCCTGTATATTTTTGTTTTTATTTTTAATTTACACAGTGATACGACGTGCATTATCTAACGACTCTCCACACAGGAAAAAAGGAACAATAACATAGATACAGCCAACGTACCTGACAAACTTCAAGGCGAGTTGTATGTTTCTTTTCAATGGAAAAGTATTTGCTCAATGTGTAACTCAAAGACAACGCTCACTTATTTCTTAAATAAGTGATTAGTAAGAGCTTTGCCAGGCCTTGCAGGTCTTCAGTGGCTCTCCTTCAAGACACATCGCTGCACATTAACAGGGACTTGCTGGAATTGGCCAAACAAGAGGAAATATTGCTAAGACAGCACTCACTTAATTCCTCATACAACTTCTGTCAAATGGCAAGTTCTCAAGACTAAAGGTAGTACCTGATGGGATCTTCACCTGATATCAGTGGTAATTGCTCCCCAGATGTTCTGGGGACTCTAAAGAAAGATAGCAGCATAAGAACAGCAGTAATCACACAGTACAACATGGTGAACACCACAGAGCAGTTTGGGTTAGAAACTTCACCAGTCAGAAGACGTGCTTACTATTAGGAGACACATAAACGAAACCAATGAGCAAACACTTGACAGGGCTACACAGAGGCACAATGAGACTTGAGTGGGGAAAAAGAGAAAAGGAGAAAAGATGCTCTAGTAAATTTTATCTGGATGGAAATAATCATGTTTCAAAACGTAACGTACCAAGATTTACTTGTCTTTGCTTTGTTTTATGTTGAATATTTTACTACTGTTTTCTTTGTCATTATTGTTTCTCATATTCGATGTTTTTGTCCGTGAACTAAACCTGTAGCATTTCCCAAAATAGGCCTATGATGTGTAGTTGCTAATGGCAAAGCAACTGGCCAGATAACTTCATTATTTTGCTTGAGCTCAGTTAATAATCACATTTAAAAACAAATAATGCTACCTAATCTTTCGCCTGTTTAAGAATTGGGTGGTTACTTCGTGACAACATGAGAACAAAGGTACATCCCCTAAGCTAAAGCTCTGAGATAAACACACAGAAACCTTGGATATACTTACATCAAAAATTCTCTACATGTATCAGTAAGATCCTTGTCTCATCATAGTATGAAAAATGAGCATAGGTGATAGAAACAGGCCTCTGCTGACAAAATAGCAGTCTGTAGTTCAACGAGTTTAATTATATGTATCATTCATTAAGCATAGTAATACATTACACAATGAACCACTGCACAGGAACCAAAAGCAGATACATTCCGTTTGTTGACATACCACACTATAATCTGCTCCTTCTGCATGCTCAAAATTCAACCTATTTTTCACAACAACGGTAATTCTTCAGGACTGCTACTTACCAAGTCTAGTTCAGTCAGTACAATCTATTCTAACATACTTTTTAGCGAGAGATTTGAGTTCTTTTTCCTACATAACTATATGAAACACTTCACGATTCATCTAGAAATACAAAGGCTTGGCTTCAATTAAGCACAACTTCTGAAGCTTGATTATACTTTCTCTAGCCTGTTCTAATATGCTGTAGCAGTAAGGAAATCATTGAATTCAAAAAAATTCAGTTCACATTTTTTACTCCTAATCGATTCTGTTCAGTAATTTCTCATCTGTTGCTTTGAAGAGAAAATAAGGCACGCTGTGTATACATGTCTAGTAGAGATGTTTCCAGATACTCGTAATCGAACAGAATTCAGCGCATGCCAAATTGTCACAGTGCCATATCCTCTAAATTTGCCTGCACAGAGCAGAAACAACTTTCCAGAGAATTAAACAGTTACTGTTATTTAGCAGATAATAATCAAAGTTTACCTGATAAAATTTACTGTTGCTCAAAGGACAAATAATTACAAATGCAGGCAAGCATGCATTTTACTCTGTTAGATACTGATGGTACTTCTTGTTATTCATTACTTTTCTCCCATATTGTGTCTAAGTTTTTCTAACAAAGTCTGTTTCCAGCTATAGCACATACTCCAGACTGCCCTCACTATTAACATGCAAGAGAATATTCTGAAAGACTTCCACCTTGTTGGCTGTGAAGCGTGATTTAAAGCCACAGCTCTCCAATTTCAAGATCAGTATGTGGTGCAGAACCACATCAAAAGCCCTGCACAAGCATGACATCAGTTGCCCTTCCTTTGTTCACCAATGCCATCACTCCATCACAGAAGGCCACAAGACCAGTGAGGCACAATCTGTCTTTGACGAAACCCTTCAGGCTGTCTCAGGTCACCTGCTTATCCCTCACATGCCTTACCATCCCTTCTCAGGAGGATCCACTGCACCATCTTCTCAGGCACAGACACGAGGATCAGCACGCTGTAATTCCCCAGGCCTTCCTTTCATACTTTTCTTACAAATTGATAAAGTTGTTCCACTATTTCCAGTCACCAGGAACTTCACCTGACAGCCATGACTTCTCAAATATGATGGAAAGCAGCTCGGCAACCACATAGTAGTTCCTTTGGTACCCTGCGATGCACACCATCCGGCCCCATAGGCTCATACACTCACTCTCACGAGGTCGTCTCAAATCTGTTCTCTTACAGTGGGGGCAGTTTGCTCCCCGAGCCTCAGCTTAGAAGTTCAGGGCCACAAGAAGCATGGAAAGCCTGACTGCTGATGAAGACTACAGGCAAAAACTTATTGATTACATCAGCCTTCTCCACGTCTGCTGAAGCCAGTTCTCTCTTCTCATTTATCAGATGCAGTACGCTCTCCTTCGCCTGTCTCTTGGATCAACGTAACTCAAGAATCCCCTGCTGCTTTTTCCACACTCCTATGGGAAAGTTAGCATTCCCCTAGATGCCTTGCTCTGTTTGAGTGCAAAGGTCTACCTTCCTTGTTCCTACGTTCACTTACAACTTGGTGGATTAAGATCATTTGTGCACTTTTCTTGATTCCACAAACAGTTTAGTTTGTAGCAACCGTTCCTTTTCTCTCCCCCTCCCTCACGTGTGTATATTTT
The DNA here is from genome assembly GCF_019232065.1 of Centrocercus urophasianus. Lineage (NCBI taxonomy): Eukaryota > Metazoa > Chordata > Aves > Galliformes > Phasianidae > Centrocercus > Centrocercus urophasianus. The sequence continues at coordinate 5,849,977 of NW_024884756.1, forward strand.
TACCTTTCCTTTTTTTAAAACTCTTTCTTTCTGCTCAGTAGTGCATGTTAGCTCCAGGGACAAATACGAATGGGAAAACTGTGCATTCCTATCAAACATGTGAGGCAGTTTACATGTAATCCATTTCCAAACTGCATATCTCATCAAAATGAAATTAGCAAATACAACAGAAGTATAGTAGTCAATTACATTTAGGCAAGTTATCAAGTATACATGGAAGCAAAATCTAATCAGATAACTCACTTCATCTTAATTACTAGCAATGCTCTTTCCTGAGTATGAGGAGCTAAATATTCATTAATTCTGAGCAATTAAAAATAATGAAATGAAATTCTGTGATACCAGAGTTTGAAATTAGGTATGTCAGAGTTCAGCAAGAGATGTGTGAATTAGCTTTTTATCATTTTCTATGAGGAACCTTCCAGGAGCGCTGCAGTGACAAAATATTTACTATAAATGCGAGCAGCTCAGGAAGCTGAGGAAGATTAAAACAAATATTTGCTCTAGACACATGGGAGGACAACAGCCTTTATCATTATGCATTCTATGCAGTGATGTGTTCAATACAAATGACAAGAACTCAACTTGCCATTCACAGTGTGCTCAGGGGTACTAATCTGCATCTTGAGAAAAACAGCACTGTGGATCTGAGCCAAAAAAAAGGCAGAACAACATCATCTGCCATTAAACATCAGTTGAGTCTACTTAAACCTAACAGGACTCCGGATCCCGCTGACATAAACACCCCATTACCCAGCTCCCTTCCAGTTGTAAAGTACAATCATCCTCTCTTTCAAAAGTTATTACTAAATGCAAATACAGTCCATCAAGAACCTTCTGGAGTTTTTAGCCAGGTATTATCCAACCTTCAACAAGTAAATGCTATTAAAAGCCTTCAGCTGCATAATGGACAACAACTTACCAAAAGCAGAGGCTTGCACAACTGATACCGAAGCCTGAAATCAACTAGGAGAAACACGAATCAGTGGACAATGTTAGTTCTTCTAAGCTTAACTTACAGAAAGAAATTCAACATTCTTTTAAGTCAATTTAATTTTTCCTCAACATATCATGCCATTTCACAACAGACCTTCACATTATTACTGTTTTAACGTCAAAAATTGTGAGTACTTATGTTCACACGAGCAGGTATCATTACATGCCAATATTCTAATTTAGCACTATAGCCATCTCACTGCCTGAGATCTATTTTTACCCACATTGCCATTTCAAATACACAGTGTTGTTTAAAACCTGAGACTCAACTGTAATCTTGTAAATTCCTGCTGGAAATACGTTGGAACTACTTGGTTGAATAATACCAATGAGAAAATCATCAAGTCCCTACCTTGATGAGACATCAGGTAACAGACACTGAAAAAGCAAGTAACCCATCCCTTTTTCTGATCCTTCTCCTACCGAGAGAATCGTTGTGCAGTATTCAACCTGACAGTTAATTGAAGAGCACCTCCAGGATAAAAAGCATCAATTCTTCTCCAAAGAACATCTATCATTTTTAGGAATAGAAATCCCTCCATTTGGGTAACTCTTTTTTACAATACAGATTCAGTGAAATACCAAGATGATGTCCAATTCTCACTGCTTGATTTTGTTTTTTGCAAAAACTAATTATTTCCTTAGATAATATTCTGGTATTGTTTTACTTCAGGCAGCTGCAAAACCGCACAGCTTTTAGCAAAATAGTCATTGCTGCAATGTGGGAAGGGAAAACAATATGCAGTACTGGGACACAGATAGGAAGCTCTGAAGGTCTGGGAGCTGGTACCTATTGCAGAAGTGATCTGAGAAGTGGGCCCATAAGCAGGTGTCAGGGGAAAAGTGGTGATGAATGCCACCACAAGGTACAGGGAGAAAAGAGCAGCAACAGGAAGTATTTCTGCTTCCTTAAAAACAACACATTTTTGTACCATCTTTCACACCTGTGGACATTTCAGTGCCTTCAGTCCCTACACCTTAATTTCTTCCAGTTTGTATGGCTTACCTGTCCTAGTGACTTTATATTTTCTTGAAATTAAATCTCCTACACGTTCCTAAGCTGGTAAAATGGAGTAATTTTTTGGTACATTGAACCCGGCTGAGTATTTACTGGATCAGGTCACTTTATAGTCTGAAAATAAATGGTACGTGCATGTATGTGTTGACTCTTTGCCACACCTTATAAATATTAGAAAGAAAAATAAAGTGCTACTTTTTCCTTTCAAGTCAGAGTTTTGCAAAGAGCAACGAAGCTGAAACTTACATTCAATTTGAAACAGCATGGACTTCATGCAATTCACTTCAGGCTTCATCAAGGTTCTTTTGAATTTAATTTATCCTTTATTTGTTTGAAGTACAAAACCTAAATTAGTCCTGAAATGACTTACTGGATTATTCTTCTGGATTTGTTAAGATAGAAGTCATACTAAAATCACATCCACAACTGTTTAGTAACCTGGAGTTATTTCCATTAAATAAACTGTAATTGAACAGCAGCTTAAAAGCCAGTAGGATGATATGCTAAGTCCTTGCATCAATGTTTTAATAATTAGTTTTTACTTTAAAATTTAATTTTTAATTTTTAAATTTAATATTTTAATATTCACTAATCAACATATACTCCAAATTCAATGCATTACACATCTTGGCCTATTAAAGAGATGATGAAGAGACAAATACCTGCTATAGGTTGTGCTTAATATACAAGCAGCTAAACAAACTACTGAAATTAATGGATCAACTCCTTGAAGCTACTTGACACAAATTTGCTGTTCTTTGGTGGTCATAATGGCTTGCTTTGCTAGACTGCATGGGGCCCCATACCTGGCTGGTGGAAGAGCTGAATAGATAAGGGATGTTATCCATACACTAACCTGCTACATCCCAAAGAACAAAAAATAGAATTTGCCCTTACGGGATGCCAGCTACTTGGTTTTTCTTACTTCTCCACATCTAAGAGTTCTCTTGACCCTGACTGGGTTCAATCTCTTAGGTCCAGAACCTATATAGCCTCATTATACAAGGGCTGTTCCAAAAGTACTGCGTCCTATTTTATCATGTCAGCCCACGGTGTCAGAGGTGGATGTTGGCAATACAGCAGCAGAGGCTGAACCTTCCCACCAGTATTTCATTTTGGTGCCACGTGAGAGATGGCAGCAGAGGGGAAACCTGACAAAACGGCATCTGGCATAGAAGCACAGATGAAGCCAAGTCGTGTCACTGAATTCCTCCACGTGGAAAAACGGCACCCATTGACATTCAGTGACACTTGCTGAATGTTTTTGGAGAACAAGCAGTGGATGTGAGGCATCGGTGGGGTGTTTCAGCAGTGGTGACAGCAGCAGTGCTTGGCCTTTGCTGGTGCAGATTTTTATGAGTACAGCACGCAGGCTCTTGCTCATCACTGGTGATAATGCACAGCTAATGGTGGTGGATACACAGAAGTAGATTTTGTTATATCCAACAGTGTTACAGCACTTCTTGTGTAGGTTGTAATAGCAATACCAATTAATAGGAGGTATTACTTTCAAACCAACCTAGTCATGTCCTCTCTCTCACTTCTATTTATTCAAACATTTATGTTTCTCAATTCCTATGTAGCACACAATGCATTTTTCACAGGAAAGTCTATTTCAAGAACGCATTACTGAAAATTCTCTCTGACACGACTAACGTGAAGAAACACTTCACCTGGTCTGGATACTCGCATCTCCAAAACGAACCTAAGCTCCATGAATGGAGTATTCAAACCGGCTGCACCAGACACAAGGTAGGAATCAGTGTTCCACATTCAGCTCTATAAAGCTATCCAAGAGAACCCAGAATTTTAGCCCCATGGCACTTCAACGTAAACAAGCAACTGTATCTAAGAAGATTCTCATACGTAGGTTACGACCAAACACACCACTCTCCTGATCCTTACTGTTATTCTCACTTGGGAGAACGTTCTCTGGAGTCATTTTAGGAGGCTTCCAGAACATTTTAAGATTAGTTTTGTACATTTTTTAAGCACATTTATTTGCATCAGCCACAAAATCAGTTGTATTCCAAGACTGGAACAAGTTGACAAGTTCCAACAAGGTTGTAAAGGCTCCATCTGAGAAGGTGCTCAAAACCCTACTAGATGGGTGGGCAGCCTGTTTCAGCTGACCTGCCTGAGCCAGGAAGGTGGAATAGACTACTGCCGAAAGGTACCTTGCAACCTCACTGATTTTCTGGATTAGTTCTGTCCTCCACTCGGCAGGAGAAAAGATGGTTTTCTGAGAAAAACACTTTGATGTCATAGATCCATTACTAAGTATGAATTTCCATTACAAAACAAGGCAGACAGTTTACCATAAACTTCTTTTATTTTACCATCATTCTAACAAAGGAGCATCTTAACTAAGATCCTTCAAATGTCAACACTAGGGATTGTCCTAAATCATACAGTTTAAGCCTCAGTAGTCAACCAGCATTGAGTGAAAGCTTCGATTCGTCAAACATGTTTTTATAGAAGCTAAATGACCACTATTAACACACCTAAAAGCTCATCTTCACTCTACAGATCTTTCAAAAAGAAACATATTGATATCACTTCAAATATCAGTTCTCCTTTTATTCAGTATAAACAGTAGACAGCAGATATAATTACACTGATCTTAATGATAAGCCGCTTTTGTATCACCTAAAGATCAAGTATGTAAATCTTCAGTCTAGGAGTGATCCTAAGAAGCCATATAAACTTCATACTATGTTGACTCAAATTTCTAAATGGTTTATATGTAACTAAATATATAGAAGTAAATAGTTGGTATTTAGCATTCAAAGACTTTACTACTGCAGAAATACTGGATTCAAAAGAAGGTTGGGAATATGAGGCTCTTCAAAAAAATAAATAAATAAAGCTTTTCTCTTGACATTGAGTCACTGTTCAAAACTGCAACATAGAATTGCAAACCAATATCACAGTGCTGTTGTTCTTTGGCTCCATACAAACAGACACACACATCACACAACCTGTAGGATACCTGACAGCATTACACACCCGGTACAATGCTGCATCACCTTCAGCCTTTTGAACACATTCATTAGATGTCTGTTTTCTGGCATACAGTCCTGCCTAGTAAATAAGCAGGAATCACCAAACACAAGGATAAGACGACTTCTCGTCACAAAATGGTTCTCATAACACTTTCCAAAAATCAACTGTTTCCAATATTTTTGCTACATGCATAAAAAAAATCAGAAATCATGTGCAGAGTACAAAATACAACTATTCAGTAGATTAAGATGAACAGCTCAATGAAAGAATCCTCCCAGTGCACAACCCATCTCCTCTAAAAGCCTGGAGATAATAATTGGTGGAAGGAGTAAAGCACCAAATACTTCTTTAATGCTTTCCATGCTTTTTTTTTTTTTGCTTCTGTATATGCACACTCATTTCCATTTCATTTCCATTATTGCTTTAAAATACACTCCTTACCCTGTGTACCCAATGGAGAACTCAGTTTGAAAAATAGCAGAAATAAACAGCAATACAAGGAATGGATTTATTTGAGCTTAAGGGAATCCTAATACTTTCTCCAGAGGAGCTTTTTTTTTTTTCTTCCTTGTTCTATGTCAGCTGTCTAAAATTGCCACGATTACCATATAGAAGTATCAGATTTTAGATACTTGCTATAGAAATCTGTTATGTGCAATACATACTATTTTAAGTCTCTGAATACCTAATTCCTGCCCCAAAATAAGACTTGCTGAAGTCACTGTAAAAACATGCTGCAGCCCAACTGTTTCGGAACTACAGTATATATTGCTTCATTCTCCCTCACATGAAAAGGAGAAGATGAGAAGCAACGTAATCTAATATTGCCAACAAAATTGATAGGCTCAAAAACATTAAAAGCAAAATGCAGCAGAACAGCCATAGCTTCAGAAGGCCGAAGTCTCTCTAGTGACAAGAGCACCACCTACAGACTAACCAAGGCATCCTCCTGTCGTTTTTGCCCCGAGAGCTACCCTTCAGCTTCCATACCCTTCCCTTCATACTTCCATACCAAAACCTGAAGTATTTTAGCCGTCACAAAATGGTATTTGGCAACAGCGCCGAAGTTTTACACAGTTCTCATCAGCTAACTGCCTGGTTGGGTTTTCTTACAAAACAGTTCTACTAGTAGAACATGAGCACTGCAGACTAAGAGACCTGCAAAAATACAGAAAGCGACACCACAGTTTCCAGTTGTTTATCTGAAGTGATTAAATGATATTGGTATTTACCAGGCTAAAATCTGACCTTGCAAAGATGCAAAGCCCATTTCCCTGGATTGTTCCACTGGAAGGAAAAGTTCACTGCATTATTATTATCAAATCACCAGTTTCTGACTTCATTCATCACTGCTAAAGTCAATAAAAGACTAAGTAAGAACAAACTCAGGTTGAATACAAAACCGTCCTTCAAAGCCTCAGTTAGTGGTCACTAGGCAACCAGCTAGCCATCAAAACTAGGGAAACTGGCTGCCATCTCAAGTAATTTAATAGTACTATCCACCAGTAATGAGGACATCCTGCCATTGGGGAACTGTGCAGAAGGGAATAAGTTGTTTTCATTTTCACACAACTCTACCATCAAAATTCCACGGTTTAAGCACAAAAAAAAACCTTCAGGGCCAGAACTGCCTTCTACTCGTAAGTATCTCAAAATACTTTTGCAAATCTACAGGCGTTAAGTGTTGGTCACTGCCACTTATTTTTTGTTCATAATGTATTACCTTACAATAGCCCTGATGAATTTCAAGTAGCGGATTGTGACCTTGCCAACTGATAACTGCAGAAAAGCAAAATAAAAGGGGAGTTCTTGCCTTGAATGCATGTCATAACCCATGGCCACACGCAGAAGACTTCAGGCATTATAACCATATTGATAGAGGAACACACACAAAAAAAAAACTCTCATGACAGATTTGATAGTGTCAGTATATCAGGTCGAAGTCCAAATGTCACCAACTCATAGCCTGTATTTTGTTAAAGAACATACAGCAAACAACTTGGCAGCATTTTACCCATCTTAAGAGGAAAAAAATTCATTTACTGCTCAGTTTAGAAATGAGTTATGACTTCCCAACTGTTCTAAGACCTCTAGCAATACTGCAAACTTGTGGCTTATATACAAAGCTACTCAAGCCGAGAAACCTAAATTTGAATAGTAGATGATGTGGACAAAAAGGAGAAGTTCCAAAAGTCACCCTTGCTGCAACAATCCAGACAAACATGAGCAGCAAGGCACCAATTTGTCAGAGGCAGAAACACAGATTTCTAAAATGATGGGGCCCTGACACAGTACCAATTACGTGGATTGATAGGTTACGGTGTATCATAGAGATGTCGCACAGAAAGAACAGGAAAGACCTACAGACAGCCCCAAGGTGAAGCACTAGGCAGGTTCTTGACCATGAGGCCTATATTGAATACAGCAGCAAACTTTTTCAGGGCTTGAATCAACCTTTTTGATGCTTCTATGAACCGTGGGAGAATTCAGGAAGTCACAGTTTCACGTAATGCTGCATTACACTCAACTGAATTGAAACCAAATCCTTACTAAACAGCTTTTTAACTTTTCACTCTTTCTTAGCCAATGATATAACTGTACTACTTAAGAACTAAAAACTCGCTGGCTGCAAGAAGCCACCAGAGAAGACGACGAGTTCACAACTCTGAGTAAGAAAACACCTATTTTCCAGATTCTTTTCACTTGAGCTAGCAATAAGCTCACGATAGATCTATGCCATCAACACTGAATACATGAAAGTAACAACTTGGCTAAGAGAATGTCTAACAGGAAGCTCAAGGCTGAAAAGCAGTGGCAGAAACTATTAATTCTAGGGCCTCCTTCAACTAGAAAACCAAGGATGGAAAAACAATTGCCATTCTTTTCTAAGGCAGACAAATCCAATGACTAAAATTCCTTTCAGAGGCACAAAAAGCCTCACACTCCAAGCAAATTTTATGTCAGTTCCCCACAAACATCCCATTTGCACTGGGAATTGTCCTTAGCTATAGGTAGAAAACACCATTTTTCTACCCTCCACAGGAGGAACAATCCCGTTGTTCCCTAAGCCAGGCTCACACTGAGGATACCTATTCGGTTTTACTTCTGATGGACTTTTCTCATTTACTTAATCCACCAAGGGCTAGTAGGGTAGTTGTAGGAGGTACATTTGCCAGATTCCAAGTCATGATTATCACGATCATGGCAGTTAGCATTTACCAGCCAAGACAGCAAACAAAGTATCGACTCCGGACCACAATGCAGCAGGTTCCTGACAAACGCTCTCAAGACAAGCATGCACTTATTTTCATGAGGAATTGACAAAAGATGGATTTCTTTTTTTCCAACAATGCCACACACATGATCTTTCTTTAGACATAGTTGGAGACAAATTGCTATCAATTTAGTAATTCAGTAGGAGCACCAATGCTGTTTCAGAATCAATGAAAAGCATTTCAGGCTAACTGTCAGGGTTTTTATCACTTGCCCCAGTATTAAGAAACTCTCCATTTTAGAGAATAGATTTAAACCTGACTTTTAAGCAATTATCCTTCCCATGAAAACTTCCTCTATTCCTTCCAAAGTCTCATTAGTAATTTTCAGAATCTATCAGACATCTTCAGATAGAAATTAGTGTTTTCATCTCAGGGTTTCTTAATTACATTTGCGAAGTAGGTCTATCTCAGAAAACATATGAAGCAAAAATGAGATAATCCCCTTCATGTTAGTCCCTGACAGAACGACCCTCCAAGCAGCACTTGATCTACAAGTTAGTCAAAAACTGCTGCAGTGAATTCAAACTGTAGGTTGCACTTTGCTTTAATTTTGGTCTAGACACATCAGTGCTCTAGGTCTTACTCTATATACCTACTTACTACTCTTCGTGTGACTACAGTTTAAGAATTGCAAATTACACCAATCGTAGCTTTTTCCACAGAGAAGGTTGCAGATATGTAATTATAAGCACGGGAAAGTAGTGACTACGCAACGGTTTAACTACACTGAACCTATTTGACCACTCATCTAAGCTGCTGTCAGGGAATTTAATTGTTCACAGTCCCTTCGACATTGGGCCGTTTGAGTCCTCTCTTTTGGTACGGATGATGATGCTAACATCTGATTACGACTGTTTTACTCTGACAAATACAGCTCTCCTTGTCCAGACCCAATCCCTCACTTTCTTCTCATTTCTCAGTCACTCTTTTTTTCCCCGAGTAACGAAAGCTCAAATCTTTTCATTTACATGCTGCATTACAATAGCCTCTACTCTCGTGAAGAGCAACACAGAAAACTTTAAGACCTTTTTTGTGGTAACTTCAATAAAATTACTTAAGTATTTCTGAAAGCTTTCTGCTTCCCCGAGTCACAATGTTTTTCACACCTGTCAAGTACTCCCCTTATTCAAAGAGCCTTTCACTCGGTTTCCTCGCCAAGAGAGCACTGTTCCAGCCCTTGTTAGCAGAGTAAGACCTCGTTAAGCATTTCAAATTAACTCCCTTGCAAAGTCTATTTAGACAAGCAACTCAAGGACATCTCAAGCTTCAGAAAAGTTCTAAGAATCAACAGAACACTGAACTACCTTAAAAAATAAACACATGCCTTCATAAATTTTGTTTTTATTTGGGCCAAGTCAAAACCTGGTTGTACCACTACCACCAAAACAACGACAATGTATAAAAACTCAATTTCAAATCAACTGAATTATCTTTTGAGAAAAACTCACCTCCCTAAGTGTCGTGATAACCCCAAAATTTAGCAACATTAAACGCCTTCTGCAGGGAGAGCCTCAACAGAAAGTGAAGGCTCTGGCCAAGTGGTTTTACCATTAGGACCATCTCATAGACATCTTGGCTGAATAGTTAGCTTTCTCAAGAGGTGCTGAAGTTTTGAACTTAACTATAATCTCCCTGAAGTAAGTGACAGCAACATGTAAGTAATGCTATGTACTTTGGAACAACGTGAGTACCACAAAACAACCATTTTTATGCCTGGAACGCTTTAAAAAAACCACTACGTACCAAATGCAGTGTGTCATAGGAATAAAGTGAAATTAAGTCATGTGCTTCAAGTAATAAAGAACTAGATTTTGAGTGATATTTTAAGAAAAACTAAATAGTAGCCAAATGAGAAGCATAAGACATCAATAACACAATTAATTTACCATAATACACAAGTTTATGCCATCATGGATGGAAAAAACAAATAGCTAGTTACAAGTTGTTTCTTGAAATTAAGACAACTTCTTTTTTGTTCGCCTGGATCAGAGAGAAAGAAGAGAAGTCTACCTACAGTATTTCTTGAAGTGCCAAATCAATTATTTTGAAACAAGTTCAACACTTGAGGAAAACAAGCAGGTCAAGCCAAGTTTTGGCAGATTCTCAATTGAGGCATTCTCACTGGCTGGGGTTTGTTTTCCTCTTGCTTAGTTTTGTGAAGGTTTTTTTTTTTTGAAGGGTTTCTTTTGAAATAAGTTTAGACTCAAACTGCTGTCTACGTGCAGGATTCTGCCCCACTTCATCGTGAAATCAAATTATACTTTATCTTTTGAGGCCCATGTCCAATATATTTTTTTATATATAAACAGTAAAACGGGGTCAAACTCTGAAAGTAACAACACATACATGTTTCTATCAAGACTTACACCTGGATGCCTTTCAAATTAACCTACTGACACGAAGAGCATTTGCAAACTGCAAGCCAGGTAGTGGGATTCTGAGCTGTAACACAACACAGGCTGAAATGATTATTAAAACTGAGCACCACCCAAGAGTACCCCATCTGTAGTTACAGAATAAATCCTTATCCAAGCAGAATATTATCTTGCTAACACCTTTAGAAAGGATACCAAGGAAGAGAAGAAATGGACAAAGGCAGCGAATCAAGACCAACTAACATTGCATGGGTATACGTAGTGTGAAAAAGGTAAGCACTTAACTCCAATTCATAGTCCTTTTTTGGGACTCAGCCATCATGCATGCAGAAAGTCAGTGCTGTAACCACAGAAGCTAGAAGAATATTGTTAGTGTTGAAAGGCCTTTTAATTTCAACCGAATACTTTTTGACCCATACTTTCTTCCGTATGATTATCCAAGCTCCACTGGAGATTTCTCAGTGTCAGTAAGTGGAAACACGAGGCTGGATAAACTAAGTTGTAATGCCTTTTTTTATAACTGTAACTTCAGACAGGCAGTCAGCTTTTGCATGACTGCTATCAATCCAGCTATCTGGGGCAGCTGTAAATATGCTCCTAGGGAAGTATTCATCAAATATCTCAGTATAACAACGTGCTGTGCATCACATCTGTCTAGCACTGTATTACTAACATGAAACTTAAATATAACATGATGAAGTACTAGCACTGCATTAAATCAAGTTTGCATCCCTGCTCTGTGTTACCAGCAGGGACACACGAGTAGCTGTCTCAATAAAAACAGTTCATTTTCTAATAGTATAAATAAAAAGAATATGGTTTGCAAATGCATTAAAAAAATCCAAAAGTGGTTGAATCCTCTTATCGTTCTGATATAACAGGAGGATAAGCACAGATTAACCCACCTGCCTGTTTCCTGGAAACACTGTGACTTCTCAATTAAAAACAGGAATTCATGTGTTACCTTCCAGTATCCTTTAAAAGAACAGAAAAAAAAAAAAAAAAAACCCTCAAATGCTCCTCATCTCTTTCAGTGGAAAAAAAAAACCCTCAAAGCTCATTGGGACAAGAGAAAACTTCTCATTGAAGTCAGAAGGGAATTTGGAAAATTATTACCTGCACTTGATTGTCTGAGAAAAACCCCACAGAGTAAAATCAGATTTCCCACCTCTGCTTTACTTTACAAAGCTGTTTAGCTGCAGAGCTCAGCTTCCAGCGTATGAAGTACAGATAAGCTGTGATGATTTCTGTTACCATCTTCCTAACATAATAGGTAAGTAAGAAATTACACTGCCTCTAGTGCTGTGAAATTCCTATGAACAAATGCATGCAATAAATGCTTGTGACAGGCTTTAAGAATAACAAAAACCTCACAAGCACAATGAACAGAACACGTTTTCCAAAGAAACCTTTCAAGGTAGTTCTAATGAATCTTTCACAGTTCAATAATCTACTGTATTAGGTCATTCTCCTGATGAAGCAATGTTCCAATCTCATTATATTATTCAGAAGGCACTGGTGTTATTGAGTTTCTTGTAATTAACAAGCTATTTGTTGGCATTTCCCTTGTTTATGGCATGCAGTGTTTTAAAATTAAAGAAGGGTTGTGACAAATACTCTGCATGTAAGTAGAACATAACACATCATACGCCATAACAACTCCTACGTTCAGCAGCCTGGACGCACTTGAAGCTTTGGGCAGAATCCTCTTTCAGTCAGGTCCTTCCTCCACTGTCCTCTCTGCTTTTCAACGCAAAGCCAAGAACAAATGTTAATGGGGAATGCTCTGAAAAAAGCACACCAGGTGGTCCCTAAAGCGGTGCATAATTTACAGAAACTAAATCAGTTTTGTATAGGGGATCAAGTAAAACCCAGTCAAAAGAACCAACCTCATCACGAGTCCCTGTTTCCAACCGAAATTTATTTTGTGAACAGCAAAAATCTGAAATAAACGTGAGTGATCAAAAACCAAAGACATATTTGCCTATCACTTCAACACAGAAAGACTGGAAGGCACTTCCAGAATGAAGGTTGCAGTTTCAGATCCCCTGCCGCGTACAGGCAATATTTTTGCTGATATAGTCAGGCAAGAGGAAAAAAGAAAAAAGTAGAATAAATGGCACTGTATGACTTGGCAGTGGAAACATCTGTCACTTAACAGTGTGGCACAAATTTATCATCTTAGATGACCATCTGACAGGCAAGGATGTAACGACAGTTTTATTGATTTTAACTAGGAGCAGGGCTCCTCAAGCTCCAAGTACTAAACTGGCTCAGAAGAGCATCAGATTTCTCGAGCATTTGCTGAGAAAAATATACTCACAGTTTTTAAGCCATGAGTTTTTTTGACAATACAAAGACAGCCTGGAAAAGTTGATATAAAATAAATCTGTTGAAGATTGCTAAAGCCACAGTAACTCAGAAATTCCCTGTTCTCAGAACAGCTGGAGCCTGAAAGAGCTTTAAGAAGCATCAGATATGCCTGTGGTGCTACCACGAAGAAATCTGCTCATGAGAACGGCTGGAAACGGGTTCAGTGAACTTGTTTCCTACCAGATATAATCTACGTAATTGCAGCTCCTTGCAGGTGATAAAGATGCACATCAGTAGAACACTAAATGGCAAAACCTCCGTTTTATAAGGACTCTGTTTTCTACTAAACAGACTGAAGCTACACAGAAAGGGCTTGAAGCACAGATCATGCTACATATCAAAGTAAAGACCGTGAACCCAGAATTGAGTGCCAAAACCTCCTCAGCGTCAGTGAATGGTGGGTTTTGGAAGGCACCTCTACTAAAGCAGGTTTAACAGGAAAGTATCCAGGTGGATTTTGAATATCTCCAGAAGAGATTCCCCAGCCTCCCCAGGCCGCCTGTTCCAGCACTCTGTCACCCTCACAGTACAGTTCTTCCTTGTGTTAGTATGGAACTCCCTGTGTTCCTGTCTGCGACCTCCTGACACCATGGCCATGCAAATTTTGTTCTTTTACTGCAGACAGTAAACTTTCTAGGTAGGCTACTTGTTCTATTTCATGCCACCTTTCGAAATAATTAAGGTACTGTTTAGGAGAGGTCTATCCCATAAGCACCAAGAGCCATTAAGCTCCAACTGCTTTTACAATAGTATTGATGAGCTTTGATTACCACAGTACTCAATTGCATAAGAGCTCCTGTGCCTTGGAAGAAGTCAATGGCACTGGAATCTTAAATCATTCCACCCTTACTCGTTCCCCATTTCTGTGTCACGTACACCTTTGACAACAAGGTAGTTAAGATACTGCCTTGTGAAGCACACCCTTCTAGTGCCCACCATCTCTGCAGCAAGGTCATCTTTAAATGAAGCAGAAAGCAGCAAATTATATTTACATATATATATACATGTATTCATAAAACTCAATTGATCTCAAACACAAATACTGGTCAGCCACCTATGTAACCCTGAATACAAAATTACCCAATGATCCAACTCAAATTCCCATCTTAAAACCTACAACTAGGTCATACACAAGCACACTGCTAAGTTCATCTGTTGCACAGACTGTTAACGAGCAAATACAAACCACTGCTCAGAATACCCACAGGAGCAGTTCCTGTTTCTCTCCACACGTAGTTCAGCACAGAGCTCAACTGCCACAACACTGCACTGCAACTGAGCTGAATGACCGCGCAGGAACTGTTCAATTGATAGGGATGTTTCATCTCATCACTTCCATCCATCCAACTGCCCAGCTGCCACAGTTAGACCCTACTGCAAATCCCTTTGTTTTATTACATCCTACTATCGTTCCACAAATTCACTCAATAACCAAAACCTGTTCACTGGCAGATTGCTTGGGGATTTACCTGCAGCTACAAAAAGCAGTAAATTCAGCTGCTCCCTTTAAGTGCAGTCCTGCATATTCCTGCCAGGGACTGAGATCACACACAGCTCTGTCGCTCACCAGACAAAGCCATTAGGCATCTACCCAGCTAACCATTCTTCATGAGAAGTGCACATGGGAAAGAGCTTCATTTCTTGATCATTAAGTTACAATGACATGGCAATAAAAGCACAGGGATATACATACAGTTCCACCAAATGCTTTAATTCAGTTTCCACAAGCATTATCACTGCTTGTTCAGTTTGAAGAGTTATAAATTAGTTGTTGTGTCTAAACAAGATGCAGTTAATTTTGGTGCTTACTATGAAGAAACATTTGTAACATTTTAAAACCATCCAATAAAGAGGAAAATATCTCCAGGAAGTTGTGAACGTGAGAGGCAATTTCTCCAGTACAAACCTAATGGACTCTCCAAAATCAAAATTAGCCAGGCCAAAAACTGCTCTGAAGATGAGGTAAACAAACCCTTACTAACAGCAAGAGCAGGAAATTAGTATCCACGTATCTGCCTCTGAAGCCCAAAGTGTTCAGTGTGAGACTTCCAGAAATTAACAGCAGACTTCCAATTCACAGAATAAAAGTCAGTCCAAAAAAACCTCAGCTTTAAATGTAGTAATTCTATGTAATGTATCACTTTACTGCCTGCAAGATGAAAAAAGTACTTAGGTTTTAAAAAAATTAAAACAGTAGTGTACAGAAGACAGCATTCAATTATTTAAGGAAAAGTATTTTGGTCTAAAGGGAAATAAGACTTGAAAAATACTAGGGGTTTTGGTTGTGGGTTTGTTGTTTTTTGGTGTTGCTGTTATAATAGCTGATATTTATTAGCAATTAACTCTTTCTCCTGCTTTCCCATTCCATTTCCTCAGAAAAGCAAATGAAAATGACATTCAAAGCAACCTCGCATGTGTACAGCCTCAATTTTCATTTGTTGTTTTGGGAAATGGCTTTATAATTACTATAGTCAACGTTCTTTAAAAATCTAAATGCATCTTAAAAATTTAATAGAGTAATAAGCTGCATAAATTACAATTACGCCAGTCAGATTTTAAATTGGGGGGAAAAAAGGTTTTGAAATTACGTGCAACAAAATAGCATTCAAAGTATGCCAAACAAACAGCAAAACAAATCGTAATGACCAAGTAGTATTCAAAGCCTTAATAAAAAACAGCGTGCAAGTTTAAGACAGGAACAAGAACTATTTCTGTTCAAGTTTTAAATATTCTGAAGCATTTAGGACATGCAAACCAATGCCATCTTGGTAGGACAGAAGAAGCCTTTCCTAATAAATGGATCCAACTACCTGCAGCTAAAGCAGCAAAACACAGGAATTCTTTAACAATGTCTGCACATAAGCATCTATACTGTATTACATGGACCTCATATTCTGAAGTATTTTTACACCAACGCAGAACCGCTACAAGTAACGTGAAACTCGCCTTCCATTCTCCCAAGACAAATGAACATCCAGTAATCGAACGTCAGCTTCATGTGGAAAGGTAAACATGAAGCACTGCATCTCATGGCAGACCTCATTATTCCAAATGCAGGTAGTTCGTAAGACTGCTGGGCTTTTCTGCCTTGAAATTATCAGAGGGCCGAAACACTTTCCCAACTAACAGGTCCAAACCCGTTGACAGCCCACGGTTGGCATCTTTCCCCCTCCCCTTTCTCATCCTAAATTTAAGAAACGAGGCATACAATCAACACAGCTGAAATTGTACCCTTGCAATTATTGATTTGAAGGGCAAAGTCGTGCAGCACACGTGCGTACTGTTGAACCTGTTTTCATAAAGGTGAGCCATCCTATGATTGCAATGGGCTTCAACTTAGAAAAGCGTGCTTGTTACTCCCCTTGGATTAGACGTCTATCTGAAGTCCTACTTAAATGGAAAATAACAAGTAGTACAAGTGAAATCTGTAAGTGGAACAGAATTATTTGTACCTGCTTATATCCTACTCGCAGATCTTTCCAATGACACAGGGAAGGGCATCAATGACAGACAGACAAGCTTGCATCAACTGCACCTGGGTAGAATGCTCTACTTCTGCAAGTGGACACAATGCACTAATGCACTGATGTCTGAGCTACAGCAACGTCTTCTTTTTATTTCAGCCCACAGAAGCTCTTTCTTGAGCAGTTCATCCAGTTTTGGGTTCATCAAGATTTTAGCTTCCCGACTGAATGGCAAGTAAAGCAGCATCACTAAATAAATATAGCTGTATCACAAATCAGCATGACTCAAAGATTTCAGAAATGAAATTAAAACTATCAACAGAAAGCTAAGGCTTGTTTTCCATATGGAGTTTTTGCTTTACTTCACTGAAATATTGTAAGCATTGTCTCTTTATTTATGCTCCGGGCTCCAAATTTACTTTCAAATACTGTCATGTATACACAGGCACAAATTTTTCTGATATTTTTATATACATTTATACACACACACACACACCCCAGAAGAATAATGCAGCTCCACAGAATAGATCACACTAAACTACAACAGAGCACTCAGACAAAGAGGTCTCACGTATTAGTTATCACCTTCAGTTCTTCGTTTTTACTCCAAGTTTCCCTAATCATTGCTCTATGCTTGTCCTTTTCCTCCAGCTCTCCCTCAACTGTGATGTCCAGAGGTATCAATACAGTGAAATAACAAGCCATGTTACATGTTTCTTTAAAGCTGGGATACATTGTTAACATTTCTGACGAGCAAAAATTAACTGTAACCAGAAAGTGCCATAACGTCATGGCAAGCAGTGCTTACAGCCACGGGTCTTGTTAGAAAACGTTTCCAGCGTGATAATCAACAGGGCAGATCACTATTCAATAGACAGATCCATAGCACTCAGAAACAACAGCAAACACTGCAAACTGATCGAGAACTCACAAAAACAGCCAAAATATGAAATAGGAGAAGGCTCCAAGGAGACCTCATTGCAGCCTTTGAGTACTTACAAGGAGCTTATAAACAGGAGGGAAATCAGCTTTTTATACAAGTAGACGACAGGACAATGGGAAACAGTTTCAAACTCTAAGAGGGATGATATACAGCCTTCAAATTAACACAAACTGATTTTAAACCAGGCACGCTTTCATAAACTTTAAGAACATAAAACGGAAGGAAGAAATCATTTAATTTAGTGTCACTTCAACATCGCAAATTTCAACTACAGGTTACTAAGCCTAATTCTACCTTAATCAGACAGAAAACACAGTAGAGCGTCACTGAAAATCCTTACCTTTTTTGCTATTTACCTCCTATTAGTTGGTGCAACTTCACCGTTGCCAAATACACTGAAGTTGCTCCATACGAATCGTAACACACGGACCGTCCATTACTAATGCCTTTTTTGTTCACTGGCATAATCAGTTCACTAAATATGAACTAACAAACACAGCAAATATAGAATGTAAGCAGAAATGCAATTTCTTTTGTTTATTTGTTTGAATCAATTCCATTAAGTCATCGGCAGTTTACTCCCGGAAGCAGTTCAGCACACACCAGAATTACACGGGAGAGGTTTGGATTCTTTATGTCTGTTTCTGTAACTACGTGTGAAGACCTTCATATGGGGAAACATATAAAGCAAAATATTTGAGATTCTGCTTTTAGGAATTCTTTCATTAAATTTAATTATTTTTCTGATCTTTTCCTGTGAATTCATAAAGCACTGTAGTGACTATCACGCTCTAATATCACAAGGACTGAAAAAGACAGTTTTCAGCAATAGAAGCATATAGTGGTCTCAACTTCCTATTTCATCTTCCTTTTCACATTCATAAATGCACAGTCCAAATGTTTTAAATATAAGCACTACGACATAACACTGATAAAACTCTCCAGAAAGTTATTTAACTGAAGCAGCAAGTGTTGCCATGCACAAAGCTTTTATTTCGTTTCTTTCTGAAGCTAAGCAATGTAACCACTGCTGTGTGTTTGTTCAGGGCAATGCTTTGCTATGTTTTGTGGGACCGCTGTCCAAACTTAGGTGCCATACCATGAAAAAAAAAAAAAAACAAGCCTAAAACAATCTGAAGAGAAATAAAGCAAAAAACAGAATTATTGGGAAAGATTAACAAAAATAAACTTCTGACTTGCTCAGAATTTCTTCATAGCACAGTTGCTACAAGCAAGAAAATAACAGTGTGTTGGGAGCTGTTCAGTGCTTTGTAAGGGCTGTGTTAGAAGCCGATGTGAAAGTGCAGGAAGAAAAGCTGAAGAGAAATTACTCTATCTGGATTACGCTACAGCTCAAGTCAGCAAGTAAAAACAACAAAAACATAAACAGCAACAAAACAAAAAACATTATTAAGATCCTTTATGCTAATCATAGATATTAGTTTTCATTAAGAACATAACAGCGCCATTAAGCAATGTCCTAACTTAATCCAGCTAGAAAACAATAATCTTTTTTTTTTTTTAATTAAATAATTGTACTAATAGTCACGAGTAATTCTTGAGCACAAATGAGCGAAGAGTGAATGATACATTAGCCAACTTAACGGATGTTGTTATCGATATGAAGACCTGTGGCAAGCACTCTGCAAACAGAGTCCACTGTCCTGAGGTACTGACATCACTGAGATCAATTGCAGACGAAGGACAAACCAAAGGTCACCAAGCTACACTCACGAGCGTGTTAGCCGAATCCTACAGAGCCGTGTTTCTAACCTTACGTCCATATGGACAGAAAATATAGCTCCCATGGGTGTTCCCTTTTAAAACAAGCATATATAGATACATGGGAAAGAGCTATTATCAGATCTGTGTACATCTACTGCATTACATTGATGTTGGTCTTCAGAATACGGGCAAGTTACACTCAAAGCAGACATGACAGAAGTCACAAGTCCTCTCAAACTTCCGACACTCCTACAGCATCAAAATACAGTGACATTCCTTCTGGCTACTAGAAAAAGTACTTATATTTAGTTGCTACTCAAGGTTAAAAGCACATTTATTCCCACACATGTGAAAAAGAGTTCTACCTTGAACAATCTGTTCAGAGTGTTGCTTTTCAAATCAGTAGATGTTAATATCTTTTGACAGACCAGTAAACAAGTCATTGAGTCAGCACACAGGACTACTATTGCCTCTGACACCTGACTCCAACAACAACAACTAACAAATTTCACCACAAGTAACTAACCCACACCTCTGTTGACTATAGCTGACCGTGCCAGCTCAGTATATTTTCTCTCAACAGCTTAGAGCTGTCATAACCTAGCCTCACAAGAAGGAATATTAGCATTGTTATGACACTGAATTTGTACAAGAGGAACACCGAGGCTAGGATCCCAAACGCCCCTATTAGTGTTCGTCAGTAGCTGCGGATAAAGTAACACCGTCAAGAAGATAAAATGCAGAGGCTTTGAAGTCAGACCGTTTTTACATAGCTGTCCTACAAGTTCCCCCACTCACTGGTTACAAGCGACCGAAGGCAATTTATCATTGAGAAGGGGGCATAGGGATGAGACCCTGTGACAGAAAAGTCTTCAGCTTCGAAGTACCTTCAGCACTGCGTTCATTTGCACCATTAACATGTCATTATTGCTTCTCTTTCAAGCCGTCTGCTATGAAAACGGTTTTCCTCAATGTTAGTCAGCAAAAGAAAAAGCTCTAAACCCTCTATTGATAGCAAAGTATTTCAGAAATGACACATGTAAATAACACATGACAGATGTGCTCTCCAACAGGCAACGCATTCTTGTAACTTAGTCTGTGGCTCTCGAGGTACTCTCGGTTGAGAAGAACTGGTATAGAAACAGAAATGTTGCTATTAATAAATGGAAAAATACAGTATTTAAATAACACGATTGAGGAGTGGAGGCATAAGAAGGCAGCAGCAGGTGTAGAACCTCCTGCACAGTCTTACTTTCCATATCAGCACAGACTAATCAGAACTGCCCTGACAGATGCCCTGGGCTAAGCATGCAAAAATCTGACGTACGACATGACACACACATGACACCATGGTAACATTACTATACTGCTCCTTGGGCTACTGTATCCCTGGCAAATCAGACATTACTCCTATCTCACCGCATCAATTCTTCCAGAACTTAAACTACCCATTTTTGTCCTACCACCCAGGTTACCTCCATACCATTATCCCAGACAGAGGCTCAAATGCGTGCAAACTCTATCTATGGAATGCTTCTCATGGACTTGCAAGATAAAAGTGATTGGCAGCATTACTGGATATCCTTTGTACCATGTTCCCTAGCTAATTCATTTAGACCTGACTCAGACTGCATATATTTAGAAGCCAGTATGCGGTTTCTAGCCAACCTAAAGTAGATACGCCCAGCAGAAAAACCCCAGGGCTCCATTTTGCTCAGGGTGTTACGGATACTATACACACATCTCCTACACTAACTGTAAAAAGGAAAAAAATCTTGTCAAAAATGCCAAGAGGACTGTAAGACGCAGTCGCAAGGGACACAACTGCTTTCAGGGATCTCTCCTCACTAGTTCTGCTCTGTTACCAGATCGAGATGCAGTGCCTACGTGCCATCGCTGTCATTTTAGCCACGTTATCTGAGCTATACCACGTAGATTACACATTTATAGCAGACAGTGGCTGAAAATACAATAATTATAACAAGAAGAAACAGGAAAACAGTTGTGTTTGTATCTAGTGCCAGACTAGCATTGTTTGTGACAAGCGTCATCTAGAAGGACAGGACGGTCACATAACTTGCCTCTTCACAGAACCAAGGAGTTGTTTGAGTTGGAAGGGACCCCTGAAGGCCACCTAGACCAATTCCCCTGCAGTGAAGAGGGACACCTACAGCTCCATCAGAGCACTCTGAGCCTGACCTTGGATGTCTCTATGGATGGGTCTTCCACCACCTCTCTGGACGACCTCTTCCAGTGCCTCACCACCCCTACCATACTGTAGAAGACTAAAAGACTTTTTCCTTGTATCCAATCTAAATCTCCCCAAATTTTTTTTATCTTATAAAATAGAAAAATAGATGAGTAATTACTTACTAATCTCAGTCATTCCAAAACTACACAGAGTGCTCTCTTATTTTTAGAGATGTGTGACACTGCAAGCACCTAGCTTTCACTTCCATCAGCACAGTAAAAAGCCAACACTGAACCACCACAGCAAGGAGAAGAGGCTGCAAGAAGCACGCACTGGGGAGTTGAATTAAAACGCTTAGACAATCAGAAACATCAAAGAGACCTCAAAAGGGTGCCAATGCCAGTTAAATGATGAAGACAGCTACCATCAATTAAGTAATTGTTCAACAGCCATTCAGAGCCCTACAATGGCTCACAGGGGGGATTAACAGAACAAGACAATCAAGTTATCAAGTGGTGGGTCTGAGATTCGCTGGACTTTTCAGTAAGGTTCATAAGAAAATTGTTTTGTGCAAAACACCACAGAACAGCTTAATTCAAGATAAAAGGAAAACCTGACAGACCGTTTCCTTCTCAAAGGCAGGTAGCTGTATGTGGCAAGCAGAGTTCGACTCTGGGCACAGCACTGTAATCATACAAACTGCTGGATGCAAAAAGTCTTCTCAGAAGTGCAGATTTCCTATTTTCCCCTCCACATTTCTTCTCCTTGTGAGCCTTGCTATCCATCAGCATCAATAACATACCAAATAACTACCTTAGATACTGAGGTAGTAAAAAAGCTGACTTGAGCAGACGTTGGAAAAACGAAACATTTAAAAACGTCCACATGGAATACTTGACTCCATGTATTCTGCACATGTATTTTAAAATACACATGAATGCAAAAACTGAAGTTACCAAATAAGACCTCAGTAGATTATAGAATTTGGTAATATTTAACATCTCCTTGATGGGACAGGAACGTAATGCATCCATTGTTCGTAATTCTATGATATAAACAGCTCTCATCTTTTTTATGAGTCACAGTGCTATTTTAACATAATTTCTGTGTTTTCCTGCTTCTGATATTTTTTCTGCAGGCTACCAAACGCTCCATGTTCTAGCACCAGCTAATGACAGCAGTAATTGAGTATCAGTCTGTACACTTGAGGGCAGAGACAGAAAAATATTCTCTTTGTGAGCAATAAATTCAACCATGTTTAGCACCATACTGTAGGAGCCAGTAAAGCAATCTCAACCTAGCCATCTCCATAAGACTCTTTTCAGTGCCGTTATTTCAATTTAGTTCTCCTTTTCTCCAGTACTGCCCAATGTTCTGTACATTCTCCAGGTTCGCCAACAAACGCAGTAAGAGGACACAGCTCACTGAGACACCTTGCAAAGGCGAGCTGGGGGCAAACTGATCAAGTCCGAGATTCATTTCTCAGTTCTACAATGAAGCTGACCCAGAAAAAGCCAACACAGGTTGAAATAATGACAGTTAATGAAGCTAATTTGACTTATTCATAAATAAATGGTTTTTGAAATAACTTCGCATTACATAGAAAATTTGGCACTGTGCTTCCAGTTTTGATTCTATATTCCAAAGCATTCATTAATCAACTGAATATTACTACCCACTTTCAAAACAATGGTAACTAATTAATGCTCACAGTTTGTACTCAGCCAGCAGGGAAATGAACATGGCGAAATGCAATCTTTCAAATTAACAGGCTCTCTCTATAAACAATAAAACCATTCTTTAAACAGAACCACTGTTTTATTACTAGTGGGATCTTTAGTTCATTATGTTCTCATAATGCTCTCAAATAAGTATTAATTCCACAGAATGGCTACAGTTTTTTTCCAAGACATGTAGAGAGTTGTTTCTTCGTTCTTCCTTTCAGCAACAGCTTTTGTTACAGATATTTGTATTTCACGTACATTGCAGATATTTATATTACAAAATGTATTGCTAGCACACAATTATTTCTCAGCATTTCATTGTCGCTTTTCCTTTGTTAAATATATACACAAGTGTAGGACTATTAAAATCCTCTATAGCGTTCAATTAACTCTTCAGAGAAGCTTCCTTCTGAAATTGTCACAGTGCTTCCCTACCCCCACATACACTGATGGACCACGGCAGACCATCCTTCACACTGAACAGCAGCAGCAGACAACCTGATCTGCCGGTGTGACAACTAATTTGACAGATCTTACAACAAACTTCCAGAGTTTAAAGCTGGGAAACGGTGATAGGCAAAAGTTTTCTGCTCCTCCCAGCCCTGTTCTCAGTTTAGGAAACCACAAGTAGAAAAACAGCTGTAAGGAAGTTTCAGAAGCCAGGCAGCGCCTGAGGTCCTACACAGCGAAAGCAGAGCCTCAGAACCTCCTGTGCCCACACTCTGTTGAAGCACACCATTCCCTGACTGCCTCAACAAACAAAGGACGAAGACCAAGAATACAGGAGCCCTTATTAGGCCCCTCTTCTCCTCTGCCTTTCTCTTCATCTTTAGAAGTGTATATTTACAAACACGTAATGCATTGCAATAGCTACATTGAAGTCAGCTATAACAAGTGAGCCAGGAAGGTACCTGCACAGAGGACACTTGGACACATCCCCTAACATCCACTTAAAAGGCCTTGAACATAACGTTTAAGGGGGGATTTAGTGGATAGCAAGGCAAGTATTTTAACACAGTGCACTAAATGCAAATCAGGTTATTCGTGACCAGGCCACTTAGATGATCATTTGAGTAACAAAGAAATTAGCAACAAACCATCACCAAATGGCAGCATTACAGGGACGAGATTAGGCAGAAAGTACAACAAAAACCGTCAGCAGCTAAAGCTGGGGCAGAGGAGGCAAGCTGTGAAGAAAGGCAGACAGCACACGTGCTTCAATCCATACACCCACAACCATACCATAAACTGCCACCAGTGAGCCAAACCTGAACAGATGGCTGGGGAAGGATCACACCTGGCCAGTCTTTTTTGTCTCATATCCCATACTCCAGAGAAACCTGTCTTCCTCCTGCTCCCAGGGCTAAGGAAAGCTCCAGGCTTTCTTTTTTTCTTCTTTTACTTCCTTTTCTGGAGGTGAACTGAATTAGTTCTCTTTGTGTGCGGCTCTCAGAGATGCAAACCGGTCTTAGGAGCAAACAGCTGTCTTGCACTAAGAGCACTTCTGTACAATCTGCTTGTAGTCTGCTTATTATTTTGGCATATCAGTTTGCATTGAGGGGGAAACAAAGGAATACGATACCTTGAAACAATGAATCAATGAACTGGGGTGGGAGAAGCTAACAGAGCTGACACTGCAACAGGTATTCACCAACTGCAAATGATAAAGAAGGGATTTGTTTGTTGGGGTTTGGTATTGTTTTTTTTTTTAACATTTCATACTCCAACTCATGATTTCTAAATAACCACTATACGTGAAACCTAAGTTGCTGTGTCTGCATGACAGGAATAAGCTAATCCTCATCAGCACTCGCAAACAGTTTAATGAATTGATAAACAGTAATAATGGTATTTTTTTTTAAATAAAGACAGCAAAAGTAGCCTATAAATATCAAGCCACATTTACATTGACAGCTGGGCATAAAACAAAACGTACAAGAACACTATTCTGCTGGATCAGGATGTCAGAAATAGATTATTCAAGTCCCAGTCCTACACTGACATGAACCAGAAACGTTTAAGACTGAGTAATCATGTGAGTAATACTTTTTTTTTTTTATGCATACCTGTTTTTGCCTCTATGGCCACAGTATACTTTTCCCAGTGCTTCTTGCATATTTTACAGAAATTTTACTGCTCTATGTATTTAGGACTACCACTATTTTGCAACCGAAATTACAGCATGCCAGAGAAGCTGTGCATTATTTATGCAAAAGTATCTTTTTTAACAGATTAACTGATAGCCTTATGTTAGTCTTAAAAAATAATAATAAATTACATATATAGACTTATGTGCTCTTCTTGCTTCCCCTCCTTTCCCAGCTTTTCCATAGGCACAGATGTAGCTACCACAAATGATCACAAGATGTGAGCAGAAGCTGATTTCTAATCTCATATGAAGCACTCAGCTCCAGCTCTCCCCAAAAAATCATTCTCCTCAATGCAAAATGCACCAAGGTCAGAGAAATGTCACTTCCATCAAAATAAATAAATCATTATTCTTATTAAGCTTCTTGTTCCAGGAGACAAAAATCTTACGTTATCTAGCATATTCTTTGTTGGGTTTACCAAGAGACCTTCCAAGTTGTCAGTCACAGTACAACACATCTGCAACACTGCACTCCAGAGACACTAAGGAGGTAAATAATTCAATATTTTATCAGCTGCTCTTGATGTGAGGCATTCCAGCACATCAAGTCTTTCTAGTATTCCCTTTCATTTATTGTTGAGAAGCTTTTACTGGTTCTCAGACTGGAAGAGCAGAACTGAGAAGTCTCTCTCTGCCACCACTGAGGGGATTAAGCTAACCAAACACGATTACCTTCTTGTCTTCAAGATCATCTTAAATGAAATCAGAACGAGCGCCTGACATTTGAAACACTGAACCGTCAAAGATACAAATAGACCAATAACTAAATGGCTATATAGTTAGTGCTGGTACTGACAAGACAAACTCCTCTTGCCTACAGTGAGCTTGAGAAGCACGCTCTCTAAATTAATGAGCTGGCAGGGGACCAGCAAACTGCTGGAATATTCTCCTTAAGCTTCAGTCTCAGCAGAGGAGTGCACTGCGAGAGCAACTGCGGCGCCGCATCCGCCAACATTATTAAGTACAACAGGCCACACATGCCTACGGATTATAACAGTAGATATGAATTTCCTGTTTTAGGAGATCAAGGGCTATCCTCCCAGTGAGCTACAAATGTGCTTAAGGAAGCTCGGTAGGTCTTTTCGAGGAAATACCCATTATTAATCAGATCAAGTATCCAACCGTGACTGCAGCCACCCAAGTTAAAAGCAGCAGGGTGCCATGATAACATTCAAACTGTGCATGACTGAAGCACGGCCTCTTAATTCCATTTCACTGCTAGGGGCAATGGGTACAATTTGTGGTGAATATAAGATCAGATGTTTGAATACTCGGGTGTAGCTGAACTCCACCTCTCTTGGGAGAAAGAGCATTAAATTCTTATATACAGGCAAGGAAAGTTGCAGAAAAGAAGCAGCCCACTTCCACTCTACCTTCTATTGTAGAAGTGCTCTCAAGCCTCATCACCTTGACTTCAGAGACGAAGAAACATCGAAGACTTTCACTGCCAACTGTACGAGCTCAGCTCCATGGTCTTGTATATTTATAGCTCATGTAGGACTTCAATATTAAAGGATTACTAATTTGTACAGATAGTGTCGCATGACAGTCATGGTAAATGACTGACTATGAGGACTATTACCGTGATGTGTTAATAACACAAGTGAATTTACCTAGTAAAAGTTTTGTTTTCAAGTTCAAAACTTAAATCATTTGTCAGTCTTCTAAATGTTCACTACAGTCACCTCCCCTATTTCCTAAATGCGTCTTTTAGAATTTATGTAGATACACAATAGATACGTATTCAGATACAACACTGTTCTGAACTAGAGCTGACTAAGAAACCTGCGTTCTTAATAGTTCATGCGACCAGACAGAGATGCTCACTTCCTGCAGAACATTGAAGATGAAGCAAAGTCAAGGGCAGATGCTGTTTCACTCAAAACAGCTATTACATCTGGGTGTTTCTACACTTGGCATCTTTCACAAAGTATAAATTCATCTATTCCAGCCCCCCGAACATTTAAAGAAAAATAAAATTGGAAAGAAAGGAATAAGAAACAAATCTATTTATAGTATGATGCCTGCTAAATGCTGAGTCAAAAAAAAAAAGAACACAGAATGCCTTGAGTTGGAAGGGACCTTTAAAGCCCACCCAGGTCCAACCCCCACCACAGGGTTGATGCCTCTACCAGCTCAGGCTGCCCAGGACCCCATCCAACCCGGTCTTAAGCATCTCCAGGAATGGGGCACCTACAGCTTCTCTTCAATCAAAATCTTCCTCCTAACAACCAACTTATTTCTCCCTCTTCTTTAACACTATTCCTCCTTGTCCTGTCACAATCGGACTGCATAAATAGTTCATCTCCATATTGATTATAAATTCCCTTTAGGTACTGAAGGTTGCAACAAGATCTCCCTGAGCCTTCTCTTTCTCAGGCTGATCATGGAGCTTCCCAAATATTTTCCTTGAACTCGGCAGTATTTTTATCATTTTCTTAAATGCTATCACAGAATGTCAGTAAACCTAAACTCAGCTTCCTTATGCTAAAGCAGTGTGGAAGGTACTGTACTTCCTCAGTCTGAGTTGTAAATTTCCTGATTCCGAATTTTGAAAAACAAAGAAACTATTTTGCATCATGACTCTACAATAGCTCTCTAACATCAATACCACTAACGAGAATTTAACACTGAACCAAGTCTGTAAGTACTTAAAATGACTTCTTTTACACTGAAGTAACCATACTTTTTTATTACTATCTTCATAGAAGTTTTTTCCAGTTTATTACTACAAATTAATATTCCTATGGAATGTAATCATTTGATTTTTTTTTTTTTAAACTTATGTACTAAGGGAATTTCAAATAAATGGCTTATTACTACAATACAGCACTTCATTAAATGCCACTTTAATTATTGTGCAAGTAACTCAGAATCTAAAGGTATTCATTCATGCCTTGACCTTACACTTCATGAATAGTAAGCTAGCAATTACATTCAGAAAAGCAGAACTTTATGGACGCATTTTAAATTTAGGGCTTTATCCCAAGTATCCCTTAGCTCATATATAAAAGGAGACAAATATCTGTTTAAGTAAACAAGCTGTAACTAAGTAGTCTTTTGATCTCATCTACGGGAGTTAAGATCATCATTAAATGATGATATTACAGGCAGAATCAGAAGTCATTTGTTTGGTCAGATACGTGGCACAGGTTGCCCAGAAAAGTTGGAGTGCCCCTCAGGGTCTTCAAAAGCCTCCTGGACTTGAACCTTGATAGCCTCCCCCGGATGCCCCTCCTTGAGCTGGATGGCCTCCAGACATTCCTGCCAATCTTAAGCATTCTGCTAGCCCGTGAACTTTCATTTCTCAAGTTTCCATAGAAATCCATCAAATGCTAAATCTAAATAAACACTACTGATAATGCTTTGAAATCGGAAAAAAGCAGAAACTTAACAGATTTCATAAAACACTTCTAATCACAGAGATAATCAATATACTGCACCTATTTTCTGGTATTCTTTCTGCTCTTTAGTATCTGTCATCTCTTCCTTCTCCCAAACAGGAATGGAATTTGAATTCGTAACAATGCATTCATGAATTAGAGAACAAGCACCTTCTATCCTGTTCATTGCTGTCACGCGCGCAATTACTAAAACAAGCACTTCATATTTGCTTAAATTTGTTTTGAAATTTAGATTCACGAGAAAGAGCACGTTACAGAAAGCAGTGAATTTTTCATGTTTTCTTAGACACTGCAAACCACCTAACAATACAACTTTGCTAACATAGACTTTGAAAACAAAGTATATAAATATATTATGTATATAGATATAAAACAAACAAGCATCTTTGGCATTTAAGAATAACAGTCAGATTTATTGACTCTGAAGGCACAGAAACAGGAATGCTAAGTGTAATTCCTGAATTGAATAGACTTGAAAATTAGTTTTCATGCCAGTCAGGCAATTAAGTGTTACAAAGATACCGGAAAATATCATCCCATCTATTTTTCACCATCACTATCAATGCTTCCTAAACATAAGAGCTCTGCAACGGCCCTTGATGCCTAAGCCACTCAGTAGAATATTCCTTTAACTTTAACTTAGAAGTGATGCAACAGAAAAACAGCCCTATACACACAAAGTGACTTGGTGTGTAACCTATCAGAAGTGGAGAAGTGCTTACTAGCAAAGACCAGCTGTCTGTGCTTCTTAGTTGGATCAAAGGGAAGTGAAAGAAAGAAAAACTGAAGCAAGGAACCAAAGCAAGAAGCCTTAGACATTATATTGTAATGGTAGTTTATGTCAGGCTGAACCGTTTCCGAGTCCTGTCAGTAAGTCCTTGTTCGCTTCTTTGAAACTTTTCTACTAGCAAAAAGATTTAAAACTGTGTTTAAAAAAAAATGATCACATGTTGACCACAGATATCTGTAGCAAAGCCCAACTAAAAAGGCTAACGCTGTGGGTAGGTGATCACACGCCCTTATAAGTGGCATTTCTTCCAAGGACATCCGCAGACAATCTGACCAACTGCATCACAAAGCCACAATTTAAGGGACCTGCAACAACTGAAGTACCTGAACTATAAAATACAGCTGCTCTGCTACAAACTACGCCAGCAGAGTCAAGATCTACAATACTAACACAGAAGCACCTATGTAACATCCTTGGTTTATCCTTTCTTCTCTGAGAAATCTTCCTTGTTGTATTCTTCTCTACCTTCATCCCTTCATGAAAACAGTTACAATGCACTGCATCTTCACGCCTTCTTTGACTCATTTTTGTACCAATCTTAGACAAGAACAACTTGTTGTTTGATGAACTTCACAGTCCTC
This sequence comes from Centrocercus urophasianus, assembly GCF_019232065.1. NCBI lineage: Eukaryota > Metazoa > Chordata > Aves > Galliformes > Phasianidae > Centrocercus > Centrocercus urophasianus. The sequence continues at coordinate 5,879,991 of NW_024884756.1, forward strand.
AGATAACTCTCAGCTACCCAAACTCACCATGTTCTCAAGCAGACAACTTGAGCTTTCTCTAGCTATTTCCACTTGCTGGAGAATCCTATCACTACAGAAGTGGAATTTTCATTTTTCTGAACTGGGACCACATGGCACTCGAGTCCGTAGAATGGACACAGAAATCCTGATCAACACTTCACTTGCTTAAACACAACACCACAAACATTGAAGAGTTTGAAAATGCGTGCCAATTTTCTACAACTATTTTGTTTCCTAGATACACCGTGAAATCATTCAGTATGCGATAAAAGTTTCATTTACCGTGAAATTATAGCTTCAGTGCTTAGCATATTATTTCAAATGACTAATGACAGTACCCTCTACATAAACTAACAAAGCACTAACAGAAAAGAGATTTCAGGACAGTCAGCTTCCCTGTATTTTTCTATTCTAAGAACATTTTTTCACTATACATTAGCTTAACTGCTCAGCCATAAACATTTCTATCTTAAAATTATTTTACTCTTATGGATACTCAATTTATTCTGCACACTCATTTTACTACTCTGGAGGTGTGATTTCTGAAAGAATTCAGTGGGAATATGTTTCAACTCCTTGAAAGTGTTGAAGAAGTTGCCAAAGTTCACACTGCTCAGATGTCACCTAGAGCACTAATTAACATTCCTTTCCAGGGGGCCTGAAGAAACCCTCTTACACAATCGAACATCTTTCTACTTGCTAAAAGTTGAGAATCAATTATAGCCTCAGCAATTAGTAGCTAGGAATCAGTCTAGGTGACAAATAACGTCTATTCTAGAATAGCTAAGAGAAAGAAGTGTGAAGATCAAATTGAAAATGATGAAGTTCTTACTTGATAAGCAGGATTGAAAGCAAGCTTAACTGCCAGATTCAAAGGCTTGTGAACGTGACACCAAATCCACTTGGAGAGTGACCCTTATTGGTGTAGTCTAGGTATCAACACAGGGGACAATATTCTTTATCATCTTCATTAACTATATCAATGATGGCAGAGTGCAACCTCATCCAGTCTGTAGATACACAACTCAAAAACACCTGTTAATAGACCAGATATTTGTGCTGCCCAGCAAGCTGAAGAAGCTCAGAGTTCCACAAAGGGAAAGGCAAAGGCTTGTTCTTGTTCAATTGTTCTTGTACCTAAGAACAATTCCAAACACCAGTGGATGCTATCAGCTGCTGGCTGAAAAGCAGCTTAGCATAAAAGACCTCGGTGGACATAAAGCATAACATGAGTCAGCAATTGCAAGAAAAATTAATTATCCCTCACCGTCTAAAGCAAAGAACCATGAGGAGGTCGAGGGAGATGGCCATTTCTCTCTGCTTAGTCCTACCAAGATCCATCTCTGTCGAGGTCTGAGTTCCCCAGCACCACAAAGAAAGATGCATAGCTGCTAAAGTAGTTAAAGGATTCGGAGCTTCTGTAATGCAAACGGTGTGAGATCACTGAGACTATTGAGTGCAAAGGAAAGGAGACTCGGGCAGAAACTTTCCACGTGTCCAAGGGATTTATGAGGGTGGTGTATAATCGATTAATATTAAGATGTTGTAATTATGAAATTAACAAGAAAGTTGGACAAAGCAGACTAAGACAACAAAAAGAGAATAAATAGAAGGGTTACCCCTATCCCAGGTTCACTCACAAAACTCCAGCAGAGCAAGAGAAAAACTGAAATACTAGAAATTATATTTCATCAGGAAAACATGTATCTTTTTGAACTGAAAACAGTTCAATATTAAAGCAGATTGCTCAGATGCCTATCCTTAGACATATTTAAAACCCAGCTAGAAACAGTCCTCAGCAACCTGTTCCAAGTTTGGCTGCACTGACGTCTCCAAAGGTCCCACTCATCAACAAGCACTGTGTACTTAAACAATCACCTTAATGCTTTTACACAATCGGGGGAAGAACACACGCTCTCTTTATCTTCAGGTTACATGTGCAACACAGTTTTTATGTCTTTCATCTAAGTCCAATGAAAATCAGACTAAATGTTTGTCATGTTGTCTGACACAGCAGAGCTTAAGCTTCAGAAAACCAATGCAACACATTTTATCCCTGTAAGGCTTTTTCTCTTCTGTATACATTGCATTAGAATATAAATATGTAAGTCAGCTGTTTCAAGGCAAAGTATATTCAAGAACATGATCAAGAACATCCTTTCTCTGTGACTTGCTTCCAGGGACATCAGAGAGTTGTTTTGGGGATTTTTTTTTTTTGCTTAGATACCCTAAAGTTTATTCTGGTGTCAAGCTGCATCTGCATCTCTGTCTCTTCTGGGAGCACACAGTTTCATCTTCACATTCTAATATGTCACCAGCATGCAAGCTACTATCCACAAAAATGAGGAGCTAGTTTGTTCTTTAAATCTCAAAAAAAAAAAAAAAAAAAAAAAAAAAAAAAAAAAAAAAAAGAAAAAAAAAACAAGAAAGGTACCTGTTCTCAAAGAATATCTACTGCTTTAAATATCTGTCAATGTCCATCTAACAGCAATGACTGACAACTGCCCAGGATACAAATATGAACCTGTTCTTTTTCATATCCTTGAATTTTGTTCATTCTGACTTATGGGGTTAGTCATGTTACTCTTATCACAAACTTTATGTCACGTTTGAAAGTTAGCTTTTCTTTTCTACCTGCTTTTCCCTCATCTTTGGCCATCAGGCTCACAATGGATTCAGTGGCACTAATCCCACATGATCATTTCTATGCTGACAACCTACCAAGGCTTATGCAATCTGTAATCATTTTAACCTTTTTCAAAAGCTCTGATGTCATGGTGCAGTTACGTACAAAAAGAAGTTGTGGGATGAGCAACGGCTGAGCTGGGGTGTAGCTTCCCTTAAAAACACACTTCAAAAACATCAGTATCTCATCTAAATGCGCATATTAAGTTCATAGCCTAATTACATTGGGCAATCAAGTTAACAAAATAATAGCACATGCACTGATTAACGTTGCAACTTTAAGTTATATACTATGCCAATCTTTTTCCCATGAAATAACAGCTCTAACAATCTTCCTTTTATATACACTTCCTTTGGTCTATGGTGTCCATTACAAAAACGCAGGGTTTCATGTCTGCACAGAGGCTGTTGGATTACTCAACTTGAATGCTGACTGCCTACATCTCATCTGCATACTTCTCAGCCATTTCATGTCTGTTTCTAATGTTTCTACATTAATTCACACTCAAAGTAAGGGACATAATCCATACGTGAGTCTCAGCAGCACGGTTACAAAGGTAATTGCAATGCGGTCACATTTGCTCAAGTCATTGACAAAACACAAAGCGGCTTACAATTATTTGTGAGAAAAAGCCATCTTAACACAGACTACTAGCTTGTAATATCTTCAGTACGACACAACTGGAAAACACAGCTTCCATTTCTACTACCAAGAAAGCACGCATGTCTCAATTCAGGCAGCCTACGTGTGTCACAGAAACAAAATAACTTCACACAATCACTCAAGGCTGTGTTTCCCTGGAGGAACCACTTGATGCAATTTGTCAGAAGGTAAAGAGCGCTTTAATGGACAATTTACTTCAAATGACTACAGATATTGAAGAGTAAAGGACTAGAGCCAAGAATTACAAATGGGATTAAACTCAGGTAAATTTGATTCTTAATGATTAAAGCAGTTTAATAAGTTCAGTGTATTTATTCCAAAACCAAAAAAAAAAAAAAAAAGAACAACTTTTTCCTACATTTCTGTGGTTTGCTGCATCCACTCTTCAAGTGGTACACAATGCGCAGGGCAACATTTTCATATTTAGTGTTAATGAGTTGAGCACATTTAATCATTAATGCCCAAGTAACACAAGTAGAACTAGTTATTTTTTCCAAGTCATAGCTCAAAACGACACCAAAATTGAACAAAACGCATATCATAGAAACCTACACTGAGACCCCAATTTTGGTGGTTGCAGAGCTTTTACCTTACGCTAGCAAATAGTCTCACATTTAATAGTTCAACAGTACCGACAACTGGCAAGCAGGAGTGCAAAACTCAAAAAAGAACTTCTTCAGAATGAACAAAAGAACAAAAAAGACCTTTAACTATTTACCCTTTAGTATCTCCTAAGTAAAACCAGAATCAATTGAAGCTGTTCTGTAGACTAAATGAAATGCAATTGATCAACAAGTCCAATAACAAGCAGTTGTTCAAGGATAGCAGTGGACAAAGCACAATGTTTTTCATTCACTTTAAGCAGTAAATCACTAGGTAACTGTTTTTAAACTTATCCAGCATAACAAATGGCTAAAAATTAAATCAAAACCATATGGTAGAAGATAAAGGGTAGTGCATAACGTAAATTATATTATAGAGAACCATATGTTACACTTATTGTCTGTGATGACTTGCTATTTCCCTACAGATGATGACTGTAAATTAGCACCACAGAGGTGAAAGATCTGTTAATCCACCATCAAACCATCTTGAACAGCGTAAAACAGTCATCTTCTTTATCACACAGAGGATGGACGCGTTATTCGTGCTGCAAATCATTCTTAGATTATTATGAACAATAACTGTAAGAAACAGCAGTTACTGAAAAAGCAGTATAAAAATACCAAAACCTCTCCAAACCATTTAAAGACCATGACTACTTTGACATCTCTGCCCAGCCTATGTATCTGTTAGGCAGAGGTGTCAAGTATAAATACAGTTCATCAACTCATCTAGAGTCTCAACTGCTACATTTTGTAATGAAACTTAAGACAACAACAACAAAACTCTGCCATTGCCACATAAGAACAGCACGGGACGCATGACAACTCTTAAGACTGCCTAACTCCTCCCAGTATTATTTGGAATCTGCCTCTGCCATTGCAATCAACAGACTCGAAGAAAAGGCAGCTAATATTACTGAAAAAACTACCTCTCTCAGGGTCTGCCTACTTCAGCATTCTTGTCCTCGAGTGGCTTAAGCAAGCATGGGAACAGAATAGAATTTGGATACAGAAGAGGAAATCACCAGTCAACACAGAACTCCGCTGGTCTTTCAGCAGGGATACAGATTTCAATTACACAGCACCTTATAACTATTGGGATGTCAGTCCTAGCGACCTGCACAGGGTCTTTATGCATCTTAGAAAGTTTCAGTATTTCAAAAAACAAAGGTGCTCTCACAATAAGCACATTTGTTTATAATTGCAACAACACTGGGACAAACTGTAACACTGCATGTATGGAAACACAGTTATAACATAGAAGGGAAAAGAGAAAGAAGGCAGGGGAAATTTACACCGTAACAAATGGAATAGCAGGGTTCAAACTTCAGACCTGTTTGACTTCTGTCTGGTAATTCTACTTGATGCTTAATACAAAACAGAAATGTGAACTACAAAACGAAGAGAAAGTACAAATTCAGCTTCCTTTATAATCTGCAGTAGGGACTTGCACATTTTTCAGATAAGTTCAGAAAAATAAATATATCTCATTTTACTGCTACATACACAAGCTAAGAGCAGGAGCAGCTCATACGAATTATGTGACTACACCTATGTAAATTACATACGATTTTATTACGACAACCCATACTTCATTTTTGCCCTTCCTTTGGTTTTGTTCTCCAGAGCATCTGAAGAGGACATCTCTCAGAAGGACTGCCATCTCTTGCAGCCTGTTTAACAGCAAAATTCAGTAAAAATGCTCTCATTAATGCTCTTCTCATTAAATTTTAGATGCGCTGTGTAAGATTTTTAAGCTGAAGTTCTATTAACATTCTCATTTCTACGAATAACCATACAGCTCTTAACATTAAGTACTTGTAACTTGCACTTCTGTTGTGTTTAGTAAGAAAAGCTGTTAGGCACAGATTCCAAAAGGCAATACACAAACGTATTTGCAATCAATTTTCTCACGTAAACACAAGCAGAATAAAACCAAAACATATCTCACTGACTTCATATAACATTCTCTTCCCTTTGGACCTACTAGATTTCTCTTTCATTTCATGGAGGGTATAATAAACTAAATCTGAGCAGCTCTGGCAAAATAAATACAGTCAGAATAAATGAAACACCTACCACAACTCATCAAATCTAATACAAGTATTATACCTTCAAATACAGCCTACTATTTTCTGTTTATCTAATATACCAACAAATTAAACTCAGCTACTGCACACCTTACAGCAACATCTGTTACTGCCTTTAACACGACTCTAGTTCAGCACTGAGGCTGCACTTAAATTTGTTCAACTAGAACTTCACATTGTCTAATGGTGTCACTTTATTACCAGCAGATGAATGACATAGAAGCATTTTAAGCTACTTCTTTCAATAAGTCTCTTAATGCCTAGAGATGTTCATTATAGAGGTCACATCTCAGGGTCAAAACATCTCCAAGGCATTGTAAAAATTAGATAAGACCTCTAAGACCATCCAGCTCAATCATCCACCTACCACCAATACCACCCTCTAAACCATGCCCCCTCAGTACCAATCTACCCTTTCCTTAAACACCCCCAAGGACATTGTCTATCACCTCCCTAGGCAGCCCGTTCCAGCACTTGACCATCTTTCTGAGAGGATTTGTTTCCTAATGTCCAACCCGAACCTCCCTTAGCACAATTAAGAGCCATTCCCTCTTGTACTACTGCTGTTACCTGAGAGAAGAGGCCAACTCCCATCTCACCCCAACCTCTTTTCAGGGAGCTACTGAGACCAGTAAGGCCTCCTCTGAGCCTCCTCTTCCCTAGACTGAACAATGCAGTTCCCCTCCTTGTAAGACTTGTGCTTCAGTCTCCTCACCAGCTTCATTTCCCTTCTCTGAACGTGTTCCAGGGCCTCCTTGGCTTTCTTGTAGTGAGGGACCCAACAATGAACACTGTACTCCAGATGAGGCCACTCCAGTGCTAAGTGCAGAGGGACAATCACCTTCCTGCTCGTTAGCTGCACTACTCCTCATCTTAAGTAAGATAACATAATAGTTGCTGTGTGCTAAAATAGTTGAAACTCACTTATGTTTTCAATTAATGTAATTTTTTTCCATACGGACCATGACCGTACAAAAAAACAGGAACCACTACTCCACTAACGTATAAGAAACACATTTCTTTATTATCCAAGTCCTGTAAGGCACTTTTGAAGTGATCTAATTGCCAGAAACCTTTACCATCACAGTAGAGGAATAGTCTGTGATCACTATTCACCTGTAACAGATTAAAGCACCAAATTCAATCCATCTCATCGTAGGTCAAGATAAATTTGTTCCAGACTTGGATACTACTTCTCCCTTCCAAATTGTTCGTGTAGTTATCTAAGTTAAGAATAAACTGAAGGACTTTGTGAGAGACCGGATGGCCCAATTCAAATACAACTATTATTGAAGCATGGCAGTTGAAGAAACAATGAGGTCAATGCGATAACGGTTTTGTCTATCATGACCAATCACCAATCCCATCTTCCATATTGTATCACCTGAGATACTTCTCTTTTAAGCAAAGTCACGTACTCTTATGTTTCACAATGAATTCAAAAATCGTGTTCAAAAGAAAATGTAATCAAGCTCCCTAAAAGAACAGGGCATTTGTTTCAACTTTGAAATACGTGGGGGGTGGGGGCAGACTTATCCAAAAAGCATGGGTTTTGTAGCAGTATCTGCAGCATTAGCACCCTTTCACAACACATGAGCATCCCACCACCGTTCTCAATGGTCCAGCAAACATGCTTCACATCACACCGTATCAGGATCAATGAATCACAGGAGTTTTAACTTAAATTAAGACAATTTAAATCTGTTTTAAATCTTATCTGATTTGTGTTTAAGCATGTTACAAAACAAGCATGATATACAAATTATTACCACTATAAAATATTCTAGCAAACCAGCCTATCACAAGGGCTGCACAGTAGGCTGGGTATCACCGCACTTTTCCATCATTTGCCATGGTTACAAAGGCTGGGACAAACATTTTCAACAAGTTGAAGTTCTGTTCATTTACTTTTGCAAAGACAAAAGTGGGCAAATATGTATGTACATTTAAGGTAGATTTCTCACTGGATTGACAGAATGACCACTTAAAGAGCCTTTAAAGCAGCTGAAGAAAACTGTACTTGAGCAAGTAGAAATTAAAAATGGAGTAGACCAGACAACAGCAGGCCTATAAAGGCTATCAATTCACTCATTTTTCTTTAGAAGACATGCTACGCTCAGTCTGCAATATAGTCTTCCTTTAATATGATGAGGATGAACAGAAAGTCGCTTTCTAAATAGGTAATTGTAATAGAATAGAAAGCTGCTCTGCCTGTAAGAGCTTTTCAAAGATAATTATTCCTTATTAGATCATCACTATTAACTTCTATATTGGAAAATTATTTTCTCCAACAGCTATAACATGGTAGCAAGCATATACTTAGCAACACTCAACTGTTATCAACACTTAAGAAATTCTAGGACAAAACGCTTTTGTAGTCACTTATAATGCTCATAATTATTTGATACTAGATAATTAAGTAATTAACTTTAACACAGTCATGAAAGCATTGCGAAAACTCATTACAAAGAGAAATGCAGTTGATTGATCGCATGCTGTATCTTTGGCAATTAGTCCCTCTTTCTTTTTATAAGCATCAAGCTTTTGCTATCTCGTAGCCCACAGAGAGCAATTTTCCAGCAGCTATTTTCACGCAAGAAGGGACAAAACAACGACACCTGGAAACCTTAACTCATGTCTTTCACATAACTTAAGTACAAACACAGAATCATAGAAACACTCTAGTTGGAAAAGACCTTAGAGATCATCGAGTTCTGCCATGACCTAACCACATTACCCTAACTAACAGCCCACTGCTAAATCACATCCCTGAGCACCACATCCAAACGCATTTTAAACACATCCAGGGATGGTGAGGATGGCGACTCAAGCACCTCCCCGGGGAGCCTATTGCAGTGCTTAACAACGCTTTCTGTAAAGAAGTGTTTCCTGATATCCAACCTAAACTTGCCTGGTGCAATTCAAGGCCGTTTCCCCTTGTCCTGTCACCAGTGAGAAGAGACAGAGACCCCACTCTCACTGTAAGCACCTTTGAGACATTGGAAGACAGCTTATTGCTCCCCCAGCCTCCTTTTCCCCACACTGAACTGGCCCAGTTCCAAACACACCTGGGGATGAAGAACACTGACAAGTTTGGTCTCAAAGCATCTCTTTGGAGATATTTGGCAACATTTATTTTCACGCTTTTTAGTCTCAAGTTTCTTTCACAGTACTCTTCAGAAGCACTAATTTTCCTGTCATTTATGAGCTGAAGGACCATATGAAGGTTATTTCTCCCCAATTCTTGAGCCAACTTAGCTTTCAAACTTCATTTTAGCTAATTTTCATCGGTGAGTGTTTTGGTTTTTTTTCAGATGGAGAACTGGTTTTACAAAATACACCTTCCACCATACAATAGAGTAGGAAACAAATGTTACATTTCCATTTGCACATACAACAGACTCCGCCAGTGACGACACTAACTTTAATACATCTGGAGTTCACCACGGATATATTAAGTCCACTCCCAAAGTAATGTCTCCTATTTTATTCTGTTAGCCCATGACATCAGAGGCAGATGTCAGCAGCAGAGGTTGAACTTTCCCACCACTGCTCTGATCGATTTTGTTGCCATGTTACTGACGGTAGCAGTTAACAGCCCAATAATCCACCCTTAGGAGCAAACAAGAAGTTGAATATTGTGAACTTAATGCAAGGTGTTTTTATTTTAAATCCGTGATTAAGGAAGTGAATTCTTATCTTAGCATAAAAGCATCATGTACCAATATCAACAAGTGAACAGCTTGTGGCTCAGTAGATCTGTTGTAATTAAGACACCTTCAACCACCAGCTTTGTGCTCACTGCAATGGAGCGAAGCAGCAGGAAAGTGTACTAGCACTGGTACAATGTATCCTGCTTCCATTATTTTACACTCCGAGTTCATTTGCAGATGACAAGGCCTAAAAGCTCAGTCCTATTAAACCCGTAGGAGGCCATAACAAAAAAACTGGCAGCACATGCATGCCATGATCCACAGCCCAAGCCCAGCTCAGCTCACTCAGGAGCAGCTGCACACACCCAGCTGCAAGTTTTGAAATGACTATGTCACTACCAACCAAAGGACACGACCTACAAAACCAACCACAAATCACAGCATTCTCAAGCTTTCCCAGTATCCACCTACAGCAAGCTGCTCTGAAACTCACTCCAGTTGCTATAAAATTCTACCATGCGGAACTTGTACTAAAACATATTGAATAAAAGCAACTGAATACAAGAAAAAATTTCTCATTTCATCTGTGCATTAGTATTTACTACATGAAATCCAGTACAAGACACACTCATTCACAAAAATGCATATAGATACATCCACTTGCTTTAGCAAAGTTACACAGCATGTTTCTAGCCACCCACAAGACCACCGTGGGTTCCTTTACTGAAGCTTGACAAGCCTGACACTTACCTCCATCATAGCTGCCCTGTCAACAACTGCTGAAAATTCTGTTTAGTTGAGGAACCTCTGCAGGATTTAACCTTAATAATTCCTCTAACACAAAGCTTACAAGAAAAACAGGCTTCACGTGTCTAGCACTCCCATAGGTAACTGTACAAGTGTTACCAAATCATCTCTTACTCACAACTTTCCCGGTTACAATTTCTGGCTTATATTTAAAGTTTTTTCCTTGTAAGGGCAGACTTCCAATACTATTAGATTAAAAACATTTTTGTACGTGAATTTAGAAAACACAGTTTTGTTGCTCCTCGTCCATGCCCAGCAGCAGTTTCAGTGAGACCAAAGCAAGTTAAGCACAGCCAGATTTGTTTTACAATTGAGATTTTTTGGTGATGATTTTGTAGGATCCATCGACCTGACATCAGCAGGAGCACTACTCCAACACAAGACAGTACTTCCCAGTCTTCTCCCAAAAGTATGCTGCCACCATGCAACAATTTCAACAAAATCTATCCTAAAAACAACGAATGCAAATTGCTTCCTAAGTTCCAAATAAAGATTAAAACTCCTACATTTTTCTCCCATCTTAGATTCCCACACGGTCATCTGAGATACTGCAGGTCTCATTTTTCATACATGCGCCGCATACCCAAAAAATCTTACTTGCATGTTGACTGTCAACACACCAAAGTAACCACAGAGACTGCAACCGATGTCCCTGCCTGCCCACCCACAGGGAAACACACAATGAAGTTCTCTGCTAAACTGGGTATCACTGTAATATATAAATATGTGTACATGTTCATGTATTCACACACAAGATAGTTGCATCACCTGCACTAACACAGTGTGGGATTTACAGCCATTTAATAATAATAATAATACACACAAGCTCATAACAGGCAATATAATACCATCTGTTTGCAGTGTTCTCTTGTGATATTTAAGTTCAAATATCCCTTTGTAAGAAGAGCAGCCAACTGAGTTCACGCTTACTGTGCATTGCAGCTGAATAGACTGACAGAATTGTAAGGGATCGCTAAGAGTATCCACATTCACTTGATTATCATCTCTCAGTATTGAACAAAAGCTTACATAGATCAGCTTCAAAAGATAAGAGTCTTGGCATTAAGCAACGTTTCCATCTTCAGAACAACAGAGGGGTTATCATGAAATAGTGGAGTAAACCCAGTAGTTAAGGAACATTCTATTGAAATGTGAGTCGCATCATTGGTCCTAACCAAGCAGTGAAGAACAATAACATCACCATACTGTATGTCCTGGTTGTATAAGCATCATATTGATTTTTACATCATATTTGGAATGATAACTATTCTCTACACGTTTGCTTACATTTTGCTATTGCTGCAAATACTCCTGCTTGTTTTTATTCACTGTAACATTCACCGACTGTAAACGCAAGAGGAAAGCATCACTTCTGCGTTTGCTTGCCAAATTGCCCACAGTTACATTCTGACTGCTCAGATACCCTATAGTATGCCACATTGAAAGCAAAAAGAAGAATCCAATACAACAGCAAGATTAAGAACAACTTATAAAAATAAATGTAGTAGATACAGCAGAAGGAAGAGACGCTTCAAAGTGACCTGGACAGATTTGGAAAGAGAGTCCACACAAACCTAAAGAGATTCAACAAGGCCTGAAGAGAATTACTTACCAAATGACGTTTCCCAGCATACCTTAAGTTCCAGCAGTAAAAGGAACGAGTTACAGAACAATTTTATTTCTTTTTCACAAGATTAATTATCCACATTTAAAACAGACTCAGAATCACTTTCGAGCTCAAGTAACAGACCCTGTTCTACAGGCTTTCCTTCACTGTGCATGTGATGCTCATAATGCATTTGATGAATAAATGATGGCCGCCAATAGGAACTGAGATTTTCATTTCAGTATTTTATTTCAAGAGGATATCTCCAGGGGAAAGAAACAGGTTAAAAGCACTTATTTTTCATAATTGCGTAAATAATTGGACTAATATTCAGATAGTCGCAAGCACGGTCTTAGTTTTTCTTTTTTATGGAAATTAACCAACCAGTAGGAGTCCTTTTCTCCCTGACACCTGTCTAACCATTGTATTAAGTGTTTCAATTATGTTTTGCCTCTTTCAGTGGCTGCTTGTTTTACTTCCCGTTTCTAACTTTAGTATGTACTCTACTTTGTAACATTTGCCTTTGCTAGCTGAAGTAACTTGGTCATGAAAATTGTTTGACATACTCAAAAAGTAAAAACAGCAAAATATTAGTGTAAAAAGCATATGAGGAGTCAGATTTCTGTTACCATGTCAACTTTGAAATAATTACGACAGTAAAACAGGCCTGGAGCAACCAAGTCAATAGGTTTGTTGAATGCAGAGTTGGAGCTCTGATGATTCTTTTCTCACAGAAACACATGAGGATCACATCAAGATCAAAATACCTGACTAGAAAATCTGGCAGGACCAATAAACCACACACACTGCATCTCTGAAAACATAAGCATTTCAATCAACTGGTTTAGGACAGACTTGGGACCATGCCCACTGACGTCTGGTGAAAAACCTTTTCTTAATATCCACCCTGAAAATCTCCTGATCCAGTTCCATATTATTCCCTTGGGTCCTAAAGCTGGTGAGCAGACAGAAAAGATTATCAACAGTTTTACTTAAAAACTGCATAGCAAACTGATGAATAAGAGGATAAAAGCAGGTGGATTAAATGGCTAAGCAGTAAGGAAGCATTTACAATGGAGAATGAGCAACTGTGCAGGTAAGTGAAGAACTAGTTGGTTCACACAGCTCTTGAACATCTGCCTCGAGACTGTTCTCCATTACAAATGAAATTTTAAGACAGAAAATCGTAGGAGTGATAGCATGAAGGACTTGATACTGTAAATGATGAATGGAATGGCCTTAACGTGCAGAACGCAAGAAGGGACAAAATTCAGTAAAGGTAAGACAGTCACTTTTAAAGAGTGTTTTTTATAGTAAGAATTATTGTTTCTTTGGTTACGGGGCTGTGGAAGAAGGTTGGTTTGGAGCTGAAGAAAATACACACAGCTGTAAGAGGGAGAGAAGACAGCACTGCAGTCTGTATTGCTCACATGGGATTTGATCGAAACACTGGTGTGCAGGTTTTACTTTACTCAGTGCTGTTGTTTCCCTAAAGAATATTATTTACCGAAGTCTTATAGCAACCAGAAGGCTGAGGGGGGAAAAAAATATTCAATACCACTGTATGGAAAGAACTTTTTTTTTTTTTGAAGGAGAAGTTTGTAACATTTCCATTTTTTTTTTTCCTTCTGGATTGTAAACTTTACAATCAACTGTGTTCACAACAAAATGGATGAAACCAAATCATCAGCATGGAGTCTGCCATGGTTTGGGAACAAGCCTTTTGTAGTTGGGAGCTTTTGTCTAGCTCATGAAGATTTTTACTAGATGATAAAAACGAAGGGTATTTTCAACTAAGGCTTTCTAAGTGTAAACATTCTGACAATAAAGATGTCTCTTCATTTGAAGAGGCCTGACAAGCTGATGAAGAATTTTTTTGCAAAGAACATTAAGTTCCACATTAAAAAAAAAACAAGTCCTCTAGTTCTGTACAGACCTCAGAAGGTGGGTGTTTTCTCACAGTTCTGGGATTTCTTTGTGTTGTTCAGAGATGAAGAGGAAAGACTTGAATGAACTGTATTTGTTTTTAACTTTTCTTTCTGCATACCCCATGTCTATTGACGATCCTCTCTCCCTATTTATTTCTTGAGAAATTGAAATCCTACCTTCCCCTTTCATTTCACTGACCGTTCCCTCATCTCCAACTCACTAGTACCCAAGCATGCATCTAACAAAGGATGCTTTTGTTTCTGCAGAATTCCAGACATAGTTTACTACTTTAAAACACAATTTTAAAGCAAAACTGACCCCTCTTTCATTTTGGTGCTGAGTACTATAAACAGAATTGCTAAGAATGCATTCTACGGTGAAGGTTTTGGAAAGGGCATAGAAACCATGTTTGTTATTTGATTTACGAAAATAAAAAGTGAAAGTACATGATACTGAAAGTCTTAAAGAAGGTATAGGATCATTATTCCATTGGAATAGCACCAAAGATGTCTCATTTAAATTAAGTCTAATTGTCTCAAAAGGCAAAGGTACTCTGTCCTGGAGCATGTGGAACAAGAACAATATGAATGGACAATCTCCTTAAAGTGCTGTGGAGACATCATTAACAAGTAGAGGATAAGAAATTGCTCATCTCCTTCTACAGAGATGAAATAGCACGTTATGATTTAGAAGTCTCAAAGAGGAAGAGTTCTGAAGGAAATGGCCTGAGCCAAAGATAAAACAGATGGGAAAGAGGGTTTTCTTCATCTTTAAGACGCACCTCATTTTTCTCCACAAGTCAGCTCTTAAAATGGCAGCTTTTATATATAATTCCCCGTTCATATCTGTTCACCAACCAAATCCCCAAACCAAATAATACACAAAAGCTTTCAAGTCCTTATCTCAGCATGTGCTCATAAGGGAATATGTTGAACTCTTGATTCCTCGCCTTTATAAGGCTTTTAAGGCTTAAGCTTTTGTGTGCACTCTAATAGAGCATAATGGCATATTCCTTAAAGTTTAGATACCAGCAATATGTTTTAGGCTCAACTACAGCTCACATCCAAGTAATAACGCAACGTGTTAAGCTGAGGGTACTTGAAATCTGGCTATTTCATTTCTCGTTGAAATATAATATAATCCTGATGGAATTCTTCTACACTTCGATTTAAATACCACATATCTGTTTCGCTCAGATAAAACACAGGAGATCTCTGAGGCAATTCAGCAGTACAGTTCTTAAGTTCTGTAGACACTGTCATTTTCTTTCCTTAGGGGGTAAAAGAGAAAATGGGCAAGGCGTAAGTTTATAAGCAGCTTAAGCTCAACCTTCCACAGACCTTCTTGAAACATTATAACACAAAAAGCAAAGAACACTACCAAATTTTCCGTTAATATATTATTAGTAGCATGTAACATCTTCCACGATTCAGTACAATTTGATCACATGTAATACGTAAGGCTTTATAATATTAACAATAAAATATATAGAGAGGTTGTTCCCAAAGGGACTACATGCAGTAGATGAACTTCCAATACTTGGCATGGCTCTGCTTAAAGTGATGCCTACCAGAGATGCTGGGGATTCTCAGGGTCTTGTACAAAGAGACTCGTTAATACCTCTGTTTCCATTCCCTGCCTTCTCATGCATACACGCTTTGACAGGCATCAGGGGAATTGCAAAGGCAGCAGATGGTCTGCGCACAGCTCCCTCAAGCATAAAACAACATTACTGCACTTGTTGTCAGGACCTCAAATCGCACACTGTTCTGTCTGATTATTTTCAAAGTCTAGACTGGCCACGGGGGCTCAGATGAGAAATAATTGCGTACCACAAAGTGAGAGCAAGGGCTGAATTAAAGTGGCAAGCAACTGGATCGAAACTAACTTCTAAGCAGCAGTCACACGCGCTCATCTTTAACTAGATTTGATTCTATTCATTTCCAGCGAAGCAATGACCTCTACCAAAAACTTGCAAGGTAGGGCTTTGTGAGCAGTGTACGTATCGAGGGCTTTTCCTGTTTCTCCCCCACTCAGCAAATACACTTATTTTTAATGCATGATAGCCTGCAATGAGAAAAGAACCTGTAGCATCTTAGTTTGAAATAAGAATTCACACGTAGAATTAACAGTATCGACTCCAAATGAGTTTGTTATCAGGCACTATCCTGTTGTAATTCAAATAAGCTATTTTTTATTCATGCAATGCAATGCCTGTTTTTCTTTAAAAAAATAAAAAAAAAAAAAAACAAAAAAAAAAAAACACATCTGCACAGAATTTTTCCCAAGACATATTAGATAATGTCAAGTTTAAATCCATATGAGAGTCTGCAGAGATATTCATGCAGATCGAACTGTGGAAAGCTGAAGCAAAGATTTTCATAGGCCCACTGGGTTTAAACAGATTTGTGTAGTTTGTTTTCCTCCCTGGCTCAACTTCTAACAACTCTAAACAATTCGTGTACAAACTTGGAGAGCGTGAAACATACAGGTGAAAATGCAGCCAGAAAGGATTGCTATTTCAAGGAAGGAAGGGATGAAGCAAGTGTTTTACAAATGCTGCTAACTCACTTTTCCCAGTGGTGGGAAAAAACAAGGTCCAAGTTCATTATCGCATGGATTCAATCTCCGAGAACAACTCTATACTTACTCAAGAGCTTTCCCTGGCTTTCATCCGGTGATGACTTTCTCTCAAGAGATCCTTCCACCAAACAAGTCCTAAATTTGACAAATTGCCCTTGCAAAAAAGTCTCTGAATACTAAATCCATCACCTTTTTGATTAACACAATGTGTTTTCAGGTCAGCGCAATGACCTGAATAATATTACTGAGAATACGACAGACAACTAAGAAAAACAATGAAGCGTGAGAGAAGCCTCTACCATCATGATTTCTTTTTTTAAAAAAGCATAGCAGATTCCCACTTATTCCCAGCTTAATCAAGAGAAACCTTTACTGACCAAAAACATGAAAATAAACTAAGTTGGTAACGGAGTTGTGAACTGACTGAAAGCAGTCTACTATCAACACAAGAGAGAAGCTAATTCGGTTTAATTTTCTCAGCATTTGTCCAGTATTGCCACATTGTCTTTTTGCTTTCACAGACAGAGGGCACCAAACATCAAAGGGAAATGGTGTAAAACTATATACAGGCTTGATTTTAAATAGCAAGGACATGCAAGCCCATCTGCAGTGCAAGGTCACAACAGTAATCTCAGTAGCTGGGGGTTGTTTTCCCCATAGCTTTGAGACAGGTATCACACATCGAGTAATTTCTGTTCTGGTCAGTGCACGCAAAGGTAAAAGAAATGACAAAACAATGTATCACAACAGCATAAAGAATTCCATGACCTACGGATATTTTTTCATTACTTGAGGTTCAGGTCTGTAGCTCCACGGTTTATTTCAGGTGGCTTTACTTTCCTCTGTGCATGTTATAGATCAGAAGAAACTTCATTTTTTACCAAGTATTCAGGCCATCATCTACCTGTCTGCGTGTGATCAGATCCAGATCTGCACTGAGCAGGAGGAGGTTGAACACTGATTACTCCATATCCATTCTGACCTCAACCACTCCACTTCTGGCCTAGCCAATGGCTGTCTACACATAGCATCTTGCAAGACAGTTTTACCAAGTGCCATCCTGAGATTAAGCCAAAAAACACAGCTTTGTTTTAACTTCTGTTCTACTCTCCTTACTGTGAGCAGCTGCAAATCTTTTCTTAAAGATTCTTACTGCTATTACATGCTTCATCCTGTTTGTCTTCCCTTAATCTTAGGTGATGGCTTTCAGTATTGGTTTCCAGAGCAACTGTGCTAGAAAATGAACACTTACACAATATAGAGTTGTCCTTTTAAACCAATTGACAACCAAAAAGCCCACTTCAGGGAACTAAGTCAACCTAATGATCTGCCCCTATTTTGTCCCTTGGTTTTCTTAATCATTATCCTTTGTTTTAATACTTATTCTCAACTGCACATACCAACATCTCTTCACACTTTGTTTCCTTTCACTCAGATTTGCACTCCGTTTTAAACCTTTCTACTTAAGTCGTTCTGCAAAAATGGTAGCATCTCAACAGTAGCAGACGTCCCGTATCTGTGAGATACAAGACTACCTTTGTTACCTCTGTCTCTCTCAAGCATTGCTCCTCTCTTTATGAAAGCAGGGAACATTTTCCGATAGGCTATAATACAACAAGTACTGCTGGATCTTGTCATCTACACTGAGAAGTGTAACTGGACAGTTTTTTTGTTTGAACTTACAAACAAAGATACAACAAAAAAGCACCAATTTCTGCTAAAACAACCTTTCCTCAACTTACATTTTCAGCAAATAGAAAAAAAAAAAAATGAAGTGCACAGGGAAATAAAAATTCATGAAAGTAGACAATTTCTTAACAAGAAACTCACTCCAATTTTAAAAAATGGCTTTTTTGCGTATATAGATTATTGATGTTCTCCATGTTCTCTCACATGTAGCAACAGGCTCTTTTTTAGTGATTCCACTCGAATGTTACGCAGCATCTTTTTCACCTGCATTTCTGACAATAATTACCCATATTTCTTGAAATGTGTTTGACAGCACAGAAATATTCAGTTAGGTTTAAAAATATCAACAGGGCTTACTTGCTAATAAACTGCTATAGTAACACCTCCTTTTGAAATGAAGCATCATTCAACATAATCCCTTCTCTTCCATCTCTCATGTAAAACTGTCCTTCGAGTCCTTTTCAGTATCATGTAATGCTCTCAGCTGCTATTCATCTCTCACTAGAAATCTACCACTTTCTGGTTCCACTTGGCTGTCCACACTTCACCATCTGCTCCTTCTAACCCTTCACTGCTCATCTTTTCTTATTTGGTTCACACTACTCCATCCATCCACTCCTTTTGCTATTATGTTATCAGGCTCATGCTATTTGGTGCTTCCCCCCCATCCCACCCAATATCTTTGGCATGCATGAATACCCCCTACGTGTAAGATGTCACTCAAAACCTTTTTGTCACCACAGTTCAGCACCTCCAGAAAACCCATCAAGTGATGAGTAGCTAACTTAATCAGACAAAAAAAGTCAATGAATGAATGAGCATAGCACTATGACTTAAACCATATTTAAATGAAGGATCACTAATTACTTCACTACCTCATTCTCCTTGGAAGTGTAATCTGTGGTATTCAGTGACTGAACCTTCTTCTATGTTCAGAATTAAGTGCGACAAGAGAGGAAGTACCACATTCAAACCAAACCAATTTACACCAACTGTATCACTGAATAACTGTCAATATTAACACACAGACAAGCACTGAAAACATTCTGTGCACACAACAGTATCCCACTTTCTGGCAGTTTCAGGGAGAACCTTGTGATACGCAAACAAAATTCTACACCCTGCCACGGGAGCTGCCCACAGCTGACTAGTTGTAGAAACAGAAGGAAACTGGAATCAAATTCTGACACAGCCTGCTTCAGTAGTCAAGTATAAACGTTCCCACATAGTATGTGCTGTGGAGATCAATTATTTTGTGTTAAAACAAACCGTCATAAATAACATCTCGTTACATCTTTCTACTTCCGAAGAGAAGTCCATTAGAAATTTTAGCTAAGAGCTCAGCTTGCTCC
Source organism: Centrocercus urophasianus (assembly GCF_019232065.1). NCBI lineage: Eukaryota > Metazoa > Chordata > Aves > Galliformes > Phasianidae > Centrocercus > Centrocercus urophasianus. The sequence continues at coordinate 5,899,675 of NW_024884756.1, forward strand.
ATCTTGCAGTCCACCACAGAATCTTTCTGAGAAAAGAGGAATCATAACTGATGTTAGAAACGTCCAGCTTTGCTTTCAAACGTGATTTCCCAAGATACAGTCATTTGGTTTCTTGAGCTCACTGTATGCTTTTCTAAATGCATTTTGACATGAACAAAAATGCCCTTCTGATGCAATGGACATACCTGACTTCAGTGCAAGCGTGAGACCAGTGGAATACTCTGAGGTTATTTTCCGAGTCAAAAGTAGGGCAACTTGCTACAACATGACAAATCGGCTTGGGAAACCTGCTGTAAGCCACAACTCAAAAGGAAAGATTCAGTAACATAGCACAGTACCCTTGCACTACAAAGTCACTGTAAATGAACAAGTGAGATTTGAAAGAGAATCCCTTCAATCTAGTCCCTTGTCCACAACAAGGTTTACATCTAGCTATAAATGCAATCACAACTGCACAATTAAGGCAGGAGAGTCTCCAGTGCACGCTGAATTTCAACACCAACTGGCAAACAAGACAACCACGAGAGCTGACTGTCAGATGGATATGCTGCACTGAAGTCATTCAGGCTACCCCCACAAACTCTTCTGCTCTATAAGCCCTTGAACCTTTACTTTAAAAAACCCAAGATCTCTGAATCAACTACTACCACATCCGTCTTCTAAAAATCAATGATTTTAGTCAGACTGGCGGGACAATGTTATACTAGCAGGCAAATCAACTATTTTCTAGTACCCTGAACCAGTTTGAAGTCACACAAATGCGGAGTACACAACATTGCTTCAGAGCTAGAAAGCACTGCTGAGATCTCAGCTTGGGCTTGACACAGCACTAATTAACTGCATGCAAAGGACATCTGCTTGGCTTGGAACAAGCACAGACGATTTCTGTCCAGCTTCAAACACTGGGGATATAATAGTTCCACTCACAGTGTCAAACCCTTTCTGGCCATGCAGAGTCAGCCTCCTTCAAATCCTGATTGCCAGTTACACATTTAGTTAACTTCTGATGAAACTCGTGCTGCTCCAAGAGCCAAAACGAGGCTATCCTGCTTCAGTCCTAAGTTCAGATGACCTCAGGTCACACAAGTGATAGATTTAGCCTTGGCACAGTGAAGAACCTCTCTTCAAGCAAGGTATGTTCTAACATACTGTTTAAGCACTGAGTGACAAACTTGCACACATCTAGAAGTTTATCTGCCTTCCTTGCATTGATGTCTCGGCAGCAACTGCTACAGGAGCAAGCTGTTATTCGCTTCAGCAGATGAGATGAGCTCATCTTTTCCACTGCAGTTCCCGCAGTACTAAAAGAACTTAACCTAAAATAGAAGTAATAAAACCCTTATTTTTACCCTACTTTTGAAGCGATGCTTCCTAGTTGCATGTGAATCAAGCAAAACTTTTCATACTTCATTTTTTTCATGATTGCCACTAATCAACATGAAAATTTAATTGAGAAGATTTAAAAGCTTTTGATCATAAAGCAATCACTTGCTTTAGACTAATTATTTAGTAACCATCTATGTGTCTTAACTGTAGTTACATGTCATTTTCCCTCCATGGTTCCCAATAGCCATGCCTCAACTATGGACAAGCGATGAGAAGCTTCTGGCATACAAAAAACCTTTCATTTCCTCCACCAGTGTGCTTATAATATTTATTTAAATTGGAAATCACTGTGAAAACTGAATGGTAAGAAAAGCAAACTCCCAATGTTCAGGTCATGGAAACTGTGAAACTTCTCTACTGAAGATAGATACTGGGACACAAACTACGCTTATTTTTGGTGGCACACCTGACACACTGCAGGACTCACAACCCCTACCTATATATGCTAAGCTACAAAAACCCATTCCAAGTTAGAGTATTCTTTTGAAAATTGAAGTCAAATCTACTCCATATCAAAAGTTACCATCATGCTTCCACAACATACACCAAAAGGAAAAGGTGGGGGAGAGCATCTTCTCGGCAATTTCTTAAGCCCAGAAGTAGTTCCTGCATTAAATACCTCTGTGTACCTGCATTAAATACCTCTGTGTAAGTGACAGACTTGGGGTGATGCTGAAAGAAAACCCTTCTGTTTTAGATCTGTGTGCAAGAGGTAATCGATTGATGAAATGCAACAGGTGACAACTTTCTTCTGCAGCAGGTTTACTATTTAAGCAGAAACAATCTTCTCAACACTTAACATTCCCCTTTAGACCTTAACCCTTTTCTTTCGTTAATGACTAAGAGACAATTCATATGCTAATCGAAGTCCTGAAGGCGTCTTTCAATCACCAGTGCTTCCATTGGCAGAACAGGTATAACAAAATGAGTACTCACGCATTATTGACGCTCCACAGTGCACTGCCGTTCTGTGAATCTTTCTGTATTTTTGCCTCTAAAATAACACAGGGAACAGAGTATTTCCACCAAATTCAACTTTATCACCAAGTAAAGTTGCTCCATTCCTTTCAATAATGAACTCTGGATCCCTGATGAGTAACTCGCATTTAACTGGCAACACTGTGGGCTGCTTATGTTAACCGCAACAGCCTGAACAGCTTGAACCTCAACAAAATGCGCAGTAAATGACCGAGCTAATTTAACATCGTTAATCCTCAAACCAATAAAATAATTTCACGTCCACACAGCAGCCTGCACACAGTCCCCAACGTAAACACGCCCCAGTAGGAAATCAACACCAAAATGTGCTGCAGCCCTACTACCAAGGCTATCACTGTAGGGAAAATAGCTGTGTAATTACTGAGACCCATCTCCAGCCATATTGCATGAGTCACACACAATTTGGGCTTGTTAACAGCAAAAGCGTTGTTTCCCAACTGGATCTGCCCTGGAATCTGCCTGCTGCAGCACTTCGTGTAATAGGCTCTTATTTTATCTGCAAACCGTTTGCCTCTAGAGTCAGTACCAACACCACATTAGTAGGGAAGGAAAACACAAAGCCAAGCTGAAACTGAGATAGATTAACCACCACAATAACCACTCGTTGCTTTAACAGTGGTTTATCATCACTTAAAATTAATCACATTTTGTTTCTGGCTAGGTCTGTAGGAGGGCACCAGCCATTTGACAGGCCTCTACTTTCCGCTCAGTTTTGAGATGGGCTTTCTTCTCCACATTATCCATCGGGCTACACTTTGCTTTAGTTTGCAGAGGATTTGAGCTCATCTCCTATGAGGTCTGAAATCCATGACTAAACAAGTGCCTAAAACAGCAAAGCCACGAAGGAAAAGAAACAACTACTGATCTTCAAGGGACAAGACACACAATGCATTCAGTAGCTTTTCAAGCATTCCCCACTCGTGACCTGCAACACCGGATCACGCCTGAGATCTGCTGCTCATCCGTACGTATTTCTTGTGGGAGTTTCCATGGTGATACTGCATTGGTGACAACAAAACCACAATTCGCTACCATTAATATACTGTGGTTAGTAAACAACTAAGCAGGTACCAATGCACTGCCTGGCTCAAAAACAGCCCAGAGATTAGAAAAGCACTTAGATGCCAAGTCTTTTTTAATGAAATTACGTTCTTACAAAAAAAAAAATAAATAAATAAAAAAGGTACAAGTTGCAGAAACACGTATATACGTATAGAGTTGTAATCAGCTCTGTGTTTTAATTCTGCAAGAATAAGCCTCTTAATTTTAACTCCGCATATCCTTATCCCATGTTTTCAAACTAACCAAGTGCTTCCCTGTAATCACAACAAACCTGCCAGAAGCAGGGAGAAAGCTAGAACCCAGTGCATCAAGGATAAAGCTACACAGTCCTTAAGCTCATGACATCAGCACTTTCCCGCCACAGAAGGCCTATTTGCAGCAAGAAAATTGAGCACCAAACAATCACAACAAATTTGTTTTGAACCTCATAACTGCTAGGTAACGTGACATCACTGCTACCAAATAAACCTCTTTCTCTTTCAGGTGCATAAATCATTACAAAATCACTTCGTCTTCCATTATTCTTCACAAATGTGGTAAGACATTCTTCAGATTTTTAATAACAACCTCCTTTAAGGGCTATACACAGCATTTCAATACGAGCATCACTGCCTAGAATATTTCTGTTGGCTGCTCTAGAAAGAGATAAATGATCCAAAGACAAAAACAGCATGAACGTGGTAACTTTGTACCTCAGTCCTTCATAAGGACTTCTGAGACAACCTATTGAAACTAGAAGGAAATAACAAGTGTTTCAGAAACAGTTCAGCTAGTTTTCCTGGAAGCAACTCACAGGAAAATCTAGCTCACTAAACGAAAATCAACCACACACGATAGGAAGAAAGCCACCCGTACAGTGCGTATGGCATGGTGTGACCTACAGTGATTTACACAATGAACTAATACCTTAGACACTTGAGTTCTGCGTCTACTCCTTCACTTCCTTCTTTAAGTGTCTGCTTCTACAGAACAATTCCAGTCATCACAGTGACAGAAAAAAAATCACACATCGTTTCTTAGAACGCTCAACTGAGTTCTAACACAAAGTAAACCACTAAACTTATTCCTAGCAACTGAATCAAATGATCCGTTTTTCTGCACTGAGGACAGATAATTTCATCACGTTCATTTTGCAACCTTCTCAGATTGGCTTAGTCACATCAAAAATGGTTTAAGGGAAAAGATCCTAGCGTGGCACTGCCGCATCCTACCAGCCTAGAGAAGATATGGAGGAGGAGCTCTCTCTCAGTGAGAATTAGTCAAAAACAAACAGGAATCGTTGAACATTAAGCAGTGACAAAGTATCTCTCTTCACCTGTGTAATCCTAAATAAGCAGCATACTCATTCCTCTTTCATTGGATTTCCTTCAAATTAAAACCTGGAATTGTTAAGAAATATGTTGGACAACTTTAAGTTCGGCAACGCCCAATAAAACTACTAATATGAGTTAAAACCATTTTCACTATTTTAGAACAAGCTCTCAGACCTGCCGAGTCACTTTTCTTTACATCATCCGGAGTGATAGCAGTCACTTGATCTTACATTTACTGCATAAAGTAAATGGATAGAAGCAGTGACAAGTCATACTAATTTTGAGGGACGTGATCTGGCCATTAAACCTACTGCTATCGCCTACCACACCTTACTGATTTCATTAGATGCCTATTTTAAAAATGACAAGTTGTCAACATGTCAGAGACAAATAGAGAAGTCACATTTTATTTATGTAATAGCATAACCATCCCAAACCTAAGAATCTCCGCACACTTTTTGCACATTTTGTTTAGTCATCCTGTGGCAACTACGTAGTTCAAGCAAGTAGCTTGTTGCCAAAAAGCACAGGTCTTAGAGCTGCTTTCTTGCTAACTATCATTTGCGTAGAAAAAGCGAACACTATCTTGCGAGCATCCAGTGGGTAAAGAAAATAATGGGATCCTATTTCTAACCCAACATTGATACTGAAAACCGCAGCGTGATGATGAAAGTCCTTATCATACATTAGGAAGAGAATTACTGGAAATAATACCGAGGATCACTGCAACAGGGACAAGAATTGGATTAAAAAGAGAGGCAGTAAGTTACCGTAATTTGACATCTTTTTTCCATCACTATTATACTGAATTATTTTACAGCACGAAGAAATACAGATAAATTTGAACGTACTCTTAGTCGAGAACTAATACAGACCACAGTGTTCACTAAAATACATCCAGCTAACATCTTACAGAAGAAAGAGCACATATTTTTTAAGTGCAACAACCTTTTCATTTGACTGCAAGAAATTACTTTGTCCTCCCGTTTTGTCTTGCATCATTCTGGATTTAAAGATATCAGAAAGTGATAAGCCAGCAAAACAAACTGTCAGACTAATCGCCCCAGCACTCCCTTTCAACTGCAAAAAATATCTGCGTGGCTTAAGACCCTGCAGACTATTTCAGAGCTTGAAATTTGGAGCATTTTGTTGAAGATATGCTGACTTCCCAGCTGCCCGTTCAATTAGCTGTGACATAATTCATCCTGGGAAGAGCTTTTACCTCAAAAGGATTTTTTTTCCCCTCTAAAGATGTTCTCATAAACCTAAGCAGCAGCAATGATTGTGGTTAGCAATACAACTGAGCACTGATGATTGAGATGAAAGCAAGACAGGATTAAGGTTTGCTGGCCAGCTTGAGAGTTGTCTCATCTGCTTGCACACTAAAAACTACTTGTATGCATGTGGGCCAGTAAGTTAAAAACTCAACAAGAAGTTGTTCAAGCACAGACAGCCCAGAAGAACAAGAGTACTCAAGCTCAGTAAATTTTTGATTGGGTCATTTACATCAATCTCCTCCGTAAGTTAGCGCAACACTGCCAAGTTTAACACTGTGGGAAGGGGACATTAGAACACCTTGCCATGAGCAGCTCAGTACGCTACCCTACAGGGGAGCAACTGAAAATTAACTGGAGCTACTGCCTGAGGTTGCGCTACAGCCCCATTTAGGACTAACAGTGCTGAGAACACTTCCTTGGTTGAAGACCTGCGTTTCCCAAGCGGAATGGAAAACAGGTCTGCTTCTATCGGGCTCCTTGGAAGAGCTGTTCAAAGCATATAACACTATCTGCTAGGAATTCAAACGTCTGCATTTGTTTATCAGCATATTAAGCCATGTTTGATATGATACACTGTCATCAGCTTGATTAAAGCATCTTTCTGCTACTGGAAATCTGCTGGTGCTGTAGACAGCAATTTGCAGAATCATATTTCAGGTGAGTTACGTAATCAAGGATGCTTGTGCCAGATGATGTTTGTAATCAAAACAGCACTGAGTACTGCATAAGGAATAGCCCCAGCCAACTCCTTGGAATAAACTCTAGGTCTTGAGTTACTCCAAGAAGCTCTGACAACTTCAAGGTGACAAAGAAACTGAAGTTGGGTTTCCGTTGTTTCATTATTAATTGCTTAAAAGAAAACCCTCAAGTAAGTGAAAATGAAAAATGAGGTGAATTAATTTTAGTGGCTATGTTACGTATTGCATCCGATCCAAAACAACTTTAGCACTTTTTTTAATTACATCTGCAGAAAATACAGTTAATTTATAGTGCAGTCTTTGAGCTAGCTTCCCAGATTATATCTGGCAGATCATTCTCTCCAAATTCAACAAAGCTATTAATAGCTCTATACTAACTGAAAGGGGCTCTTCTGTATTATTATTTCATACTGAAGTAGACTTTTTTTTTTTTTTTAATTCACTGTGAAGCAACTTTCAATAACAACCTATATTAGCTACAAAAACTCTAAGGATGAGACAAAAAGTTTAAACTTTAACTCATTTCAAAGTCAAATTTCAGCCTCCAGGAAAAATACAGCAGATACAGTTGTGGAGCATTTGCCCCTGAGCCTTTTATTCTTGATGACAGCACGGAGCTGAGAAAGACAAAGTGAAATGGAACAGAAGTAGGATCACTACTACTGGCTAAAAGGCAACTGGCACCTTCATTTATTGCAGTGGCAGCAAACCAGCTTCTTTCCAGTTCCAGTCCTTTCAGTTAAATGTGTTGGATGGCCGCTGGAAGCACAGGTAGTGGAACCACCCATTTAAGTGGCACTACTTCAAATGCTATCTTCTAATGCTTAAAACACAGCGCAAGTTCTGAAGCAGAGGCTTGCTGTTCAGCCATTTTATTTCTACAGAGGAAGACTACAGAGTACCTGAATGGAAAGCACAATTACCACTAGCCATTTATAATCCAGCACAGTCTACTACCATTTTTCAGACATCTCTATGCTCCAAATGGTACTTTGCTCCAAGATGATGGTTATATTCCTTTCCCCACCAGCTAAAACCTGTTTTGGGGTGTAAGTATAATTGTTATACTAAGATTTCATTACACATTTCTTTATAGTTATCTCCCTATAAACATGATCCAAAAATGAAGGGTGCATTACCAAAAAGTCTGGCCACCACAGAGCCTATGTTTCCAAGAGATTAGACAGATTATTCCATATGAACTAATTTTGGAAAATATCTATTTTTGACAACTGCACGAATGTATTATGGTTTTGGCTGAGACAGAGTTCAAGTTCTCAGCAGAGGCTGATATGGCGCTGTGTTTCAGAATACTGATGAAAACAGTGCTGATACCAAACCGATGTTTCAGTTGTGGCTAAGCAGTGCTGCACAGAACCAAACCTGTTTCATCTTGTCCTTTGCAGTGAGGTAGGAGGGGACAGAACCAGGACAGATGACACAAAATGGCCCATGCCTGGGCTCAGCAACAAAAAACAAGTTAAAGGAGGAGGAAGGGAGGACATTCGGCATAGTGGTGTTTGTCTTCCCGTGAAGCTGGTGAACACAACAGGCCCCGATTCCCTGGAACTAACTGAGCATCTGCCTTTTGACAGGAAGCAGTGAATGACCTCTTAGTTTCGCTTTAAGCTTCTGCTTGACCTAGCAAACAGCCTTCAGCTCTACCCACGAGTTCCTGCAAATTTCTACTTCTGATTCACTCCCGCATCCCACAAAGTTAGAGCGAGCAGGAAGGCTGTGTGGTGCTCAGCTGCCTGCTGGAGTTAAACCACAGTACTGGAAATTCTCCACACAAGAACACGCCATACCTTTTACACTCCGAGCTACTCTTTAGGGTATCCATAATCCTTTACCTCCACTGAAAAAAAATTTAGAACATCTACCACCACCACCAAAAAAAAACAATAAATTTAATAGGGAAAGTAACCGAGATAAAAGGAAGAGTTCTCAAGTGCAGAATAAAACTCATAGTAAGTCATTTGCATTTAAGTAAATTTCAAATACTCTAGAGACAGCAAAACATACCACCAAGTACTCAGCTATCTGAGAAGTTAAGTGAAGTTGACAGAAAAGGCTAGCACTTTTACTGTACCTGTAGCCTCTAATAAAGATTTGCACAAATACAACTCTAATACAGTTTAAAAAAAAATAAAAAAAAACCTTTTAATTCATCTCAGCCACAAGGATTTCTCACCAGCATCTATTCCTCCAAAAAACCTTTTTCTGTTTATTGCTAAATCTGAAGAGTTGGCTTGCCCCTTTTCTGTAGTCCTATTTTCTTTTTAGATTGTAGTGAAGGATGCATTTGGATTGCAAGACAACTTGAAGTACTTGGCTTATATCATTGTACTTTGAGATACTGGCTGTGGTGGGAGATGATGTGATCTGACCTAAAATCTCTCAACTATTTAATCCTCCACAGCCTGTCTGTCTGTCCTAAGACTAACCGTACTCATTTTTACAACCCCTGCATATACAGCCAATACAGCGGATCAGAATGCATCATATTGATTCTAATTAAAGGATAGCTCATCTATTATATAGTACACTTCGGAAAACAACATGCAGCAGTAAACATAAGAACTGCAAGGCATGCAGGTTCCCCATGGTTCTTTCTACGAGCAACAGTGTTCAAATGGAAGCATTCAAAGAAGAGACGTGGAAAATTAAGAAGCAGCATCACTTCCCATTTCAAACAGTGGCGGAGTTTTAACAGAATGCTTACATTTCTACAAAATACTGTAACAGAATAATAATAATAAATATTTTAACAAACTTCTGTTTCCCTCGCTCTTCAAAAGAAATACTGCAACAACATGCTGGCCTTGAGTCTTGGATCCTCCAAGTAGAATGGAAATACTACAAGCCAGAGCAAGTAAGTACCCATTGTTACACCATGAAAAGCAAAAAAGGAAAGCAGTAATTAGCAAAAGTCAGGTAAGATAGAATCCTTTCATGGGGAAGCAGCAAATAGGAGCAACCCAAGCTGAGCATGCTTATTTTGAGAAGGAAAGGTTACAAGCAGAGATGATCATGATAATTGTGGGTGACGAACTCCACACACCTCCAAAGCTTCTACTCTCTTGTTTTAAAGCTTGAGTTGAAATTAAAGAAACATTAGATGAGACTGTCATCCTCAAATAACACGCTTTACAAGATGCTACAATTACACTGCAAATTCCCACAGAGAGCCTGAAAGGCATATCCATTTTGTCAGGATTGTGTTTGTTTGGTTGTATTTTTCCTCCACTAACTTCACCAGCAGGATGTCTAGCATAAATCAAGTCACCCCAACCCTGTAGCGAATATGCACCAAGAGGGTTTTGACAGCCTAAGTGCAACAGAAAAACTTTCCTAATTCAGTTTCAGGCTAGGTTTCCCAGAAGAAATTCTCATCTACTGTCTTGTATCCATTAGGGAATAGTCACAGGAGGAAGGAAGGAAGAAAAAATAAGAAACAACTTTTTCCTCCACTCTGCCGCTCCTGTTACTCCACACTTACAGGTTTGAACTATCTAGAATGGAAAGCAAGAACTTGCGACTTCAACTTCAGAGTCACCACAGAGTCCACCTTCACCCTCTGAACACAATTCTTTGCTTTTCGATTAATTTACTAACATGTTGGAAAACACCATTTCCCTGCAGAGAGGTTAAGCTGCATTTCAATTTCTCAGCTGCCTACACAGACCTGTAACAATCCTTCAGTAACACCAGCAGTGGAAGAAAAAAAAAAAAAAAAAAAAAGCAGCAACAGGAGAGTTTGACTCTTTTTCCCTTCTCTCCAAGCCACCTGAAGTCACTGGAATATTTATTAGTCTGGAGGTCATTATAGAAATAACAAGTCTGACTTCTGTGGCTTACAATAAAAATCCAAATAACGAAGAAGCAAAAAGCACACAAGCTTTTCAAAGCGTCCTATTTTCCAGCAACACTTCCCTCCAAATGCAGCCATGCAACCACTACTGCTCTCCTGAACATGCATATCTATGTCCAGAAAAGCACAGACATCGTACAATGAACACAATCCTAGTTGTTAATAATCTGAAGTGTCTCTTCATGCCATAATGCATTTCAAAGCTAATGACTGCATAAACCATAAACCATTGAACTGACTCAACTTGTAGGTCAATGGAAGCTTCAGTAGCCTCTATCACACGGTACGTATCCATTCTGTTCAGCCTGCTACGAGTTGACAGCCATCCCTCTGGATCTGTCATCACAAGGCAATCTAAAGATCAGAGATACGAACCACGCTGCTGTAAAGTGACCTTCAAGTCACTACTATCACAGTCGGATCAACTGAGAGGGAAGGAAACGAATGTATACAGGCAGAGGTGTTTTCAGGACAAAGATCGTGTTATCCTCTAAGTAAATTTTACATTAAGCAATATCGCCTTCATTTGACAACCCAAAATGAACATTTTCAGGGATTGTTAACAAGCCTGACCAGGATTCAGAGAACACTGAGCATCCTTAAAGAGGAATTTCACCGGCAACATCAATTTCACTCCTGGAAGGGAGAGAGGTACATAAAAAGCCTTTGCTGCATGTTTGTATCTTTGCCCTATGAGCTATCATTACGTAACTGCAGGTGCTTAGGAGGAATGGCTTGATTTCCCTTAAATTACCACTATTAAAAGGTGACGTGACAGACAACAGATTGGTACACATAAAACTGATTTCTGTCTTGATTATTAGCTCTCCAGTAGGACTGCAGGAGGCCATTTACCCAGGCAGCCTGACAGCTCCCTCGCACTCGCTGTCTGAAGGAGCACAAAAAGGCAGCACTGTGAGTGACACCCGGGCCAGTGCTTGCAGTAATTTCCCAGCACCTGTCAGCCTGAAGACAAAGCTTCACAAGTGTTTTCTTTTACAGAGCACCAGAAGAAATTTAGCAAGATTAAGAGAGACACCGCGCACCTGTGGGAAGGTTACTGCTGCTGTATTTCTTGCAGACATTACATAAGCAAGGCTGGCATCTTCTGGCAAGCTACAGCTGGAGTTCTTTGATGTTGCTGATGAGTTTTGGGACTACAATCAAGCTGAGAAGAAAGCAATGCCCCCAAGATTTCAGTTCTGATATCTATTACTACAGATGCCTACTGACAGCCCAACAGCAGCTGCTGGAATGCTACGACTAACCCACTTAAAGCAGTTACCTATAGCACCAGGTGACATCCATCCCTTCCTGAATGTCTGGTCATCACCTGCTAATTATCAATTTGAAAGGCCTCTGAAATGAGGGGTATGCAAATTTAGTAAAACAGGACTGGGGGCCACTACAGATTTCACAGGCAATAAGACAGATACAGAAAAGAAAAGGATTCCTACACCACAGATCCATGTTTTAAAACACACTTCTCATTATCTCAAAGAACTCAAGTTCCCTTAGAACATTCCAGAAAAGCCAAGAGCACAGAGGGAATGCTTCCTTACTGTCAGTCTAAACCACTCCTTAATTTCTGAATTTGGCTTTGGTAAATCAACTTATTGTTACTTATAGCAGTTGACACTTCACACACATCTAGCTGCAAAGCAAGTAAAAGAGAACTTTTGAAAAAGAAGAACATTTTAAGATGAGACAGTTATCAGATTTTTCTTCTACTTATTTTGGCTGGGTTATCTGTTTTGAGTGCACATACACAAAAATTACTTAGGAAGCCTGAAGCAGTCACATAGGTTGCTCTGGAAGTAATGCCTGCTGTTTACCAAGTGCACAATAACGTTATGATGATAGAGCAAGTTCTCACTACAAAACACACTCTTTCAACATAGTCACCACTGTTAAAAACCCATTCCTGCCAGTGATAATCAAGAGCCTGCATGCCACATTCCTAGCAATCTGCACCAGGAGGGTGACCCACTGTCACTACTGCTGAAACACACCACATCCACTGTCTGCTCTCCATAAACATTCTGCAAGCATCCACGAATGTCAATGGGTGTCACTTTGTCCTGCATAATGGAGTTCAGTGACAGACCTTTGCTTCATACTTGCTTCCGCGTCAGCCACCGATTTGTCACTCTGCCCCTCTGCTACCACCTGCAACTCAGCAACAAAGCGTAACAGAACACTGATGGGGCGATTCAACCTCTACTACCATTCCACCTGTATTTGATCTGACATCGGGGGCTAACACAGTAAAACAGAAAGCATTACTTTTGGAGTAGCCCTTGTATTACTGTTCGCCAAGACTTGCAATCTCTTGCAAGCTTATGCAGCAGTGTCACATGGGAGACACAACCTCTCTTTCTCCTACTCAGAAATATGAGAGCAAATAATTGTTTCAGTACTCTAGGACTCCAAGAATTCTGCTACAGTGAACTAAAATTTATCTTCCCACGACTGCACTTCTTGCAGGACGTGTAAGCACTTAACAGTAGCATTCCAACAAAAAGTATAAATTACAGATTCCATGAAAAGTTCTGTTACAGAGATAGCTAATGGGAAACAAAGTATTAGGTCATTCACAATCCTAACTGTAACTATCAGAAATACTAAGAAAACCAACAGATGATCTCACTCCAGAGGCTAGCAAGAAAGAATCAATTTCAGAAAACCGCAGACATTTCCAATTGATTGTCACTCAACACAAAGAGTGCAGGAATTATGTGATGCTCTAGCCAAAGCCATTTGATGCAAGGCTCGGTAACGGCGTATTTTTCTGCCTTACAGCAACTACCGCATAGAAGCGATCCTCAAATATTAAAACGCAGCAAGGGCAGCTACTTCAGTGGTTCTCAAAGTCAAGCACAAATAGAGCCTTAAGACTCATCTAAGTTTATCCCATCTAAGACTTAAGTGCCTCATGTTTGAGCCGTGCCAAGGTTATAGACAAGTCTTAAATGAGCTTTTGTCAGGTTTTGTTAAATGAGATGAAGACAACAAATAATGAACTGCACAAATACAATTGCTTAAAAACTCTACACGCTCTTTTAAGAGGCCAGAGGTCATGAAAGAACATAACTTGACAAACACCACTACTGCTGCTTTCAGTCAGAAAAATCTACAGAGAATTTAAAAAAAAAAAATTGAAAAGACCAATCCCAGGATTTCATGTGCCCCAAAAACATTTTACTGGTAGAATGCCAATAGTCTGCTACAGGCAGACATCATTTTCAATCCACCTCATTCCTATTCTCATTTAAAACAAACCAGGAACTACAGTATCATTTCCCACTTAAGAGGTGCCTAAGAATAGACCTGGCCAACAGGATTTCAATTTTTCCTGTTCTCTGACACATCACATGTACTAATTTATTACTACATCCAGAACGGAGATGAAGTGCTCTGAATTAATCAAGTACAAAGTAATTACAAAATCAGTAATTTAAACGTGCATAAACTGCTTGGAAGACTTGCATCACTGCAGAACAGCGATTTTAACATTATGGACTCATAGTGGAAACACACGGGACTTGATTCAGGACACACGGAAATAGAGGATCAGCAGAGAAAGGACATTGTATAGAATCATAGAATTGTTTGAGCTGGAAGAAACCCTTATGGGTCATCTAGTCCAAAGCCCCTGCAATGAACAGGGGTACATACAGCTCAGAGCCCCATCCAGCCTGACCTTGAAGGGATGGGGCTTCCACCATCTCTCCAGACAATCTCTTCCAGTGCCTCACCACTCTTAAGGAAGTTACACCCATTCTAAACCTCTCCTCTTTCAGTTTGAAATTATCTCCCCATGTTCTATTAGAAAAGACCCCCATGAAGCATTTCCCCTTCCTTCTTACAGCTCCCCTTTAAATACTGATAGCCCGCTATCAGGTCTCCTCCAATCTCTTCCAGGCCAAACTGCCCCAGCTCCCTCAGCCTCTCCTCATAAGATAATTTTCACGCCTGTCCTCCAGACACACTCTAACAGGTCCTGAGCTCCCATACTGAGCACGCCGCATCTGGACACAGGACTGCAGGTGAGGTCTCAGTGTGACAGACAGGCAGGATCATCTCCCTCAACCTGCTGGCCATGCCTGCTTTGATTCAGCCTAGAACATGGGAACAAAGTAATGTCAGGGATGATGCTGCAAGTCTCCATACAGCTGTCATGAAAGCAGCTGAACACCACTTGAGCACTAAGGCTGACTGCTGTAGCAGAGGTTTGTTAGAGTTCAGGCAGTATGGTTAGGTCAAGGTTCTTTAGGTCTATGGTTAGGTCCACAATCTTTAAGGCTTTTCACGACCTGAGTGCTTCTATGACTCTAGCCAACTGCTGTTAAAACACATATCAACAGTTTACATATTAAGGCAGAGTATTGGGAGCTAAACATCAGCTCCCGAACTTGTCAGTGTTACTCTCCTCAGTTTACCACATTGCTAGAGAGCTATGACTGGGGCAGAGTGAAACAGCCTTCTCTCACATCATCTGGAAATAAATACAGTCCTCTCAACACAGATCCTGGAAGTTGTTCTACAGCTTCCTAATAAGTACCAGCTCAACAAGTAAACGATAGAAATGATCTGCTCAATGGAATGTACTCTGACCAGATGTACCCATCCTAATTATCACTCCTAATAAAACATTTCATACACCTCCATTCTTTGTTGGTTCTTTAAGGGTCCACTGAGATTATTATTTACATTGATAACTATCAAGAATAGTTACCCTTAATACCAATGGGACAAGTATAGCTGCATTTATAAAAGAATGTATTCCACAAACAGACCCAAAAGAACATGATAAACAACTCACAATCCACCAACATTTAAATAGTATGAAGAACCTGGGCTGAAATTTCATTAATACCAAGGAATCACTAACTGTGGAGATAGTTTTGAGTTGTTATAAATGCAGCCTATCACTTCAAATTTGTTTTGTGGGTATAAATAAATACACGAGGAAGTAATATTTCTTGCAGTTAGTTATATGGGCCTTGAGCTTTCCTTGACCTTTGTGCCTCATCCAAAATTCTAATACTGCTGTTTCAATTTTGACTCCAGGACAACTGTCTGTATGCACTTATCCTTCAGCTGGATACACCACTGAAGAACAAACTCTGACTGATGGCAGATTCAGGTAAACTCATTAAAACCAGCTGCAAGCATCCTGCATGTTTGTTTTAAATGATTAGAAGAAAATATTACTCAACTTCAAAGACACATCACAATTACCTGCATTTCTCAACTCTATCTACAAACTAATTATTTGGTGCTCCAAGCAATCAGTTTGTGTTACTCTGCAGTAAAGGCAAAACGAGTTCATTACTTCTAACAATTTCCCCCTTTGACAGGAAGCTTTATTTTTATTTCTTTTTAGAAGTACGCAGCGATGCTTGGTTTTGGAAGGTTTTGTTATTCCTGAGTAATTAATATCAATTCTGACACGTTCTCATTTAAGGGGATAAATAATGAAATTGATTTGAAAGGTTGATGAGATGCAACTCCCTATTTCTTATGCTGTTCTATTTATGAAGGTTGCTTTTTGATTTTACCTGTAACTTCCCTTGAAATTTGGCCCAACTCCATTAAAAGAAGGGGAACAGCTGGCCCTGTTTTTTAATCTCTTCGCATTTAGAGTGTTCTTACTATTCAAATATAACAAGGTGCCTGTTAACCACAACTGATCAAAGTTTCAACCTGAAGAGCTCATTTCCAATCCCTGTTTATAATGGAAAGTACTTCTTTTGTTTGTTTGTTTTGGATGGGAGGTGTTACAGGGATATCCTTCGTTAAGTTCTCCCACACTGTTCCTGAAAATACAGTTGCTGCACCCCAAGGTAGATCAATATTAACAGAATCGTATCTGTATTAGATAAAGATACTCCAAAGTAAGACCTAGACTTGAGTCGAGGATTAGCATTCACTTCTAATGGAAGAGTAATAGTCTAATACCTGAATTAACGAGCCCTTGACTGTTTAAAACAGCTAAGTGCCAAAAACAGCAAAAGGATCAGCTCCACAGTACCTCTAAGAACAATTCCTCAGTCTGATAGCAGTTCCTGCACATTCCAGCTCAACTACTTAATCTCAAGTATCAACATTTCCCCTTTTCCCATCACCCACGGTATTCAATCCTTCCCAAATATTCTTCAATTCACTGCCTCTTGTAGCTATGGGCATTTTGCCATTGCATTTCAAGCACTCTCCACGTTTAATGCTATGTGCAGCAATTTTGCTACCTTTGCTACCTGTTAACACGGCAATTCTAGATTCCACATTTGTGTTCAAAATTATCTCATTATGGAAAATATTCATGTTTGTGGTATCTCTGTTAACTGATCATTTCTAAACTTGCTTTGCTTCCACACACAGTGGCGGTGGATAGGACTAGGACTCGCCTGAACTGTGAACTAACACATCCATCTCAAACACCCTGCACACCTATGGATCACATCAACAACTATCATAGCTCAGATCCTCAGACACTGAGTACAATATCAACACCAACTCAACCCTTAAGTATATGGTACATTGGCCTGTAGGTCTGCATAGAAAGACTCAGAAATTACGTGCTTCCAATTCTAAGGAAAACGCAGGCTAGAACAAATAAACCCTTTAAACGCTGTAATGAAATTCTCAGTTAAAACCCCTTGCTAGGAGGCAAGCGAATAAGCATCGCTCAGCCCAAGGGGCTTTCTCCAACATATCATGTTGCTTTCCACAGTTTTATTGCAATAGCTGTACTCTTCAGAGTCCATTTCTATATTCATGCATAATTTAAACCTTTTTCAGCTCACTTGACCTCTTTTGCAGATGGATATAGGTAACTATGCTCTAACCAAGCTGCTGTAAGAGCTATGGGATTATGGACCTTTATATGCACTATTTCCAACAAAAGGCCCAATAACTCCTCTGACTGGCAAGAACCTGGTATCATCTCAGCTTATATACTCTACATAGACACATTTTGCAGTTTACATGGACATATAAAACAGACCATAGGAAAACAAAGAGGTGAGAGAAGAATAAAGGACATATTATCTTAGCATCATTTTGGGGAGGGAAAAAATAAAAGTAACAGGAGAAGCTTGGAACAAAATTCCTTGTCAGAAACTTATCTGAATTATACTTCCCTTGTTACTTCCTAGAGCACGCATTAGTAAAGCAGTGATGCACATTTGGGACATGTGTACTACCTATCCCAACTTCATTTTTGTCTCCAACTTCGCTTAGAAAGCAATGCCCTTCCAATTTATTAATGCTATGAACACATTTAAGAGCTATGATCCACAATCAGCCACGTCATTTTGAACTGCTTTCAACTGTAAAATGGTTGTCATACCTCAGTTTCAGCTTTTATACACTTCAGCACGTTTTGTTCTCTGTTATCAGTGCCATCTTTGCCCTTCTTCCAAAACTTGATTTGAACATTATTCCTGCCCCACCAGAACCTTCTTCAAGCAACGTTGCAAGTTAGCAGCTTTCTTAAAAGCAACACTGCAGATGTATCCTCACGTATCCTGTCTTTACTCAAAATGAACTGAAAACTGTAGGATTAGCTCTCTAACAGCACAAGGTTTATATCAATCTCCACACTTAGGAACAACATCCCTGAATTGCAGTGTGTTCCACCTTGCCCATGTTTTCTTTTCCTCATAGCAAGAGGCCCCCCCTGCTGTTGGAACATATGAAGACCACTAAGACATCCCCCAGGACAGTTACAGGACAGTTGCCCCAGGCTGAATAAGTAGAATTGAAAAAGAGAGCTTGTGTTCATCCGCCACGAAACCTTCCCATCCTGCCAACAAGTTCCCACAGCACACAACAGTTATGCACACAACGCCTACCATTCTCGTTAAACCCAATTTTCCTCACAACTAGAAGGTTTCTGTTGTGTTACTGGTGACATGCCCATGGACCTGAAATAGCATCACTAATTTGAGAACGTGTACGGAGGCCACACTGGCATTAGGAGAGGCTAAAAAAGCAAGAGCATGTCATTGCACAGAACATCTAATGCTTCATGCCCACTTCAGCCCCTTAAACACTGTTAGATGTTCCCAACACTATAGCACATGATTCCGTATTTCAATGAAAATAATCTGCTATGTTGCTAACTGTTTAAGATGTGACAATTTCAGTCACAGCTAATTTGGATTATCTGCTTTCATTCTTAATTTTCCCTTCTAATAACTCCATAGAGATTTAAGCCACCATCCACTGCACTAGAAACATTTACATGAATAGAGATTCTGACTTCAGTGCAACCGCACTAAAGAAAAAGTACCAGCAAAACAGCTAAATAACAGACTACCTTCAATATTTCTTTAAGTACTACTGCTTGGACCATTCAAGGGAAACGTTTCAAATCCTGAAGCTCCACTAGTCAAGTTAAAGGAGATGCCAGACAACATCTTGAGGAGGGACAGGCTAAAAACTTGAAGAAAACAGACAATTAAATGCTTAACATACATTGTTCTGTCTTGTCTCTTAGATATTCCCATTCTTCTAACTCTAACTTCATTCCTCAACTCTAAATTCAAACTATCCTGCATCTCTATGAACTAGACAGAATTAGCTTGAGCCCCTGAAAGTTGCATTTTATCTCAGAAGACTCCAAGGAGAGATCAGCATTTCTTTTTCTCTCGCATTCGTATTTCTTCACTCAGATTTGGTAAACTCAGTTGCAGGAAAAGGATGAGGTGCAGTTCTCACCTCTGTAATAAAAACAAGTCCACAATGCTGATCTCTGCTACCAGTAATTCATGCTGTCCTGATTACACATATAAAAAATAGTTGTAGAATGGCAGTTCAAGAAAGAAAACTCAAAGTTTAAGACAAGCTGAAAATTGTGAATTCAAATTTAAAAGCGAAAATTAGATCACAAAATAACACGCAGCATCTCATTTTTAATGAGACTCGCTATTTTATAAGGGAGATTAAGGTTGAAGAAGCTGGAAGCAGTCCTTCAAAGCAGCAACATCTTCAAGAAACATTTAAATGCTGTACTGAGGGACACGGTTTAGTGATAAATCCTGGTTACAGATGGTTGGTCTGGATGACCTTCAACATCTTTTACAATTTGGTGATTATAAACAAAGACAACGGACAAAACAACCAGTGATTTTCTGCTCCAATGCAAGGCTAAGCTTCAAAGTCAGTGAAAACCAGCAGCTTGTTCCTCTCACACGGGCTTCTTTCAGGAAAGCTGGGAACCAAGACAAGTCAAAACAGCCCCTTGTCCAAATTCACGCTCCTTGTGACCTACACATGGGAGCAAAGGGATCATGCCCTAGTGTCTTCCTCCTTATGTTCCACTTGCTGACTAGAGAGAAGAAATGCAGCAACTTGAAGTTTTTTTAAGAGTATCGAAACAGACATCACATAGCAATTTTAATGGAGTTACTCAAAAAATACTTCATCTGCTAAACTATAACAGAAATCCCCAGAATAATCTTTTATGTTGACTGTGTTCAGTCATATGGTCTCACCACATACTCGTACTCAAGGCTTAACACAGGCTATTAAAGAAAAAGAATTGAGCACTACATAAATGAATTCAGTATTTCAGAAATTGAATTTTCTTCTGAAACAGTGCTTAATCCACAGAACATTTTAAAACTGAATAAAATTGCACAGTCACTGAGACAAGGTTAACATTTTCATAAAGCATTTAGCAATATAGTAAATGAAGTGACCAAGGTTTCTCTCAAAAGAAAGAAAACGTGTGGGGGGCAATGATAGCCACAACACCCAGTGTCACATTTCATTTCCTGAAGAAAGGATAACGGGGATGTTTTCCTAGATAATTATCAAAGCAAAGCCTGCAGTGACCTGTAAGAATAAAGGCTCCTATTTATCAAATGCCAACTGCTCGGTAACTCATTCCGACTTTCGAGAACTATGAATTCAGGGACACAGGGCAAAAGAAGAATTTCAGGGCTGTAGCTGTGCGTCTCTGTAATTACTAACAGCTGTGAAACCATTGGTTTGATGGCTGTAAATAATACACATCCCCTAGTGCACGAATTCATACCTCATTGAGTTTGTTGTGCTGCATGATTTAAAGCTCCTGTGCAAAGAAAAACACACTTCTATTTTGCAAGTACAATAGGAAATGGAGAGTTAGGACGTAAAGAGTAGAAAGGGGAAAGTAGAAACTGGATAAGTTCTGACTCACAATAATGAATCTGTTCATGCTCTTGTGCATGCAGTTCCAGTGAAAGCAACAGAAGCTGAACAGAAAAAATTTCAGCAGAAATTTGAAAAACTCATTTCACTTTCAGTGTTAGATCTAGCATCCATAGCATTTAGAATAACTAAAATCAACGTGGGAGGGGAGAAAGGCTCCACAGGTTGATTTTTTTTTCATAATTCTATAAAACAAGGGCAATCATTTAAGCAGAAAATCTTTAAGACTCATGAACTGCACAGAAGTTAACCATACCAGACCTAAGCGATTTCCAACCAGATAAAAATATTTTTGGGCTGTTTATCGGGTAATTTCTAGTGATGCATTACAACTGATCTCTGTAAAAACTCCTGCTTAAGAATTTAGCCAATATTTTATATGTCTACCCCAAAAAGCAAAGCCTCAGGACAAATATTTCAACTTCTGCAGATTTTCACAAGGAACTTATTACTGTTCTTTCTATTATACCAGCTCGAAAGTCCTTTGGTTGCTCTAATTTTAAAAGTAGATATGAAACCACGTGAGTACAATTATGTGCATGGATACTTATACTGAAATACACATCTACTTATCTCTACACACATCTAGAAGAAACCCACAGCTGTTTTACATGCACATCAATGTATTTTATTGCAGTCAATTGATGTTTGGCTTCTGGGTTTTACTGCTATTTAAAATAAATGTACTGTGAAGAAGTTAGTGGGTTTTTGTTTTTTTTGTTTTTTTGTTTTTTTCAGGAAGCCAGACAAAATTTCCCAGATGTCATCATTTCCTCAGTGTAGGGTTTGCTCCTCTCACAATCTGACAGGCAACTTCTAAAAGAAAAGTAATCTAGATCAATTGTCATACCAATTACCTGACAACTGCAGTTACACAAAGCAGTATTAAGGACATTCCTGTGCGTGGCTACCAGAGATGTTCAAGCGGTACTACTGCCGTTCCATTTCAGTTTGCTATAGGAAGCAACGATACCTGTATTATTAACCCACTGATATAAACATCAATTACTCTCACTTTAAAGAGCTCATCTCACATGGTTACAGGAGCTTCATGAAAATTACTGGGAACAGACAAGCTCCATGAAATAACACTATTGATAAACCTTTGTCACAGAGTTGATCAGATCAATCTATGTCCGTGACAGGGGCGACAGGCCTCTGCCCTCCCCCCCCACCCCAGTCCCACAAAAAAAATGGGAAGGAAGGAAGGGA
>NW_024884756.1:5921708-5947875 GCF_019232065.1 Centrocercus urophasianus
CAGGGATAGGTAGCTGGGATTGGGGCAGTGACACTTTAATGCCCCGTACACTACATGATGTTTTGATGTGGAATACTGAAACCATAAAAAAAAAACAAAACAAAAACAAAAACATAGAACCATGACAACCTTACAGATTTGGAAGAGAAGTTCACATTCAGTAACACCCATTGTAGTAGGCTGGTAGGCAATTCGCAGAAGTAGGAACGTCAGATAAATTTCCTTCTTGCAAAGCAGAAGTCAATTCTACATAATCAGAGCAACCTAACATTTCCTGAACTTGCTATGAAGAGACAATACTAAGCTTCCTTCACAGCAGGAGAAGCCTGGGGACATTTGAGCAAACTCCCAGAATGGGGGAAAGGAGATTGCTTGGTTTGTAAGGTGTCTTCCTGTGTGTGTTTCTTTTTTCTTAATGAGTCACTCATCTGCACCAACAGCCACTGAAAACCACAACACAAATGTCAATTGCCTTAACTGAACAGTTCCCATCTTTCTTTTTGGTCTTCTTTTGAGACAGGTTTTAACAAATAAAAGCACAGCCTTGTACCTCTGATACTGATGTTTTTAAAAATGAAAAGAATACTCAAAAGAACAGCATGGCTTTCATCCTCAATAAGTATTCTTCCTATCAAGCCCTAGAAATTACGATTACAAATCCATTACACGTACATCACACCTAGACATGCTCAGGATTCTCACTTTTTCAACTTGAGGAGTGGCATTCACAGCAAACAGACGATGGAAGCATCTCTATTGCAAGAGCAGCTAACTGAAAAAAAGCTGTCAGATTAGTATTTCCTTCTCAGTACATCCACACTACACTACCATCACCTCTCAGATTCAGCGTAGAAAAGATAGGCCCAGATCACATTTGCTGTGTCCAGCAGCCCCTTCTAGCATGGTCCTGCTGCCGTGCTTCCACCTCACCGCCCCCAGTCCTCAGACTTGGAGCCGGCAGCCACACCGCATTCTTAAGGGCTGGAGGACCCTGCAGCAACTTACAGCAGGACCAGGTTGCAAATGAAGCCACATGCACACACGTCCTGCTCAGAAGCACTTTTGCCACTGATGCTCTCTATAAGCACATAAACATGAAGCTGTCAGCAAACCCTTCCACCGTAATACACCCACAGTCATCCAATGCAGGACTTCACTGATGGGCAATTCTTGCATTACAGACACACTGCACTGCAGGCAGTACAGCAGCTGCAAGAAACTGCTTTGTTAGCACAATCTCTATGCACTGTCTCTATTCAAGAGGAAGGAAGACTCAACTGCCAGAATCTCTACTTTATAACCTCTCTTTATACAAAGAAGGTAATAGGAGGATAGAGCTGTATCACCTCAAAGCTTTCATTTATACATTGGGCAAGCAATGACAGCAAGAGACAAAATGACAGTCTTTCTAAAAGCACTTTCAGTATAAACACTGCTGCTTTCATCTTCCTAGCTTAAGACAACTTACTGCATTAGGAAATCCAAGCTTGAAAACTAAGAGCAACCACACTCAACTAGTAATTGTACAATTGCCAGATACATTTCTTTCCTCAAACCGAGTATTTCAAGCAACTAAATTCAGCGCACCCTTAATAAGCAGCAAATGTGTTGTGAACAGAGAAGTGCTAACATTTTCAAACAAATCTGATGACATGAGAGAATTTGATTCTATTTGTTGCTGGTGAGAAGAACATGCTCTTGGTGCAATTGATTTCACACATAAAAGGCAGCGGTTTCAAATAAGAACACTGCTATTTTTGGTCAGTGAGTAGAAAACCATTTCTGAAGCTGATAGCAGCTCTGTCCATTAATTACAAGCTAAAGATCAAGAGTGTCAGAACCTTGCGAAATCCCCAGACACAAATTGTAATGATTCCCTACTGCCTCAGGAGAGTTCAGAAGGACTGTTCCTTCTTTTCCTGGCTTATCTTTCCGTGTCCCTGAGTAGCAATGATTATCAGCACAAATATTTCATGAAATAAGACCACGGTGAACACAGACAGGAGATTCATCTCTCACATTCCGTACAGCAGACTTAAGCTGGTAAATAACTGTTCTGTTAAGTACTGCCATGCATTACAGCCAGGTGAGAAGCAGGGAACAACATTCACAACACAATTCCTAAGGCATCCATCCATGCCTGCCATCTTCATTTTCCACAAGCACATCAGGCACTTAGGAACACCATAAAAGCCTTCTGTGAATTTGTGTAGCAAATATATTAAGGACAGACAAAATGAAACGCAGAAATATTATGCCATAAATGGGCTGAAACACGATAGGGAAGAGTTGAAATGGGCTTCGCTGTGAGTTAATAATCACAGAAACATAACCTGGGCATTGCTGTCCCAAAGGAAGGTGACTATAGTAAGTTGCTGTTCAAGCCAATCAATGCATCTGACCATCTGGTGCAGAATTTGCGGCAGAAATTCACAGAAATTGTTCAGCGTAACGGATTCATCTCACTGAAGTATTAGTTGTAATAGGTTGGCATAGCAATAACTTGCCATTTTCATCTATGCCATCAAGTTCTGACTATCCTGGAAAACTTAAGTGGTATCTGATGCAGCATTAGTGCTTCCTGGAAAGGAAATGCGCAAGCAACACCAGGCCAGTTTGAGTTTGTCATCCATGACTTGGAGGTAAGGCCTGCAATTTACTTGGCTTGTGATCAAATTCAGAAATCAAAACAGCATAAGATGTTAGAACAACTCTTTAGTAGCCAAGCTATCATTTTCTCTATCTTCTCCTCTCCCTCCCACATTGAACAGAGCACTTAAAAAAAACAAAAAAAAAAAAAAAAAAAAAAAAAAAAAAAAACACACACACCAGAAAACATACTTCAGGATGCTTCTATCTTTACTTTCCTTACAAAAGCATCGTACTGACTTTTTTGACACTATGAGAAAATAAACAGGGGGAACTGAAGATAAAATAAAAAACTAGTTTCTGGAAAGAGGTGCTAACCAACATAAATGACATCTTTTAGAACAAGTTGCAGAAAAAAAAAAAATGAGTAAGTTACCCCTCCCACAGGGTTTGTTTGGGAGATGGGGAAATCATTTCCTGGTTTGCCTTCATTTTGAATTCCCTCCCTGATTTTGAAGTGACGGCCCTGGCTTCTTCAGTTATTTCTAAGGCGCTGGGACTTCTGGCCACCTGAACGAGTAACTTCAGCCTACAAGCATTTAGTAGCAAGGTGAATTCCCTTGCTACTACAGACCATGAAACAGGCGTGCCTTCTAAAGAGACCTAATATTCACAGCCACAAACCAGGTCACAGCTACTACCTTCTAAGTTTAACTGACACCTCTTGACTCTTTTGTACAGTGGAAGAAGCGACCCTACTTACAAGTCAATAGGCATCTCTCGGCTAGGTGAGAGAAGTAAGCAGCAGCGAGCTACCAAAAGGTGAAACAGCTCACGTGTCTTAGACTTCATAGAGGTATACGGTGTGGGAATCAAATGTTGTTTCTGCATTAGAATTGGATAATATTTTTATTTCATGATCTCCGCTATCATAGCTCTTTTTGGGAGTCCTTCTACTTAACTTGGGGAAGATCTCTGATAAGTTTACATCACTTATCCTTCAGACGAACCTTCCCAGGAACGCACACTCTGTGTATAGATGTATATTTTGTCATACACACTGCAAGAATATCCTGCACGAGAGCAAACCAGAGAACAAGCCATGGCCTGCCCGAGGAAGCGCCTGAAGAGACATTGGAAGGCCTGGCATCATCCCCCAGTGCTCTTTGTTAAATGACGACTTGAAAGAAAATCACCATATCAATACAAGAGAGCACCGAGACTTCTTGAAAACAACAGGATGGCTGCTGACTGACACCAGATAACAAATAAATCAACAACTAAATAGCAAATGTAAACCTTCTGTAAGATTGTGAACCTGGAGTACGCAGCCAGTGGGGAACAGAGGAGGGGGGAGGCAAGGGGAAGAAAACGGGGTCTAAAGGCTGTCATGATGCGTCCATAGGGCGCTCCTGCTTGCGGGACGCCCGCCATTGCAATCGCGAATTGCAATCGCGAATAAAATCTGCTTTTATCAGAGATACCGTCCTGACAAAATTACTTGGATTA
Organism: Centrocercus urophasianus; assembly: GCF_019232065.1. Lineage (NCBI taxonomy): Eukaryota > Metazoa > Chordata > Aves > Galliformes > Phasianidae > Centrocercus > Centrocercus urophasianus. The sequence goes on from NW_024884756.1 coordinate 5,925,807, forward strand.
TTTCCAACTATTTGGGGGCTCGTCCGGGATTATTATCGCCTCTTTGGGAGTTTCTCTACTGCCCTGCACAGGATAGGTGCACCCCGCTGATTTCAGCGGTTCTGTCTGGGCGGTGAGGTGAATCCTTGGGACGGCCGATAAGAAAGGGTTCTGCGAAAGCCAAGGGGCAGGCAGGCACTGGTGTTGGCCATTGCGACCCCGGTAACTTCGTGCACGGACCAAAGTAAGGGAATTTAACTCTTTCTTTGGGGTCGGTTGAGACTCTTGAGTGTGTGTGACTGAGACGCACTGTCAGTGCAAAGCGAGTGCTGAGTCCCACCCTGCGGCTCCGCTGTACCACGAGGGGCACGGCCAGGGACAGACCGAGTGGCTGCTGGTGGAAGGAAGAGAAACTGAAATATAATGTTAGTAATGGCTGTGATGATGAAAGTTTGGAAAGTGAAAAAGGGCTTGGTAAAAACAAGTTGAGGAAGGCGAAGTTGAGCGGTGTAACAGAAATGTCCCTTACCAAGAAGAAGAGGTAAGGGGAAGCCTGGGAGGGCTCAGGTAGAGTTCCACCCCCCACAGGACCGAAAGCAAAAGGGGAAGCAGGGTAAAGAGGTTTATTTTCTGGTACCTCTGGGTGCCTCTTACTCTGTGCTACACCAAGAATTATTACCCGTAAATGATTTTTGTAATAGTTGTAGCAGCTACTGGCAAGACAAGTTCACTTTTTTTTTTGGGTACCAATTAAATACAGGCTAGGAGAACAAGAAAGAATTTATAAATTCTTCTACATGCCAGGTTCTCCAAAACCATTATTTGGGCACAACATGTTAGAATAGTTGAATGTAGAGATTAAATTCAGTAGAGACAATTGGAACTACTTGTCAAGCAAGAGCAATGGACTGAAAATTTTAAGTCTGGCTTTAACACAAACTGGGAAAAGCAATGTTGTACTCCCAGAAGTTACGTAAATCCTACATTGGGTATACACAGGATTGCAGGCAACAGGGATGCTTGACAGAGCCAAATGTGCAGCCCAATGAAAGTTAAGTTAAAGATGGGAGCCAGCCCAACCAGGGTAAAGCAATGCCCTTTGAGGATACAAGATTGTAGGAAGATAAAAGAAATAAAAGTAACTTCTTGGATTTTGGATTATTAATTGGATGGAAATCCAAATACAACACCCCAATCTTGCAAATGAAAAATTGGATGGCAAGAGCTATAGTTTGGTACAAGATTTGAAGGCAATTAATAGAAATGTTGAATATATACAACCCATGGTGTATATCTTTATTAACCAAGTTAAGGAACAAGCAGGTGGGGTTTACTGTTCTGGATTTTAAGTACCCCTTTTTCTACCTGCATTTGCAAAAGAAAGTCTAAAATTATTTGCCTTTGAATAGGAAAACTCAAATACGGAGAGAAAAAATATAATAATTAAAAATAATAATAATAATTCACTTAACCCACACAGTGTTACCCAGGGTTGTAAGAACAGCCCAGTGATTTTTGAGAACTGGTCAACTCGTGAGCCTGAGATTTGGGTTCGCCATCTCACAGTGGAACTTCACTGCAGTACGTGGATGCTACAGTAACAAAGGACTGTGAGCTTGCTGAATTTCTTGATTTAAATGGCTATCAAGTTTCTCAACAGAAAGTACAACTGATCAAAGAGAAGGAAGCAATTTGCTGAACACCCAGAACACCAAAGCAGAGCTGCCTCCAAGCCAGCAGTGTGTGACTGCATGGAGACTGTCTGTGCCAGCTGGTCAGACCTACAGGAGGAACCGTTGGACCATGCTGAGGAGTCCTGGCTTCACCGATGGAAGCAGTTTTGTGAAGACAAGGAAACCGTAAGGCAGGACATGCAGTAACTGCTATTGACAAGGTAACTGAAGCAAAACCATTACCTGGGGGGACTTGCACTCAGAAGGCTGAAATAGCTGCCTTGACAAGAACCTTAAATACATGGATGAATGCTAAATATGCTTTTGGGGTATTACCCACTCGTGGTGCCATCTGGAAAGAGCAAGGATTGCTTATACACAAGGAAAACAAATTCAACATGATGTAAATCTACCAAAGAACATCATGACTGTTATACACTGTAAAGGACATCAGAAGAGTGACACTGCACAGGAAACTGGGAATATGATGGTGGATCAGGTGGCAAAACAGGCAGCTGGAGGAACTCATTTTATTGCAGAGATTGTCCAACAGGTCAGCAAGCATTGGGAATAAATTGGCAATTGCACAACACACACAGATCACAGGCAAGTGGTCAGGAGGAAAAGATGAACTATCTAATTAAATCACAGGGTGTAAAACTGGGCCAGAAGGCTGGACTATCCTGACCACAGTTGTTGCCTTTGGCTCTTAGTACCAGAACAAAACCTAGAGCCAAAGAGGGGATAAGTCCTTTCAAAATACTGTACAAAAGGCCTTATGTTGTACTAATGGATCTCTACCCAAGTAGGCAGCGAAATACTAACTAAGGTTAAAGGTGAAGACAGACTACTTTTGATCAACTCTATGCAGAGAAACATCAGGAAAAAAATATGCTCAGTCTGTAGTTATTGCATAATGTTTTTACCCACAACAGTCAGCACAAAGAAACTCATAGCATCATTGTTTAAAACCCTTTATAAATTGAAGACCAACACTTAAATTATAAACAAGATCTACATGACTAAAGCAGTTGACAAGTGTAAAAACTTCCAACTGCCTTTGCGGTTGTTTGCTGCTCTTCGAAGGGACAAAGCTTTCTCTGTTCTATAAAGCCACAAGTGCCTGACACTTGAACGAGTAGCTCAGGGAGTAACTAGTGATCACTGTTACTGTAATAAGATTTCACTGTCCTACAGCAAATTTCAGTTTATCATGTCATTTCTAATCAACAGTCCTTCTCTAAAAGATACATGATCTGCTTTTGTTATCTGAATACGCTACATGAACGTGAAAAACCTACAAGAGTTCAAGGAGAGGTTAGCCTGATTGACAGAAGAAAAACACTCCAGGGAGATGCACTCTACTTGCACTACTCAACTTTGCCTCGGTAATTCCCTGAGCTAGTCTGTTGCATTTTGTGAAAGTACCAGGACGTGATCCTACACTTGCTTACACTTTGCTCAGTGGCTGACTTCAGCTGCAGTCTAAGACGAATATCATTTCTGGCAGTCTGGAGCTGACCCAATAGGTTGCTCTGGTTCTCGTTAGCATCATACTAATAAGTCTTTGTCAGCTTATGCAAATGTAATTACCTCACAGAAACCAGGTTAGAATATATTTCATTCAGATACGAGTTACAATCCTTCTTGAGAGTACATTAACTCCAATGCAATGCCCACTTCCAGCTTACCATGCAGTAAAAGCCAACCCACTTCAATCACTTACTCAAAAAAAATACTACACAAAACTGAAGATGCATTAACAAACACCCTGATCTGCGCATTAACAAGGTGCAGCTCTTCATCTCCCTTGTGCAAGTACCCACTAAAAAAAAAATAAATCAGCCAGAAACCAACACTAAAATGTTGAGAACTGCTCCCAACCTCTCCCACCTGCATCTCATTAGGGAGCACACCTGAACTCCTCCTAAACCGGTACACACCTTCCTACATAAAGTCTCTGTAATCTACCATTCCAACAAACATTCCACATCCCCTATAACTATGTCACTTACCAGTGTTCAATAGTAGGTATTTCCTGTATTTTACATCTGCCAAGTTCTTTAAGAGGAATTTAAGCCAGAAGATTCACATACAGATATAACTCAAATGGCTAACTGCAAACTGTTAATGGTGGGCAGACTTGTGGTTCAGAGAACTTGCAAGATCTCCGATAGAAGTCCTTTTATACCCCAAATACATCTTTTCAAAACAAAACAATGAAAGATCAAGCTTTTTGGTTCTACACAGCTAATTGTTCCATACAAATTAAAAGCATTAAAAAAGCCTTTTTTTCAAGTTCTTTTTAGAAAACAAAAATCATTTCAGGTTAAGAAGAAAATGCTCTTCAGTATACTAAATTACTAAAACCGTAAAGAAGTAAAAAAAAAATTAAAAAAAGCTATTTTCTTTATTATCAGTGAATGAGGAGACCCAGAGCTTTTCCTTGGCTGGCTGATTGTTTTAGTCTCCCACCACAACAAAACACACACAGCATTCTTCAGGCGAGTACTTATCAAGTACTAACATAGAAAAAACAACTGCCTCAGGTCTGTTTTAGCACAAGCAGTATCATTGACTTGCACAAACTTGGGATAAACACACACCACACAAGTCCCTGAGGCGCCTGGACAAGGAGCTATCAAATATGGTTTAGTAGCTTGCGGCACTGATAGGAATGGGAGGGTGGTTGGACTAGATGATCTTGCAGGTCGTTTCCAACCTTGTCATTCTGTGAAGTACTATTAAAACCTAACAGGTTTTACCTCAGCTGAGTAGCCTAGGCAATACATTCTAGACATACCCAATAAAAAGCAATATAAACTTCATACCTATGCAATAACACAACCTCAAAACCTCTACAATCATATCACACAAAAACAGTACCTGTGTTATAAATCTTTTAGAATCAACTCACATACTTTAATTGTTATTATTATTACTTTAATGAACCATTTCTTCCTTTCAAAAACACAGAGGTGCATACCTATGTTTTTCAACTCCCTGTTCCTAAGCCTACAATCAATGAACATTCAGATGCTACAGTACAACAAAGAGCTTGGCTACGAAGCTGTTACACCAAAGCAAAAAACAAAAAAAAAAAAAAAAAAAAAAAAAAGGAACACTCACCCACATCGTAGGCCCGCTTAGGAAACCCTGGTGGAGAGGAGCTCCAAAAAAGACCCTTCCCCACTGCTGGTCAGCCCTTAAATGGCTCTAGGAGAGGTGGAGCCAGGCTGCAGCCCTTCTGGCAGCACAGTTAATGGCCTCCACCTGTGCTCCCGTGGCTGACTCGCTGCTCGCCTCAGGTGATCAATCAGAGGTTCAGGCCGTGATTCAGCAGTTCTCATCCACTAAGGGACTGCCTGCAGTAGGACAGTTAAAACAACTCTATTACCAAAGATAATAATAAACATTAAAAATAATTTAAAAGTTACCAAGTTACTCAGACATAGACTCAAAAATCTCCCAATGTACCATTAGCTAACATTCATTTTTAACGGAGTTTACTTACTGCAAAGCACAAAAAGGAGATACTTTGAGACAGCTCTCTCCACAACTCTTGCTGCTGCCAACTCCCCTTGTTCATGAGCAGGTGTTTCCCCTTTAAACGTGATTCCTTATTAGCTGTGCCTTGATTGCTTCAACCTAAGCTTCACTTTTTTTTTTTTTTTTCCCCAACGACTTCCTATCTTTTCAAATTTCAGCCCTGTAGTGACTAAAATGAAACAGAATGAGGAGAAAGGTACAGCAAACACAGTCTGAACAAGAACCAAAGACAGAGTATTGGGAATCTGAAAAAGAGTCTCCATTGGAACAGTAAAGATCAGGCACTTCAAAACTGTTTCTAGAAATTTGTTATTGTGTATGCATATCAGACTGTTATTCTGAAATATGAAATATTTGTATCATTTTGATATGTTGCCGTATCAGATTAAGTACCAAATAGCAAAAACAAAAACATATTTTTCCTGATTTCCATTACTCATGATTAGAAAAGGCAAGCATATAATGAAACACAAAGGAAAACTTGTCTTCCAACACGCAGGTGTGGGGTAAGCACACGTTGGCGACCCCCCCAAGGAGCCCAGTAGGCAGCCACCTCCTACACAGGGCTATCACTGACACCTGGGGGAGGCACTCATGCAAGCCAGAACCCAGAGGAGGCAGGGCAGGCAGCTGGGGACAGCTGTTGCTACTTTAGAAGAACACTCCCATTGGCAAATGAAATGAGAATTCATCTCCAGTTCTTAACCTATTGCTAAAAACGAACAAAGTAACTGGCCTGTCTTAAGTAATATGTGCCTGAAAAACCACTCCCCCAAATAATGACTTTTTAAAGACTTGTCATCTGATAGAAATACTAATTGTCCAGCAAGATAAACCTGGACCGTTCCCCCTGCTCTTTGAGAGGAAACAAGCTCCTCTGCAAGCACCAGCACCAATCCTCAGCTCTTTTCTCACCTTAAAATTAAGTGTTACATGCTAAAACTTCTTATAAAAAAAAATGTATTGCCTAGATAATATTTGGATAACGTTGCTTTTTAAATAATAAACTGTCACACATCCATACCAAGATGACAACATCCAGCAGCAATGTTCAGCCTACCTCAGGAACAAACACTGCAGAACAATTCAATACCAAACGAGCTTTGAAACTCATGTCAAATTCCTAATTTTTATGTGAACCAAACCATTTCTGTCAATGGGTGGTCAATAAGTCCTCACAGCTACTTTCTCTACAAGCTCATTATTCCTTTAGACAACTAATAAATATCAATATAGCATACACTGTGTTATTGGCCCTTGAAGGCAGACTGCAGTGTCACTTGCCCTTCCTCCTCAATGGATGACCTGGCAAAATATGGGTTTGTGGATTGCTGCCACTTACAACAGCTCCTGCTCTTTTCCTAAGAATCAGGGAGTCCCAAGGAGCAAGTTAGACATCTCAGCTGCCAGTAATGGCTTCTGAAGCTCCGATTCTCAACACCAAGAAGAAGGAGGCTGTGCAGCCACCAGCTACCTCTGCTTTTCTGTGCCTTTGACATGAGGCTTTCAGCTGGGCCACACTTCACAGTCTCTTTCCATACAGATCCTCCTCAGGTACAAGAGCAGACATACAACCGAAGGGCTGAGTGTCTAGTGCATTTACATTATTTACACTCAACGAGAGGAACTTCACTGCGCTGTGGCTGCCCTCTCCCCTTCACTCAAAACAGCTCTCACAAGTCCCTCATAGGGACACTGATAGGTCCTCCGAGACACCAAGCCACACATATCTCCCATCACGGTCCTTCCTAGCACGTTTTCCTCTCATACTACGCTGAGCTGATGTCTGTTCATACAGCAGTACTATGTATCTAGATTGCTACCCCACCTTCCTTATTTGAACCTGCTGCAGATTATTCTTATCTCTCTTTGGGCTCTGCTCCAAAGCACATTCAAATCAAGGCTTCTAGTTTCCTCTTGTTCCTTCAATTGTAATTAATTATGCTCCTTCTTTTCTCCTTTGAAGTCTAGGCAAAGAAGTCTATTCAGTTCAACAGAGGTTTGCTCTGCCCTCTTATTTGAAGTGTTCCACCTCATAGTATGTTCAAAACCAGTCGCCCACAGGGACAGGAATGCATCTAAATTGAAAGTAATAAAAATGCAATTATTATGGCTTTATTAATTAAAGAAATAAGATTGTATTTTTTTCTAGTGTCAGTGAAATTCAAAACAGAAATGAAAATAGTAAATAATATGGAAATGTCTCGGGTCTAAAATAGAAAGAACATCTACATTAAACAGATCTGAATCATTTCTCCCGAACAGTGGATAAATAATCAGATACACTTTGAAATTTAAAAACATAGCCAGCACTCCAAAATGAAGGTAAGTGAATTCCAGTGAGTGAAATATGTGGAGATTTATTTATTTTCATCTTATAAGCATGCAAAGTGTTATAGTTATACTTTTCTCTTGGTGTTTTAAAACATTTCCACTGAAAGGAGCATTTCCAGTAACCCACCTGTCAGCACGCAGAAATTTACACGACTTGCCTTGTAAGGTTATTCTTTTCACATTGCAAACCTAAATTTACTATTCACTTCAACATACTTGCTCCTGATTGCACTCTGATGATGTGCCCTCAATCCAGCTCGTGACACCGCTAAGATGAATGTGTGCAATGAGAATAAGGGCAGAACACATCCATACACTGCTTAGCTCAAAGAAATGCAATCAGACCCTTACGGTATTAGCTGATCTATTCTAGACAACATCACGAGGCAATTAAAGTCCCTATGTATTGCCTGATGGAGGTGAATTAAGCTAAGTTCCAGAAGGCAATCATCTGAACCTGGAGATGTTGATTAATTAGCCAGCAATAATTAATAACTAAGACATTCAGGTCTACTCGTGCTCCACCAACTCAGAGGGAGAAAAAGACAATAAAATGTATAAACACTATCCTGCCAAAACAATGTTGCAGCTTAAATCTAGATGCAGAGTAAGCAACGTTTCATTTTAGAAATTAGTTTATCAGAAACAAATTACGAAATGGCGCAGGCTGTGTTTCTCCACGACACATCATATATCTGTCAACATGCACAGCGGCCCCCACCTTAGAAGGCTGTGTGTTCCCCAGCTCTGCTGGCTTTCTACAGAGTAGTCACTGTACACCTCTGGGTACAAACAAGGAACCACACTACAGCCTCCAGCTTGCATCTCAGGCTGCTAAACCGAAGCCAGCGGGCAGGAATGGAACACAGACAAAAGCTGAATCCTGCTTTAAATGCGTCCACTGTGTTGCTTGTTTCATTTTTCCTCTATCATGCCACTAGATCATTGACCATTATTGAACTGTTATGTAAGGTGTTATTAGAGAAACAGATTACTGCATGGTACTACCTCTGAACTGCAACTGAAGTATTTTACAAAAGGAATTTAGCACAGTAGCACAGCTTAGGAAATCACGATAACGTTTCAAATTGCACTGACTTTTCTCCACAAGTAAATCATGCCTCCATTTTAGAAGCGATTCAAAATAAAATTCTATATATTCCTTTCCCCCCCTTATTAATGTCAGGGGCTTTCCCTCAAAGTCCTTTTGTTTTCAAAATTGACTGCCAGGCTTAAACCCAAGAACATGGACTGAAAAACTACTCTCTTGCGGGAGCAAAGTATTGGAATCATTCCTGATTTTTAAAGCGTGTCACAAAGCTCTCTGAAGCTCAGGTATACACTGTCTCTCAGGGAGGAAAGCTACCATCAACTCACTGTCCAGACCCATCACCTGAGCTGCCCTTACGAAAGTGTTTGTTACTACTTATGCAAAGCATTTTATGAATCCTAATGTTCTTGTTTTTATCACCTCCTTCTGTTCTCTGTTGTTTTATCCGAATCTGAAGATTGTTCAGGCCACAGAACAGCTGAGATGTCTGTAAATAATGTATATTTTGATTTGCCTAAGGGCTGTCTCCTGTACCTTGTGCATTCTACCTACCTAATGCTGTCAGGAGCACTAATTGGGATATGTGCTACACTGCGATCGCAGAATCATCTCAACACCTGTCTACACTGGAAGAAAAGAAGCACCAAAGCAGGAAGTTGAGTGAAACCTTGCAGAGTGCAAATACAGCGCACTGAAACAAGTAGCTGAAATAATACTGAGTTGTAAAAGCAAGATATTTATATGTAAAATAGCCTGAGAAGGAAGAACCTGCAAAATCAAATCACCATACCTGTGGTCACACGGACGGATTTCTCCATGTGAGGAAAGAATCAAACATCACTCTGATAAGGAGAAAACCTTCCTGGTTAGAACACTTGTCCCGAAGAGGACTTGTTAGTGTAGTACTACTAAACAAAATTCATTATCTAGAGTATTAAAAATTAAATATCAAGATTATTCAACCTGAGTGCTAGTTTCATTTCCTAATTAAAGCAGCCTAGGATTTTGATCATTCAGAAATAGTTTAGTAAGGCTATCCGCTATTTTCTAATCATTACTCAAACCCTTAGCTTTAATGCATCAACTTAAAATGCCAGTCAATTAGAGACAATTTATGTTCAGTGTGTTATAAGATTAAAAAAAAATCTTCTTTGGCACAAAAACTCAGGCGAAAAATAAATGAGAACAGAAAAAGAACTTGTCCCCACATAGTGTAAGAAGTTACCCATAATGCCATGTATGCACTGCATTTTTTTCTTAAACACGCTCTACTTCAGAAACATTTTTAATTATTTAATGTGAACAGTAGTGCCTAGTTTGGTCTTAGCGGTACGGAGTGAAGAGCTGAATCATTATTACACTTAGGTGCACTCAGCAACACCTGGCAACAGTGAGTAGAAAGTTATCAGCTTCTAAAAACATGACAATAACTTTCTCAGAGTTTCAGAAAGCACGCTTTGAGCAAAGTTAGAGGATGAAAAACTGAAATATGGAAAGACCCAGCACTCTCATTTCCAATGCATATCAAGCCCAAAATCTTTCATACATTCTTGTCAAAAGAAAAAAAAAATTACTTGAGTTATTTTGTATGCCTGATGCTTGACAGCTTTGCTATTTTTTCCCTTCACTGAAAATCTTCATTCCATTTTCTCATAAAGCCCAGGACAGATAAGAGACAAAACTCCATATATTCTTCCTGCTTTCATTTCATTCAAACTCGCTACAGCTCAGTCCAGATACGTCACCTCAGCAAAGATAACCACTGGTGAATATTTTTGTATAATCATACACTGGAACAAAGATTTCATCTCCTTGCTGGAGTAGCAGCCCTTGGTGTCTCCCAGAAAGTTCTCAGTTACTGAGGTTTCTATGTGTGGGTTTCAGTGCAGGACCAGCAGAACTGAACATGATACTCTGGGAAAAGGTGTGAGAGATTCCTAAAGGATTAAGAGTGAGGATTCAATTAAATTCCAACTTGTACAATGATACAACACAGTTCGTGTACATTTCAAGTCGCAAAACCAGTTGTTGAACAAACTGAAGTCTGATTATCTTTTTGAGCCAGCCTACTCAAGTATTTCACAGGAGAGGGAGACACCACCGTGGGCTCCAGATGGGTGGTTTTCGTCCAACTGAGTCTGACAACAAACATGCCTGAACAGCCAACAAACAGATGATTTCCACATTGTGTATTTGAGTCCAGGCACCCAGTTCTCTCTCTGCCATTTGCATCTCAGCCACATGTTTTCTGATCATTGTCTCGTGATTTATCTCATTACAAATAAAATGCCACATGTATTCAAGAGCACAGTAAACTTCTTTCAGCATGAGGGGTTTCAGCACTTCCAGCGTACTCGAAGAAGCCGATGAGGACAGGTACTGTTGTGCCCCAGTCAGGGTAACTTCTATTCAGAAGACATCGTTGACAGAGAGGAAGATATTAGGTACAGGAGGCATTCTGCACCACACACACCTACTCTGAACACAGACAGCAGTTTTAACACATCCATTTTGCCTACTGTAATCTTCCCCCTTCCAGAGCACACAGCTGCCAATGGATCTGAGAAGTACAGACAGATAGCAAGCTGTTATTTAGTTTTGCAATTTCATTTAATTGAAGTGCACGAGCCTCCTAAATTCCACAGCATAAGGAACAAATTGAAGGTGCTGTTCCATCAGCTGCAGCAGATTCTCTGTACCTGCCAGCAAAACAAACACTGAGATAACTGAGGATTTTTAATGTAATCAGAACTTCCAGGGACACCGGAGCTAAATAAGATACAATTACAGTTTCCTGCTCTTTACCTGTGACCTCTAACCTCTCCTTTTGGAAAACATCCTAGAACCTTTACTGACTGCTCAAGGCCAAGTTTTGCATCCAACCTGAACTGTCATGCAATCACAGCGTTCCTGACCGACCTTGGACGCAAGTCCTGGCCAGCTTGAATATCAATTTTCAAGCTGCAAGATGGCTGTAAATGCAAATAACATCCATATAATCAGCAAGGGATTAGAGCAAATTACGTTCTGACTCCTTTAAACCTTCAGCAGCAGCACACTTGAAATTTGTAACAAGTTACAAAAATGTCTCTCTTGAAATACTAAGCAATGTCATTGTAGCTTCTAAATACAACAGCAAACAAATTCTGTTGTCTACATACTAAATCTCTAATACAGAATTATCCACTTTTCAAAGCGAATAAATGTTTAAGACTTATACAAGGCTTTCATCTCTTCAGAATGAATGTCCTATGAAAAATATTTGGTACTGTCAATGACTGAATCAGAAAAGGAAAATAAGTTAGCTAAAAAGCTGAAGTGTTTTGTTATCTATGAATATGTGTACCCCTGTATATGCTACTCTGAAGGCCTCGCTCACCTTCGTACACAAGAGGCAATTTGCAGACCTTCTTTTGTTATTTTAAGCAGTCTGAAACCGTAGTTATTTTGAGAAGCCATCAAACAAAACCGCAGGAATTACGCTGCAAAATCTAAAAATTATTACAATACATGCAATCTATATTTTGAACAAGTTTTCCTCTGCTTTGGATTTAAAAACAAACAAACAAACAAACAAAAAAAAACCACAAACCACACAAAAAGCAGTTAACTATCTATGGTGATAGAGACTCCATACTACTGTTGATAAAGGAATCGCTACAGCACTTCATTACAGTCATCCAGAAAACTGTCAAGATACACTACTATATAGAATTAATACTTTTAATTAAATGCCCAAATAAAGTAATCAACATCTGTACTTCACACATTGAATTTCTGGATGACTTGTTCACAGATACTGAAAATTTCCTGAAACATACCCTAAGAAAATAGAGCATGTTTCTGATTTGCACAAATGTGGAATGAATGTATGACCTATGTGTGAATTCATTCCTCACAGCTATAGTAATTCCTGTGTTCCATTGGCAGTTTTAGACCAACTACTGGCTTGATGCACCAACAGACCAATTCCTTGTAAATGCATTTTCTCTCTTGCAGTGCTTAGTAACTCTGTGCCAGTTAAATAACTCACTCATATGCATGAAATCCCCTCCAGGATTTTGATCACCTAGAAGGATTACTGGTCGCCAATGATGCCTGCTGTTCTGGAACAACCATATTCTATTTCACATCCAATAAAACTACACTACAAAACTGAAGTCTCAACTGCTTTTCTAAATTATCCATTTTAATTCTCATCTTATCTTGTTGAGTCTCCAGGGAAGTCAAACGTGTATTCATATTTTTGGAACTAAAATGTTACATAACAGCCAAGTGACATCTTCCAGAACTTACTCACTGTACTTCAAAGACAAAAGGAGAAATATCCCTTATTTTCCTCAGCATTTCTGCTAACTTATCATTGTATAAGCTATGAAACAGCAAAGCAGAAATCACTATCTGTGGAAGACACCATAAACTTAGTAAGCAGCTCATGTACAATACTTTCCATCTGTCTCGCTCCAATTTATAGGAGGGAGATGAGGTTCTTTTAATATCTGCATACCAGGCGAGAAATTAAGAAACAACGGTTCATATGTTGGTCCAACCAGTTTATTACAAATCCTAATCGGGGAGACGGGGAAGGGAAGGAAGGCGATAGAAAAGATGGGAAAGAAGCAAGAGTTGCGTAAAGCAGGGCTAGCCACCACCGGGATCCAGCAGCGTCCTTTGCACGACCTTTGAAGGTCTGAGGCAGACGCAGCAGGGGGCAGCAAGCAGGTAACGGAGACGGGCACGGAGCCAATCCTTGAGGAAGCAGCAGCGCTCAGGCAGCAGGCCCAGCAGAGTTCTTGAGCATGCAGACAGCACTTGGTGAGGAATCTGACAGCCAGGAATCCTCCGTTCTTCTTCACGAGCAATCTGTCTCCAGAAACCTCTGTTCTTCTTCATGAGCAATCTGCTGCCAGAAAGCTATCCTCATGGTTTTCGGTTCCCCTTTTATCCTCCTTGTTCTCCTGCCTATGTGACAAGGATGGGCCTGGAGCAAGACTCACTGAGTACCCCCTGAAATGGCCATCATCCGGAGATAAGTCCACACAAAGGAGCACTTCACAGCTATTTAGCTGCAGCTCATCTCTCTCTCCTTGTGGCCTTGTCCATCTTGTCCCCCAGACAAAAGATTTCGCCACCCTTGCCCAGGACTTGTCCGTTTAAGTTCTCCAGACAAAGGATTTCCCTACCTTGGCTCAGGACTTGCCTGGACTCGTTCATCTGTGTCCCCAGCGAGCTTTGACGCAATGATGTAAAAGAATCATCTCTTACACCATCTCTGCCCCAGGTACTTCAAAATTACAGATGTTCCCAAGCAAATAGAAGCACTGCACTCAGGTATCAATTCTCAAACATAACATGAGTGATTTCTGTAATGCACAGGTAAAAAGTCATCCAAAGCATGATTACTATTATCATTCTTTTAAGTTATTATGGAATGACTGAAGAATTGTCTGCAAACACCTGTATCAGGTTACACATCATTTTTGAGCAATTCAGTTACTATACAATTGAGAACAGGTTCAATAATCACAGAAGTCAAAGACAAGTTTCTACAAGGCAATTCCTGAGTTAGGATATGAACTGGAGCTGTGTGTTGGTTGCTTAAATAATAGAGATGCATTCATGATATTTGGGCACCTTTAAATTTTTGGTGGAGTTTGATAAAGGTTTCTTGTAGAGAACTTTGTTGCCCAGCCAGCACAGTTTATGCTTGACTGTTGGAAATAATTCAAGTAATTTTGTCAGGACGGTATCTCTGATAAAAGCAGATTATATTCGCGATTGCAATGGCGGGCGTCCCGCAAGCAGGAGCGCGCCTATGGACACAACATGACAGCCTTTATACCCTGTTTTCTCCCCCTTGCCTCCCCCCTCCTCTGTTCCCCACTGGTTGGGTACTCCAGGTTCACAATCTTACAGAAGGTTTACATTTGCTATTTACTAGTTAATTTATTTGTTATCTGGTGCCAGTCAGCAGCCATCCTGATGTTTCCAAGATGTCTCGGTGCTCTCCTTGTCCTACTGATATGGTGATTTTCTTTCAAGTCATCATCGTTAGACAAAGAGCACTGGGGGATGATGTCAGTCCTTCCCAACGTCAGGCGCTTCCTCGGGCAGGCCATGGCTTGTTCTCTGGTTTGCTCTCATGCAGGATATTCTTGCAGTGTGTAATGACAAAATATACATATATACATATATACAGAGTGTGCGTTCCTGGGAAGGTTCGTCTATACGGCAAGTGATGTAAACTTATCAGAGATCTTCCCCAAGTTAAGTAGAAGGGCTCCCAAAAAGAGCTATGATAGCGGAGATCATACAATAAAAATAACATTATACAATTCTAATGCAGAAACAACACTTGATTCCCACATTGACCTTGGTTTATTATGGTAAGGCAGCTTTTTATTTTAAGCAGCAAATGCAAATCATGTCACCTGATAGCTGAGTCACACAAGACGTAACAAGAATTTTCTCATTACTTTTAATCCATTTGGAATCTCAAGAAACAGTTCTACACCTTACATCTCATAACAATGCTGACAACTTCCCTAACACTGACTTCTGCACTTATGTAACCTAGACACACAAAACTTATTTCAACTGTTCACAGAAATAAAAATACACAGATCTGAAGCATACTGTATGCTTCCTGCTGCTCTTGGAAACGCTTTCAGTACATTTGGAGAGAAGCACAATAACTCAGGAAAAACACTACCCTGATTTCTGTAATGTTGAAGCTAACACACACATACTCGTATCTGTTAACAGAAACTGAACTGCTCAGTTTGCCCTTTGCAGACACGTGCATCACAAATACAGAGCTCCAAGACCATTCTGTGTGTTTACAGGCTTATTTCTCAACAGGATATTCAAGTTCCACCACCATTCACATACAATAGAACGCCCTCTTTCAAAGTTAAATAAGAACATATGTCCATTAAAATGCAAATTCTGAATACCTTATTTGTCACATCCTAGCAGCAAGCTAAAAATAAAATCTATGCTTCAGATAGAATTTCGGCAATCTTGAAGTCATTTTAAGCTCAGAAGCACTCCACACTAAAACTGGAGAAGTAATAAACAGCCAGTCTGATAGCCTTTTGAGCCTCTAAGACGATACTATGATCATGATTTTTATAAGCTTATGACCATCTCCACAATATTAACTAAGTATTTCAATCGATATTTCCTGCTTCAAAACCATAACACCATCTTTCAACAAACTATTGCTTTACCTGGAGGTCATGATAGCAAGCTAATCACTACACTGGCTTACTAAACACTAAGCACCACAGGAGTGCTAAACAGGATTTAAGAAGCTAAGTAGATTTATCTTATTGTCTTCACAATCAGTGCAGGAAAAGCATACAGTCTGCTGATCTTGAGCAGGTAAATTCAGATAACAAGAAAGGTTCCTGCTCAAATATTTTCCCCCTGAAAATTTAAATTCTAAAGTAACTTGGTAAATCCAGAGCATCTTTTCTATTTCTACTTTTAATCAATTTTCATCTGGTTAGGAAAATTCCCAATTCTACCTTTCCGACCACATTTCAAATCCAATTAAGTAGATTACTAACGTTAACAATTCACATCTCTTAATCATAGATAGCAGAGTACTAGAAAATACGGAGCATCTTTGTGACTAATAATCAAGGCAAGTAAGAAATCTAAGTAACTTTGTTCTCCAAACCTAATGCAGTACTTCTCACGCTGTTAAACAGCATCTTTCCATTCAGTCCATTAAATTAATCTTATGAACTAACCATGATCAACTTCTAAAGAGGAGAGGAAAGGAGAGGAGGGGAGGGGATGCAGTGGTAGTTGTTCAACTTTCAAGCTTATAAGCAAGAAAAAAATGGAATGGAAACACACAGAAATTCCATAGAAGGTGCTAACGCATCATCAGCCAAGGAGAACTCACGAGCTATCTAGCCTAGACGTTAATAAGCAGTACAAGTGTTACACTGCAAATAGTAATAGCTAACTCTAGCAGGACCAGACCTGGATTATTTGTGCATCTGAAGTTTGTCACTGCAGTGCTAGCTTTGGTATGGAAAAAAACACAGCAGAAAACGCTTCAGTAGAGGTGAGACTTCTAATGGGTATTCGTGTGCACGATGGTGCTTAGTGAGAGTCTGTTCAGGAACCCCCAGCAGAAAGAAAGCTAACTAAAAACCACACAAAGGAAGTTGCTTTGCTGAAGCAGCTTTTTACCGCTGGCTATATTCCCAAGGAAATGCATGTGAATTATGTCACTGACTCTTCTGTGAGTAAGACCACACAAGGGAGAACTGATACTCTCAGTCACAAAACCAGCATCACCTCACTGGAGGCACTGAACAAAAAATAGATACAAAAGATCACAAAATAGGATCAGTGTGCCCTGAAAGGCATTTCTGCCCAAGTCCTAGTCCATGACAACTTCTTCATAGCTGCTACAAGGCAAGAAACATTGCTGAAGGGTTGCAAGGCTCTCTAGCTTCCCCTTTTGACATCGGTAGGGTTATAAAAGCATTTCAGAGGAAAATCTAAGTGGGATGAGCAGTCACTACAGGTCACCTAATCTACAGCCCTCCAGAAGTTTCTCCAGGTGCTAACTTTCATATTTGGCCCATGGTTCATAAACTAAGGCAGGGACTAAACTCATTAGAGTATTTAAAAAAATACTGGAAGGTTTTGTTAAAGAATGATTAAGTTACCTGCCGATCCCTTTTTCTAAAACAATGAACCTCAGTTAACTAATTGGCAGGCAAGACACTGCTATACCATCATGCCCCTGCTATTAGCCTCTAATTTTTAAGTTACCCGTAATTTACAAAGTCGTGAAACAGAAGATAAGATTTATTCTGAAAACTAGCTTGAATTGTCTCCAAACAGCCTTCAAAATGATTCATATAGCACACCATACTTCTTCATTCAAGTCAAATGTAAGAAAACATTTAATTTAATTTAAAAAAAAGTTACAAAACCTAAATTCTTTTGTTTATGAAGCTTAAACAGTACAGGTTCAAACTGAAAGGTAACATTCATTTTGACTATCAGGCTGAAATCTTATTACAGTTGACTCAAGCTAGCCAAATGCTCCCATTTCTACTAACTCAATGGAGTAATACTCTTGAAATCAACGTGACAAAATAAGATCTTTAAATAACTCTACAGCACCTAAAAGTTTCACAGTTACGGTTTATTGAAATATGTATATTATCTGAAGTTGCCCATGCCCTTTAGCTCTCTTCCAAATTACCTGACAATACACAAATCACAAGGCATCCTTCCCCTGGATAACACACTTAACCCAATGGAGAAATGAAATACAGTGATCATCACTTCTTTGTGCTTTTTGACTGTGCTCTTCTACAGTGCTAATATTCTCATTTCCCATTTTCCATTCTCATCTGCTACATTCTGAAGACCAAAAAAGTAAACAGCAACCA
This sequence comes from Centrocercus urophasianus, assembly GCF_019232065.1. Taxonomy (NCBI): domain Eukaryota; kingdom Metazoa; phylum Chordata; class Aves; order Galliformes; family Phasianidae; genus Centrocercus; species Centrocercus urophasianus. The sequence continues at coordinate 5,943,824 of NW_024884756.1, forward strand.
GAAAGCAATATTAGAAGGATAGTAAATAAACAACTACTACCTCATTAATGAATGAAAAGCAGCTGAATTTACTGTAAGAACAGTCACTATGAATGAAATCAGTATTTTAGTTTGGTTATTATTAAATGAATGTATTTCTTAACATCTTCCATCATCCCCTTAGGATTCATCTGCTTTACAGTTAATCATCCCAGCTATTTTAGCACTACAAAACAAAGACATGAAGAACGAGTTCAGAGTTCTACAACGACTGAGGTGTAGGGGACCTTAAAGATAACTGAGCTCCAACTCACCTCCAAAGGGCAGGGTCGCCTACCACTAGGTCAGGCTGTCCTGAAGCATAACCCACCCTTGCCTTGAATGGCTCCACAGCAGGGACATCCACAACAGAGCACACAGAACACAGCACCCAGTATTTCACTCAGCACCTGTTTGTTCAAGCAGTCAAACAAATATCTTCCTGTTGTACAAAACGCCAACTAGCAAACAGGGTGCAATAAAAGGATGAGAATCCCCATTTCCCATCTAAGACATTGTTTGATAATGCATCTCCACATTTTATTTCATCTGTCTCTTTCAAAGAGTGATTTTAATAATGAAGAACACACATTGACTTAGTTCACTTTTTTTTTTTTGCTGCTGTTCACTGGTGAGATTTTAGGGTTTTCTGGTTTAAGTGCTATGTTTTACCATTAACTGATTTTAAAGACATATTGATTTCTACTTCCCTGTTTAAATGTTTTGCCCCTTCAATTTGATTCTGACAATCAAGATGGCACCCAAGGGAGCAGGGGCAAAGTTCCAGGATTGAATGTGACCTTCGTAGATCACTTCCTGCTTCATCAGCATCTGTGCATCTAAAAGTATGGAAGTTAAGGACACTGTGAAGGACATAACTACCGCTGCTTTTTGTTCTGCTGTAGTAACATTCATTATTAAGTTACAGGAGAAAAAGAGCATGGAAGAAGCAGTTTGTAGAAGTGTAAGTGATAGTAAGATACAGAATACCAATATATTTAATGGGGCTTGGATGGGTACACTCTCAGCTGGGTAAGGAGCTGGCTGGAGCGCCGGGCACAGAGAGTGGTGGTGAATGGAGTCAAATCCAGCTGGCGACCGGTCGTGAGTGGTGTTCCCCAGGGGTCGGTGCTGGGCCTGTCCTCTTCAATATCTTTATTGATGACCTCGATGAGGGCATCGAGTGCACCCTCAGTAAATTCGCAGATGACACCAAATTGGCTGGAAGTGTGGATCTGCCTGGGGGTAGCGAGGCCCTACAGAGGGATCTGGACAGGCTGGAGAGCTGGGCTGAAGCCAATGGGATGAGTTTCAACAAGGCCAAATGCCGGGTCCTGCACTTCGGCCACAACAACCCCAGGCGACGCTGCAGGCTTGGGGCGGTGTGGCTGGAGGACTGCATAGAGGAAATGGACCTGGGGGTGTTGACTGATGCTCGGCTGAACAGGAGCCAACAGTGTGCCCAGGTGGCCAAGAAGGCCGATGGCATCCTGGCTTGCATCAGAAACGGTGTTGCAAGCAGGAGCAGGGAGATGATTGTGCCCTGTGTCCAGTTTTGGGCCCCTCACTGCAAGAAAGACATTGAGGCCCTGGGACGTGTTCAAAGGAGGGCAACAAAGCTGGTGAGGGGTCTGGAACACAGGGCTGATGAGGAGAGGCTGAAGGAGCTGGGAATGTTCAGCCTGGAGAAGAGGAGGCTCAGGGGAGACCTCATTGCTCTCTATAACTTCCTGAAGGGAGGTTGTAGTGAGCTGGGGGTCGGCCTCTTCTCTCGTGTCATCAGTGATAGGACCAGGGGGAATGGCTTCAAGCTACGGCAGGGGAGATTCAGGCTGGACATTAGGAAGTATTATTTTTCAGAAAGGGTGGTCAGGCACTGGAATGGATGCCCAGGGAGGTGGTGGAATCACCGAGCCTGGGGATGTTCAAGGAAAGGCTGGATGTTGTGTTGAGGGACGTGGTTTAGTAGGAGCTATTGGGAATAGGTGAACGGTTGGACTGGGTGATCTTTTAGGTCTTTTCCAACCTTGGTGATTCTATGATAACAAATTGAGAATAAATAGAAGGCTTACCCCCATCCAGGTCTCACTCACAAAACTCCAGCAGAACTGATCTCCAGAAGAGATCCTTTCTCCCTGGCAGCCAGCTCTTAAATAGGTCTAGGAGAGGTGGAGCCAGGCTCCATCCCTTCCGGCAGCACAGCTGAATTGCCTTCACCTGTGCTCCTCTGCCTGACTCAGTGCTCACCTCAGGTGATCAATCAGAGGCTCAGGCTGTGACTCAGCAGTTCCCATACAGTTTCAAATGCAGGTATGTGCATATCTATACATACAAGTCTGTATACCTATAAACTTACAGCACACATAATACTGTTGATCACTTCTATCTGCAGGATGTATGCAGAAAGCCAAAACAACTAATGCTTTGATCTTAAATCACAGAAAACTTGTTATTAAAATAGACTGTCAACAACAGTGTTTGATAACATGGTTCAAAAGAGTACCAAAGCAAAATAGATTTGTACGCCCTCCTTTAGTTGTTCTCCCTAAATCAGCTGGAAAAGCTATCTAAATAAGATGAATTATTCTGCATATAATACTAAAAAGACTGCAGAGAAATAAAGTGAAATTAATTCAGTATTGCGATGCTGGAAACACTGCTCATTTTCCTTAAACAACCTGAAGCATTACTCAAATACCAGTAAGATCAAGCAACAACTCCTTTTTTCCTGTGCTTAAGAATTGAGGCTCATCTTGAGCTTCCATCACTTCAATGATATTTTTCTTAGTTCAGAAATGGAAAATCTTCATTGCTATGACCAATCCGATCGATTCCCGATGCCAATCATGGCATTGATTCTCATCAGTGAGTCATCTCACATTGCAGTTCTACATCAGAGCAGCGCTGCTGCTCTACCAAGTGAGCACAGTAACCCAGTTATGCAGAGCTCTGAACACAGAGCTGCTCTGAACAGGTTAAAACCACATTACATAAACAAACCACACACTTTCAAGTCTGAACCCACAGATTTTCTTCAGCAAGTACCAAGCTCTCCCTTTCACAGAGATAAGCAAGAGGGCACAATAAAACAAGCATTAAGCACACAGAATGGGATTCTTTTAATGGCAGAGCAGGATGCCACAATAACACCACATTAGATCGAAGTAAAATGAAGTGCGGGGGGTTTGGGGCGATTGGGAGGGGAATATTGTAGGCTTATCCATCAGGCTGCTAGATGACAAGTCACTGAATTATAAGCTTTTTGTATCCCAGTTAGGTTTTTGTAAAACCGCGGTATCCATGCTGCCTTTTGTTGTAAAACATTGGCAGATCAACTGATCTCTTTCAAAAACTGCACTCTATAAAATAGCCATCACTTCCTTGTGTGGGAATCAAATTTTGCTGACCAAATTTAACCTGGTGAGTCACAGCCTTGATAAATTTCTGTTGTTTTGCACCTTTTTTGTTCTTCAGACCAAATGTTTTGTCCTAAAAATTTAAAGACAAGTTACTTGTAACTGACCAAGAATTAGAACAAGTTGCTACAAAAAAAGAAAAAACAAAACCAAAAACCTGCCATTCCACCTGGGCTTTCAGTTAAACACAAACTGTTTCCTCTGGCAGCACGAACAATGCAAGCAATAGAGTGGACAGTGTGTCTCCCTCCCATCACTTTTAAGTGTGCTTTGCAAAAATCATACTAAGCGCTGCTGCCACCACCTATTGTTTTTCATCCCAGATCTGCATGTTCAAACATTAGTGCAGATGTACATGTGTGAAAACTGAACAGCCATACATACTGCTCTTCCCCTCCCGTATACGTGACACTCACGTGCACTCGTATTTAAGTGCTTTACCTTCTTGTTAAGCAGGTTAATATTGCCATATATCTGTAGTGATTTCTAAGTATTACAGACGTTTCTCTTCCAACAGTACTTCCTTCAGTGCTTCCCCTACGCACTCTGTAAATCCAGACAGACGTTCATACTTCCCTAACTGCACAGCAAGAAGTTCATTTACATTACCTGAACCAG
>NW_024884756.1:5993261-6061765 GCF_019232065.1 Centrocercus urophasianus
TTTCTTCAGATGCCTGGCAGCATCCGTGCCCGGTAGCTACCCTGACCTCCTCCTCGGCATGACCACCAGCGCTTTCCCTTCCTCCAGAGAGATGTTTTGTCCTGCTTGCAGCCACAGACTCCTCCACGGGCGCCAGCTGAGGACATGCATCTCTGCTGGAGGTGGCAGCATGCCCAGTAGCTACCCTGTCCTCCTCCCAGGCACGGATGGTGAGTTTTTGCCGGCACCGCAGTCTCTTCTCACCTTTGCTTTTCTGTCTCATTGAATCCGTTTGCTTTGCTGTTCTGTTGGTGGGCTTTGGTTCTTTGTCTTTCCGTTTATTGTGTTTGTTTTTCCATTGCATCACATTGGTTTGCTTTCCTTTGTTCCCTTCGTTTTGCTTTCTCTACTGCTCCTTTTCCTTTGCTCTGCTTTGTTCATTTCATCTTCGTTTGTTTTTTTTGGTTTGCTTTCCTTTTGGTTGTTCATTCTGTTCCTTGGCTCTTGGTTTTTGGGCGTTGCTTTGCTTTGTCCTACTTTCAAATTTGCTTTTTGTCTTTCATTCTGGTTTGTTCTGTTATTTTTTCCTCCATGTTCTCCCCTTAGATTTTGTTAGCTTTTATATTGTCTCACTGTGTTGCTTTGAATTTTTTGCTTTGCCATATTGTTGCAGTCAACGCCCTTGCTTTTTTTTGTACTTTTTCCCTTTGTTTACTTTGCTCTTTTTCTTTTCCGTTTGGCTTTTGTTTCCTGCTCCTTTGGCTTTGCTTTCTAGTGCTTATTTTTCTTTTTGGTTGGTTCTTTTTCTTGCCAGACCATGCCTTTGCATTCTGAAAGTATGCCTTCTCTGTTCTCATCTTTTCCTTTTGCTTTCATTACGTTCTTCCTCCTTCCTTGTCCCCATGGCTGCTTCCTTCCTCTTACCTTGCCTTTACTTACCTGATGTTAGCTTTCTGGATTGTTCATTCTTACATCCTTCGTGGACTTGAGGCTTTTCTTCAGATGCCTGGCAGCATCCGTGCCCGGTAGCTACCCTGACCTCCTCCTCGGCATGACCACCAGCGCTTTCCCTTCCTCCAGAGAGATGTTTTGTCCTGCTTGCAGCCCCAGACTCCTCCACGGGCGCCAGCTGAGGACGTGCATCTCTGCTGGGGGTGGCAGCATGCCCAGTAGCTACCCTGTCCTCCTCCCAGGCACGGATGGTGAGTTTTTGCCGGCACCGCAGTCTCTTCTCACCTTTGCTTTGCCGTCTCATTGAATCCGATTGCTTTGCTGTTCTGTTGGTGGGCTTTGGTTCTTTGTCTTTCCCTTCATTGTCTGTTTTTCCACTGGTCACATTGGTTTGCTTTCTTTTTTCTACTTGGTTTTGCTTTCTCAACTGCTCCTTTTCCTTTGCTCTGCTTTGTTCATTTCATGTTCGTTTGCTTTTTTTGGTTTGCTTTCCTTTGTGTTGTTCATTCTGTCCCTTGGCTCTTGCTTTTCGGGCATTGCTTGGCTTTGCCCTACTTTCAAATTTGCTTCTTGACATTCTTTCTGGTTTACTTGTTTTTTCCTCCATGCTCTCCCCTTAGATTTTGTTAGCTTTATATTGTCTCACTGTGTTGCTTTGAATTTTTTGCTTTGCCATATTGTTGCAGTCAACAGCCTTGCTTTTTTTTGTACTTTTTCCCTTTGTTTACTTTGCTCTTTTTCTTTTCCTTTTGGCTTTTGTTTCCTGCTCCTTTGGCTTTGCTTTCTAGTGCTTATTTTTCTTTTTGGTTGGTTCCTTTTCTTTCCAGACCATGCCTTTGCATTCTGGTAGTATGCCTTCTCTGTTCTCATCTTTTCCTTTTGCTTTCATTAGATTCTTCCTCCTTCCTCGTCCCCATGGCTGCTTCCTTCCTCTTACCTTGCCTTTACTTACCTGACGTTAGCCTTCTGGACGGTTCATTCTTACATCCTCCCTGTCCTTGCATCTGTCCTCAGTGTGGATTTGAGGCTTTTCTTCAGATGCCTGGCAGCATCCGTGCCCAGTAGCTACCCTGACCTCCTCCTCGGCATGACCACCAGCGCTTTCCCTTCCTCCAGAGAGATGTTTTGTCCTGCTTGCAGCCACAGACTCCTCCACTGGCGCCAGCTGAGGACGTGCATCTCTGCTGGAGGTGGCAGCATGCCCAGTAGCTACCCTGTCCTCCTCCCAGGCACGGATGGTGAGTTTTTGCCGGCACCGCAGTCTCTTGTCACCTTTGCTTTTCTATCTCATTGAATCCGATTGCTTTGCTGTTCTGTTGGTGGGCTTTGGTTCTTTGTCTTTCCATTTATTGTGTTTGTTTTTCCATTGCATCACATTGGTTTGCTTTCCTTTGTTCCCTTCGTTTTGCTTTCTCTACTGCTCCTTTTCCTTTGCTCTGCTTTGTTCATTTCATCTTTGTTTGTTTTTTTTGGTTTGCTTTCCTTTGGGTTGTTCATTCTGTTCCTTGGCTCTTGGTTTTGGGCGTTTCTTTGCTTTGTCCTACTTTCAAATTTGCTTTTTGTCTTACATTCTGGTTTGTTATTTTTTCCTCCATGTTCTCCCCTTAGGTTTTGTTAGCTTTTATATTGTCTCACTGTGTTGCTTTGAATTTTTTGCTTTGCCATATTGTTGCAGTCAACGCCCTTGCTTTTTTTTGGTACTTTTTCCCTTTGTTTACTTTGCTCTTATTCTTTTCCTTTTGGCTTTTGTTTCCTGCTCCTTTGGCTTTGCTTTTTAGTGCTTATTTTTCTTTTTGGTTGGTTCTTTTTCTTGCCAGACCATGCCTTTGCTTTCTGAATGTATGCCTTCTCTTTTCCCCTCTTTTCCTTTTCCTTTCATTACGTTCTTCCTCCTTCCTCGTCCGCATGGCTGCTTCCTTCCTCTTACCTTGCCTTTACTTACCTGACGTTAGCCTTCTGGACGGTTCATTCTCACATCCTCCCTGTCCTTGCCTCTGTCCTCAACGTGGACTTGAGGCTTTTCTTCAGATGCCTGGCAGCATCCGTGCCCGGTAGCTACCCTGACCTCCTCCTCGGCATGACCACCAGCGCTTTCCCTTCCTCCAGAGAGATGTTTTGTCCTGCTTGCAGCCACAGACTCCTCCACGGGCATCAGCTGAGGACGTGCATCTCTGCTGGGGGTGGCAGCATGCCCAGTAGCTACCCTGTCCTCCTCCCAGGCACGGATGGTGAGTTTTTGCCGGCACCGCAGTCTCTTGTCACCTTTGCTTTGCCGTCTCATTGAATCCGATTGCTTTGCTGTTCTGTTGGTGGGCTTTGGTTCTTTGTCGTTCCCTTCATTGTCTGTTTTTCCATTGGTCACATTGGTTTGCTTTCTTTTTTCTACTTGGTTTTGCTTTCTCAACTGCTCCTTTTCCTTTGCTCTGCTTTGTTCATTTCATGTTCGTTTGTTTTTTTTTGGTTTGCTTTCCTTTTGTTTGTTCATTCTGTTCCTTGGCTCTTGGTTTTTGGGCGTTACTTGGCTTTGCCCTACTTTCAAATTTACTTCTTGACATTCTCTCTGGTTTACTTGTTTTTTCCTCCATGCTCTCCCCTTAGATTTTGTTAGCTTTTATATTGTCTCACTGTGTTGCTTTGAATTTTTTGCTTTGCCATATTGTTGCAGTCAACGCCCTTGCTTTTTTTTGGTACTTTTTCCCTTTGTTTACTTTGCTCTTTTTCTTTTCCTTTTGGCTTTTGTTTCCTGCTCCTTTGGCTTTGCTTTCTAGTGCTTATTTTTCATTTTGGTTGGTTCTTTTTCTTTCCAGACCATGCCTTTGCATTCTGGTAGTATGCCTTCTCTATTCTCTTCTTTTTCTTTTGCTTTCATTACGTTCTTCCTCCTTCCTCGTCCCCATGGCTGCTTCCTTCCTCTTACCTTGCCTTTACTTACCTGACGTTAGCCTTCTGGATTGTTCATTCTTACATCCTCCCTGTCCTTGCCTCTGTCCTCAATGTGGACTTGAGGCGTTTCTTCAGATGCCTGGCAGCATCCGTGCCCGGTAGCTACCCTGACCTCCTCCTCGGCATGACCACCAGCGCTTTCCCTTCCTCCAGAGAGATGTTTTGTCCTGCTTGCAGCCGCAGACTCCTCCACGGGCATCAGCTGAGGACGTGCATCTCTGCTGGGGGTGGCAGCATGCCCAGTAGCTACCCTGTCCTCCTCCCAGGCACGGATGGTGAGTTTTTGCCGGCACCGCAGTCTCTTGTCACCTTTGCTTTTCTGTCTCATTGAATCCGATTGCTTTGCTGTTCTGTTGGTGGGCTTTGGTTCTTTGTCTTTCCCTTCATTGTCTGTTTTTCCATTGGTCACATTGGTTTGCTTTCTTTTTTCTACTTGGTTTTGCTTTCTCTATTGCTCCTTTTCCTTTGCTCTGCTTTGTTCATTTCATCTTTGTTTGTTTTTTCTGGTTTGCTTTCCTTTTGGTTGTTCATTCTGTTCCTTGGCTCTTGGTTTTCGGGCATTGCTTTACTTTGCCCTACTTTCAAACTTGCTTCTTGACTTTCACTCTGGTTTACTTTTTTTTTCCCTCCATGCTCTCCCCTTAGGTTTTGTTAGCTTTTATATTGTCTCACTGTGTTGCTCTGAATTTTTTGCTTTGCCATATTGTTGCAGTCAATGCCCTTGCTTTTTTTTGTACTTTTTCTCCCGGTTTACTTGGCTCCTTTTCTTTTCCTTTTGGCTTTTGTTTCCTGCTCCTTTGGTTTGGGTTTTTGGTGCTTATTTTTCTTTTTGGTTGGTTCTTTTTCTTTCAGTGTATTGTCTCTTTTTGGTTTGCTTTCCTTTGTTCTCTTTGGTTTTTTTTTCTGTAGTGCTCCTTAGCTGTCCATTGTTAATGTCATGTTTGTTTTTTTTTTTTGGTTTGCTTTCCTTTTTGTTCTTCATTTTGTTCCTTGGCTCTTGGTTTTCCGGCATTGCTTTGCTGTGTTCTACTTTCTTCTTTGCTTCTTTTATTCTGTTTTTTTTTTCTCCATGTTCTCTCCTTAGATTTTCTTAGCTTTTATATTGTCTGACTGCTCTGCCAGTCAGCCTGTTTTCAACCGATCTCAATGTCCCCTCATGTATCCCACACTTTTTCTGCTTTGTTATAAGGATGTTTTTGGATACAGTATCAAATTCCTTGTTGAAATCAAGGTGGACTACATCCGCTGCTCTCCGTTCATCCCAGGCAGTGACAACATTTTGTATTTGTGTTATCGGTTTCTCTTTTGTTTAGTTTTAGTTGTTATGAGTTTGGGTAATGGGTTACCCCATTATGAAGGGGTAAAGGATTACTGTGTTGGGTAAGGGGTAAGAGTTATGGGTTCCCAGTTTTGGTTTGGTTTAATGGTTGCCGTTTTGGATTATGAATTAAGGGTTTCCATTTGGGTTAGGGTTTGCCTAAACCCAGGGAGAAACCGTTGACACAAACCCAAAACCGTTTGCCTTAACGCTTCGCCCTCACCCAGAAGGGTAACCTTTAAACCTGACCCAGATGCGTAACGCTTGACACATAAGTCTTAAGCCTAACCGATCTAGGAAGTCTAAAGCTTAACCCAGAAGGTTATCTCAGTACTCACCAATCACACCAAACAGGAACACTTGACCACAACCCAGAGCAGGATCAAGCTGAGCTCGTCTGCTGCCGGGGCTACTCTGAGGCACAGGGTATGGCGAGCAGCTGCAGGCAGCGCAGCTCACACTGGAGGTGCCTGGACCCAGCTGCCGGCTGTACTTGGGCAGGGCCCTCTGTCCTCATGGAAACGCACTGTGACAGCATAAAGGTTCCCGGAACCCGGCTGATGTCATCTGCGCTGTGATGCTCTGTGCTCTGCCTGGCCTGAAGCCGATGCCTCCAGGATGTTGTTCAATGATGTCTTAGTGTTTTTTGTGTGTTCTTTTGTGTTTGCTTTTTGTTTTTTCTTGTTTTTTGTTTGTCAGTTGTCATCTCTGTTTTGCCATGACGTTAAATCCTATTTCGTTGGTGTTCTGTTGGTAGCGTTTCTTTGTATTTTGGGATATGGGATCAATACGGGATTGAATGGGGGAATTGGAGCAGGGGTACTTGAGGGAACGGGGAATTCTGAGGGTCAGATAGAAGGGACAAGAGGGTGGGGGGGATGAATCTAGGGGAGAAAATGGGACGACTTGAAGGGGGGGGAGGGGGTGGTGAAAGGGGATTGAAGCAGATGTAGATAAGATATGGCACCAAACTGAAATACTGCACAACATAAGACAAGGGGAAGTGAAACCAACATGACTTCCTGGCTTCCCAAATTGCAGTGGCTAAAGAAGTTATCTGTGGAAATGGTGTGTGCAATCGCTGTACATGTGCATCCTTCCTTGTAGCGTGATTGGATGTTGAAGATGTGTCTCTAAGCATGAAAAGTCAAAGGTGGTGAGGATTAGAATGTGAACATCATAATCCTGATGGAAAAGCAGGGATTGATGTGGGGTGCTCTGTTCAGCAGCAGGGCTTAGCACATCAGTTTAAGAACCAACATATGAGTTTAGCAAAAAGAATCCACGAGTGATAGTTCTGAACCTTTCATTTCAGCTTTAGTGGGAGAGCAGCCTCGTTCCTCCTCAATAACTTTGTGTGGACACACAAAGGAATACTTCTACCTCCTGCCTCAACGATTGTGCCTCACAAATCACTTCTGCTTTGGTCTTCTCTGTATCTGCTAATACCTCTTTTGCTTTTCTCCTTGTCTGCTTGTCTCCTTGTCTGCCTCCATCCTTTTTCTTCTTCTCTGCGCTTGTTTCTTTCTTGTCTGTTCTCCTTCTGCTTTTATCCTTCTCATAGTCTCTTACCTTTGTTCTCTCTGCTCCTGCTCATCTCTCTTGCTGTCTTGCCTGTATCCTATCGTGCTTTTCATCTTCTGCACTTCTTCCTTACCCGTACCTTCTTCTTACCTATATTTTCTCTTCTCAGTGTCCAACGTCTGCATCACAACTCTGTCTGAATTAGTTTTGGGGTGGAAAAAGGTACCAAGGTAGATAGATTTGTACAAGAGAACCTCTTACACTGTACCTGAAAGGTGATCCAAAGGAGCAGTCAGGAACCAAGACCATAAAGGTGCTGGTTTCAAATGGAGAATTTTCCAGAGTTCCTTCCAGTCATTGCTTGGAGGAACTGAGGTTTTTATCCTTGTATCTCTGCAGAAAAGCAGGGTGGAGGGAACGTTTATGGTGAGGTGCTCAGGTGAAATTGTCCTCCTTGCACAGTCTGTGTCCATGTGATGCACGGTGAAGAGAAGCCTGCTGTTCTGTGAGTAAGCCTGCCAAAAGGAAGTAATGGTTCTGGCCTTTTTGGCAAGTCTCTAAGGTGAGATCTTTGGACATGCTGCTTGATTTGCAGGGGAAATACCATTTCAGTTGTTTGTTGCCGTGCTTGGTTGGTGCTTGTATGAACAGTATTCATCATCTAGACAAGCAGTGCTCTAGCACCAGGGAAGGGAAAAACCTCATGTACATCCAGTCTTCTCCACAAGCCTTATGTTGTCTTTCCGCGGCGTCTCTAAATGCCTGTGGAAATTATGGGGGGAGTGGGGGGTGGATGGGGGATGGGGAAGAGATGAGGAGCAATTTGTGTGCATCCTGTGCCCACGGAGCAGGTATCACCTACTAAGAGTTAGGAGCCCTTCACGGCATCGTGGACTTGTTTTCTTTCCTTGTTTGAGCACGATGGTTTTGTAGGTGCTGTGTGCATTTTAAGTAACTGTGAAATCTGCTGAGACAACAGGCGTCCTAGAGAGAGCCCCGCTGCACCCTTTTTGTTCAGGCTGTTCTATTCTCTCCTGAAATTAAAAGGGACTTGAAAAACCCAGACGTACAACTTGCTGCTGTTCCAGCCTGTCAAGTGGGGATCATGCAGTGTGACCACCATTGGGGCAGGAGGGAAGTAGCTAAGAAATTCATCTGCCCACATGAAGTAGCAGGTCTTGAAAATGGTAATAGCCATGATAGGTCAATTAGCAAGGGCTTAGAATTCTAGAATCACCAAGGTTGGAAAAGACCTACAAGATCATCCAGTCCAACCGTCCACCTATCACCAACAGTTCTCACTAATCCATGCCCCTCCACACGATGCCTAAATGTTCCTTGAACACCTCCAGGGTGGGTGACTGCACCACCTCCCTAGGCAGCCCATTGCAGTACCTGACCACTCTTTTGGAGAAGTAGTCTTTCCTAACATCCAGCCTGAATCTCCCCTGGTGCAACTTCCCTTGAATCCTATCACAAGTTACATGAGAGAGTTAGCAGTGGAAGTGACTGATCTGTGTGGGACAGCCCCGACTTGGCTAACGGTGCTGCAGGAATGGAACAGTGTTCACGTAGATGGCAGGGAGCTTGTTCTTGTGAAATGGTCCCTTGTGCCCCAAGAATCTCTCTGACTTTGTGTCATGGACTCTTCCTCGTGGTTTTCAGTGTGTACAGAGGCATTGCTAATAAAGAACAGACCTCTTCGTAGGCCATGGAAAGGAAGGTACTTGCAAAGCAAAGGCAGGCAGATGCATGCAAAGCTAATGCAGCTGTGGGCTTGCTTAGCAAAGGGAAGCATGTGCATGCTTCCAAAGCAAAGGCAGGGAGATGCATGTGATGCAAAGGCAGGTGGATGCTTGAGAAGCCATATCAGGTAGAGCTGAAGATGCCTGAGCTCTGTGAGAGCTCTGAGAGCGGGATGGAGAGCTCATGGCCAAGAAGAAGCCTACAGTCCTAGCCGCCCAGGGAGAGGGTGAGATTGCTAAAGGGAGGGAGGATTCTTGGAGTTATCTGAGGGGTCTAGAAAGGGAGCTGAAAGGTTTGGGGCTCCTTTGCTGTGCTCTACCCAGGCTGTGACAGTGCTGGGATTTGTTTTGGAGTTACTCTGAAAACAAAAGGGAGGTTTCAGTGCAGTCTGAAGCCCTGCAACTCTGCTGTCGGGGCTGCAGCCCAGCGTAGGTGCCCTGTCCCCACATTAGTATGTCCCCATTTGAGTACGGTCCATAATATTCATCCAAACTTTACCGTTACTTCCAGCTTAACTATTAAAATATTCAGCAGCAGTCCCTCTCTGATCTTGCTAGCTGGGCACTCACTCTTGTGATCTCTCCTTATTCAGATTTTAACACATTTAATGCAGGATAAGGTGAGAGTTGTTTCACGTTCTTCAATCAGCAAACCACACGGTATTTATACCTCATGAAAATACGTGACATTGATTTTTTTTTTTTAAACCTTCAGTGATGTCTGGATTGCTTTCCTTAAGTCAAGGGTGTTCATTAAAAGGCCTCCTTCGTAGCATCAAATGCTATTATTACCTTTAATGCTAATTAGCTTATTATGGATCGTTCTATGCAGAGCTTATACACCCAAAGCCACTGACAACGTATCCCCATCACTTTCAAAGCATTTAATTCTCACATCTTTAATTACTTCTCTCAAAATAGCTATGGCATCAGGCACTGACATACATCATCTATAATTCATGAAACTTAAACAAAAGGATCTATTTCATTCTCTAAAAATGTGTTCTTTCTAACTACTAAGCATCTCTTATCCTTACATATTCTAGCGCACGCTATCAAACAGCAAAAAAATTATCCTATACAATTCTGTGGAGAATACAATTTTCTAGGATTCCTCTAAGAGTCAGCGTAAGCTTTGATAACCCAAACCAAATTAATATACACCAAAAACCACACCATAGCACAACACACCTTTAGATAGGAAACTGTGGGGAAAAAATGACACAAGGGCCAGGGCATGCTTCCCAGAACAGAAAAACAGAAAGGGTGGTACCGTTCATAGACCATCTGTGACACAATCCACACTACAGTCAGGTTATTCCACACAGACAGCTGATGCTACCCTCGTGCAAATCCAGACTGAGCAGCACGAACCTGGCAGCCACCTCCCCTGCCCTTCCTACCCCCACCTTGATGTTCCAGGAACACCAAAGCGGTTCTCAGAGTACGGCAGGTGAGCGAGAGGCAGGTAACAACGTGCAAGGCTGTCACCCTCCAGATATTTTCTGCTAAACCTGTCTCTCAATCTTGCAGCTCACAAAGTCATTTTGTTCAACTCCCACATTCTGAAATATCTAACAACAAGCTTTTTTTCAGTCCCTCGTTCTTGGTGCAAAAAGACAAAGGAACCCCTTTTAAAAGAAAAAATGCAATGACTCCAAAAACATTACTTAAATGTACCTCATCCGTTTGTAGAGGGCGACTCTGCAACTTAGCACAGCCTGCAGCTTGTGAGCCCCCACAGCAATTCCATAACAGTCAGCAGTTGGTGAATGACTGGACCAGCTACACAGTTTAGTCTAGACAACTGCCTTGGAACACGGAGCAATTCTGACACCTTCTGGCTGCTGCTCGGTATTACATATATATTACGTTTGTATCCCCACACACACAGACCTCGACTCACTTCATAGCTCATTTTGTTCATCAGATCTAGTAGGCCAAAAACAATAGCAGCAATGAAGCATACAGCATCTTCTACTTATTAGCTTATCCCCATCATTTCAAATCAAGCCAGCAGGTACGGCAAGTGCACGTACAGAATTAGAGCTACCTACATCTGTACGTGAGAACTAAGAAATCTCTCACTAGTATTGGAAAAATCATAGCACATATTTCACTTATTCTGGATGGGGTTTTGAGCAACCTGGTCTAGATGGAGGTGTCCCTGCCTGTAGCAGGGGTTGGAACTAGATGATTTTTAAGGGTCCCTTCCACACTAAACTGCTCTTTAATTCTAAAGCCAATTCCTAGCACTTAACTCTTTTTCATCCAAGGAGAACAGTGCTTCAGCCTACGCTCTCAGTCTCACCACAAAGGTGAGTAAATGAACCTCACTGCTTTCCAGGATGCTACATGATCCTAATTCCTGCCACTTTTTAGGTCAGAAAAGTTAAAATCAACTATCTGTAAAAGCAATTAGCTACTCTGTGGAATAAGACAAGCTAAGCAGTTGAAGAAAGCCTCTGAAGTAGTTTAAGTTATTATAAGGAAAAGCCTCTATCTTGGAAAGCAAAAAAAAAAACCACAAGATACTTCTTATCTCATGCATCACAAAGCATTGTTAATTTCAAGTAATTTGGGCTTCCAGAATTATCCTAAAGACAGCAGCTGATAGGCCAAATAAGGGGACATCCCAACGAAACTGGAGGGAAAACTAGATCCACCCAGGTTCAAGGAAGGGAGGGATACCAAAACAATGCTTAATGGGAAGCCCTTGTGGATTTACTAGAACCTATACTAACATAAAATTTCTGGAGAGGAAAACTTGTTTTCAAAACCCTGCAAATGACGTAGGTGATACCAGAAGCTAGAGGAAACTTAGCTGTGAGCTCACCATGAGGCAAAATTAGCCTAAGCATACGTGATTAGCAAATAATTTACTTCTCCCACGTGCCTTTCCCTAAATTACTTTCAGCAATTTTGTGGTTGGTAAATGCCTGCTGGTAAGCAAAAATAATTCTGTTCATGCAGCAAGACATGCTCCTGCCAAAAACATTTTACTTAATACAGCTAATACTGGCACCATAAGATAACAGTCTAGAATGGGTCTTCCTGACGAACAAAGGATTAACTGCTTCCTGCAGTAATCTAGGTGCAGACTTACTCAAGTTCTCACAAGGCTATCCATGTGGAAATTCAACAGAGAGCTCACATCATATGAACAAGCAATGCCTGCCATAGTATTTTGGTTAAAATAATGAACAACTGTTTAAGCCCATTTTAAGACACCGCATTCACAAACTCTCCACTTCTGGCGTGTGTTTAGAGTTAGAACTACATGATTGCCAACAACAAGTATAATATTCCATTTCTATACTTTTAACATTGTGCCCTGACATTGTTACTGAAGACTGTTTAAATAAGCCCACAGCTTGTTTCAGAAATGATGCAGAAATAACCTTTGTTAATTATAACACATCCTAACCAGAACCATACTCCTGACCAAAGTTCGCCTGTATCCATTATCATCCCTCCACTCAATGAAATTGCAGTTGAAAGCATACTTCTCTCTGAAAGCTAAAAACAAAAATAAATATTATACAAATATATATATGTACATATATATGCACACACTTCAGGAGAAGGGAAGTCACTGACCAATGTATTTATTCAGTGCAATACAGCATAACAGCAATTTATTTCTGTAAGACTAATTTTGGTAGATATACCCTTTGGCCATCTGACACTGCAGCAAAAATAATATTGGCCCAGCAACAAAGAGGATACTCTAGCATGCAGAGCTCACCGTAATAGTCCCATGCTTCTGCACAAAAACAGAAAACACAAAGTGTCCTTTTAAGTCCTAAGAACAGGTTTGATGAATTTTGTTTAGGGGAACATAGAAGAGAAGGCTGCCTTTCTTTGAAGTAGGATTTAAGACAATGCCTACAATGAGGCTCCTGTTAATTAACTCCTTGTAGGCATGTATTTAGGCTATTTTCCTCATCCAACCTTTTCTGAAATAAAAAGATGAGGAAATAACAGTTTAAAGTATTATTTTACATACAAATTAATTGCCCTCTCCTTAAGTCATGTTTTTTGAAGAATTTTTTTCCCTTAAAATAATTTTTTACACCTCAAGAACCTGTTCATACATTACACTTTAAACATTACGCTCTGAGAAGAATAAGTACTTAAAGAAATCATCCTCTTTCAGTACTTTTAAGAGTTACCTCCAAATCACTACTACCACTAGAAAGCACAAAAGTAGAACTGCTCTTACCAGAATAACACAAATAAACACATTTCATTAACATCAACCAACTCAACATTTCTTAGCTTGTGGACCCCAGCATGAGAAGCCACGATCCCCATCCAACAAAAGCAACACCCTCTCATACAAAGCTGGTTCAGGTCTACTCTAAGCTCTTTTCAGAACTTATCACCCTCACTCCACCACACAAACAAACAAACAAAAAACAGGAAATTACAGAACACTCACTTTTCTGTAATAACTTCACATAAATTATCAAGCTTATCAATCTAAAAACAACATATAAATCTACTTACACATACATGTACATCTATATATACATATATACATATAGCCCACCCTCTAACAAAAGAGCATTACATAACATTATATAGGCAGCTCTTACTACTAGCCAGACCAATACCACCTTCATTAACCAATTAAGTCTCTTAATTAACCAATTATGTTTCACTTTATCTTATAAAATCCTCTGTGGGATGCTAGCTTCTTCTCATGGAAAGTATTCTTTGTGTAGAAAACAAAGATATAGTGGGATAGCATCACGATAGAAATCTCAACACATCCTAGGAATGTAAAATGAGATATTGCAATACCGTAAATAAACAACCAAAAGAAGCATTTGAATATCTGCTTTTGGTTGTATAAGGAGCTTTATGGATCAGGATGTAAGGAAGGATACAGCTGTGTACTGTTATGAGGGGGCTACCAAAAGCTCCCTTACCAACAAAACAAAGAAGGTAAGGTTCTTTCTAGGCAAGTAGGAGCTGCCTTTTCTCCTCGGAACTGGTACTTACAGGAAGAACTGACTCTAAACTGGTATCTGCTGGAGGGAGAATGGACCTTGCAGGAGTGCACTGATGATAACTTGTCCCAGTGGAAGAAGAGCTGCTCTGCAGGACTCTGTGCTCCCTGAGGAAGCAAAGCTCTCAGGCAGGCTGCAGCTGCTGGCATGCTAAACCTGACCCCCGTGTAGTGCATGGAGCAGGGTGCACCTTCTGCTTGTAGAAAAGGCTGCTTATTTCTAAGGGCTGCTATTTAGCGCAGTTCCCCCGGTAGCCAGGGTTCACGTGTGTCAGAATGCTCCGCGGAGCAGCAGGTTCCTTCCCTCAGTCCTAGTGAGCACGGAACGCAGTCCCTTAGTTGCTCCTCTACGGCAGTTCTCAGCGAATGCCGAGTTTCCCAGCTGACCCGAGGAGGGGCAATGCAGGGCCGCGCACGCGGTGCTTTGCACCTGGCTGTAGCTGAGAGCCTTTCTCTCCCTCACTCCTTCCCTTGCAGGTTCTCTTGCGTGCACTTGGGAAGACGGCAATACGAGATAAAGCGTCTCTTTCCCTTTTAGCGTTGTCTCGGTTACTTTTCCCTTCCTTATAAAGAGCAAAAGAAACATACAGCAGCAAAAATTACAGCTGCAAAGATGCGCGAGCGCCATTACGTGCTTCGTCTCCGCTCCCTGCACGCAGCGGTATCGCTGCTGGAGCTCGAGCACGCGCGGCACCGAGCCGTCTGCCTCACGCCCCTCTGCTAAGAGCCGAGCGGGAAAGCTGACTGCAGCGCGCCTAGTTTTACGATGCCCGCCAGCAGCCGCGCCGCAGCCAACACTGCGGGACGCGCGAGAGGCGGGAAGAAGGCGCGCTCCGCCCCCTCACGAGAGCCAAGCCCCAGCATGGCGGCCCCCGCGGATCGCTGCCGATGCCCTCCCTCAGGGCGGGGCCATTGACGCAGCGCGCCCTGCCGGGAGCCGAGCGGCCCCGCGCGCCCCGCGCCGCAGTCCCGGCGTGCCCCGCGAGCCAGCCGCCCCGCGCCTCCCGGCGGCCGCTTGTCCGTCCCCGTCAGGCTCCGAGTGGGAGCCGCGGCCGTCCCGCCATGCCCCCCAAGAAGCAGCAGCAGCCTGCGGGGGGCAGCAAGAAGGCGGACCAGAAGAAGAAGGAGAAGATCATTGAGGTGAGGCTGGCGGGCCGCGGCCTGTTCCACGCGGCTCCGGGCGGCCTTCTTCGGCCTTGGGGCCGGGCCTGCGGGCCGTCTCCGCCGCTCACCCCGCGAAGCTGTAACGCGGGGCGCCGCTGCGAGTGGGAGCCCGGGATGTGAGTGTGTGTGTGTGTGAGATGAGCGTAGTTGGACTGATGCGTACACAACAGCTGGTAGAAGGAGGTAAGGAACGAGTGCGAGGGGAGGCCGCTGCCGCAGGCCGGGTGTTACCTGCGCTAACCCGCCCGCCGCAGGGCTGCAGCCGCACGGCCGCGAGATCCCGTCCCTGTGTCTTCTGTTATGTGACAGAGTGTGAGTAGCAAGAAGGTGACCTGGGAGGTGTCTCCTCCATAGCTCTTCTATGATAGATTTATGTTTTACTGGTACGGTTTCCAGAGGTGTGTTTGAACGGAGGTATTATTGCCAGATGAACATCTGGCATTTCTTTGTGACAGGAGGGGAAAAACCCTGCCGTCACATCCCCGGCTCAAGTAGGTTTTTTTTTTGTGTGTGTCGCTTGGGAAGATAGCTTGTTTCAGATGCATGTGTGGGGGGAGCCATCTTCTTAATTAGCTTTCTGAAAAGGTTTGGTGTGGAAGCCTTATTGCTTGAAGTCTAGTGGTTAAACTGCGGATGTAGAGGAAGAACTGGTTCAGGTAATGTAAATGAACTTCTTGCTGTGCAGTTAGGGAAGTATGAACATCTGTCTGGATTTACAGAGTGCGTAGGGGAAGCACTGAAGGAAGTACTGTTGGAAGAGAAACGTCTGTAATACTTAGAAATCACTACAGATATATGGCAATATTAACCTGCTTAACAAGAAGGTAAAGCACTTAAATACGAGTGCACGTGAGTGTCACGTATATGGGAGGGGAAGAGCAGTATGTATGGCTGTTCAGTTTTCACACATGTACATCTGCACTAATGTTTGAACATGCAGATCTGGGATGAAAAACAATAGGTGGTGGCAGCAGCGCTTAGTATGATTTTTGCAAAGCACACTTAAAAGTGATGGGAGGGAGACACACTGTCCACTCTATTGCTTGCATTGTTCATGCTGCCAGAGGAAACAGTTTGTGTTTAACTGAAAGCCCAGGTGGAATGGCAGGTTTTTGGTTTTGTTTTTTCTTTTTTTGTAGCAACTTGTTCTAATTCTTGGTCAGTTACAAGTAACTTGTCTTTAAATTTTTAGGACAAAACATTTGGTCTGAAGAACAAAAAAGGTGCAAAACAACAGAAATTTATCAAGGCTGTGACTCACCAGGTTAAATTTGGTCAGCAAAATCCACGTCAGGTAAGCATTCAGTTGAATTGTTTTTCCACCATGTAGTGAAATCCTCTTTGACTGTAGGAATTGATTGTCATGTAATACTGAAGTAGAAAAAATACTGAGATGTTACTCAGCTGTCTGTTGTGAGAAGCACAGATTTAGCTAGTTGTATTTAAAATAGCACTCTTTGACAAGTCTTTTTGCAAAGATTGTGTAGCTGAAAGTGCCTCCATAAAGATAGCACAGTGTTTTTTGTCTACTGAAAAGTAGAAAACACATCTAATAAGAACACCTGTTTACACAGTACATTATCATAATTGCATTTGAAGTATCCCTAAAAATGATTGTAACACACTGGCTGTTGGCAAAAGTGCAGCTGTGTTCCTTCTCTCTTTTTCTTTGATTCCCATTCAGTCTAAGAAATCATGAATCATAAATTGTGACTAATCTTAAATTGGGGATTGAGGTAACTTCAAAAAAAAAAAAAAAAAAAGCTCTTGTACTTAATGTTGTACCTATGAAAGTGTGTACTGTAATTGGGAGCGCAAATAAGTCCAGCACTTGTGTGGCTATTTTGTAAAAAGGTCAGACAGACTGAAATCTGGAGCTACTGTCACTACCACTTTGATCTGCTTTTGCAAGATGAATTAAAAATTGATGTGGCTGAGACATAAAGTTTCATTGGTTAGAAAGCAGGATTTGAGAGGAATATTATTCTAATGGTAGTGAGCCAGGTCTTACTCCTGCAGTGCTGGAGAGGTTAGCAGCCTGGTATTCATAACGTTCCTGCTCTCTGAATAAGCCTGTAGAATAATTACATTTGCAGCAGTTAACCTCAGGATGTTGTGGACTGTGCTAGATGCCTTACGTGATACGAGGATGAGCTAACAAATGTCGAGTATGACTTCAGAAGTCAAGTTGATGTGCATGTCCTCAGATTACTGACTTCTTGTAGTAATGGGGTCTATTTGGTATCACTCAGAAACATTGATGCGACTCAGGCAGTCCTTCTGAAAGGTGTGTGAAGTCCCTGAATCTGTAGCATGGACAGCAATGCTACTACATGATAAAAAAATGTTTTTTTCAAACACTCAACTGATGGTGTTCAGAACCTCATTCCAGACCTGATGGCACCTATCTTACCTTGTAAAAGCAGTTTTCATTTAGGATTGTCCTGGAGAACTTAACAATACCTTAAAGCAAGTACTGCTGTGTCCTTAGGAAAAATGGAAATGCTATCAACACTGAAAAAAACAAAAGCAAATCAAACTGTTTTTATGTTTTTGGAATCTTTAAGTGAAACAGAAGCCTAAAATACATCTGTTGTTGTTAAAAATCAGGTCACTTTTTTTTTTTTTTTTTTTTTTTTTTTTTTGTGTAGTTGCCATGTTAGGGTCTGCATACTTGGTAAAATAGAGTTTGGGAATTGCTGTATAAAGCAGGGTGTTCTGTAATCAGTTCCAGTGTAAAACAGCTTGGCAACTAAGCTCTTTCATGAAGTTCGATTGACAATTGCCAATAACGTGTCTGAAATATTTGTTAAAAGTCCCACTAGCTTCTCTTAAGGATAAAAATCAAGTCATCTAAGCGTGTTGTGTTTCTCTCATGACCTTTTTCATCTATCTTTACCCTTCTCTACCAGTCTCGTGCTAGATATAGGCCTTTCTTGGCTTCTCCAAAAAAGGCTGAGGCAGGGGTGCCATTTTTGTCTTTCATACCAACTTTTCCTAGGTGAGCCTGTCCCTTAGTCTTCCCTCCTTGTGCCTATGAAAACTAAGAAAAATGTTCTCGTTTTATAACCTAGCAGTTGGCATTGAAACATTGCTGTGTTGATATCAATTCAAATGTTCCAAAAACATTTCCCTGCTTCTACACACAGATAACTCGGGAGCGCTGTTGGTATGCCTGACAAGAAAGCAAAGCAGGGTGTGGGTGATTCAAGAGAAGCTTTTGGCACATATTGAACTGCCTGGTTTGAGTGGTTGCCCTGCTGAAGCATCACACAAGAACAGCTAGCATTTCCTCAGTCTCAAACTTCCACTTCATTTCCTAGCCTGTGAAGGTGGTACAGGAGTAACAACATCTCACATCTCTGACAAATTCTAATTCAAATCTCTTCTGTCTGAAATGTCAGTGCCACTAGATGGCATTTGCAAAGGCAGGGATTTGGAGGAACTTAGAAATCGTACGCTCCCAGCTCATGCCTCTCTCCCCCACTCATTCAGAATGATTTTATGTATTAAGGTAAGGTTCTTATAAGTGAGAAGTGTCATTATGATTTTCTGTTACTAATAGCAAATTTGGCATCGTTGCAGGCTGCCCAAACAGAAAGTGAAAAGAAATTAAAAAAAGAAGATAAGAAAAAAGAACTACAAGAACTAAATGAACTCTTCAAGCCTGTGGTTGCTGCACAGAAGATTAGCAAAGGTATGAATGCCTGAAACTTCTGTTTTGTTCTACTGCTCATATGTCTGTCTCAGGAAAAACATTTAGAAATACTTTGCTGCACTCACGTATTTCTG
Source organism: Centrocercus urophasianus (assembly GCF_019232065.1). Classification (NCBI taxonomy): domain Eukaryota; kingdom Metazoa; phylum Chordata; class Aves; order Galliformes; family Phasianidae; genus Centrocercus; species Centrocercus urophasianus. The sequence goes on from NW_024884756.1 coordinate 6,011,695, forward strand.
GGTGGATGGCCTGTTTTTCTGTAATGACACTTGTTTAAAGTGGCCTATGTCCCCATGGAAGGATGAACATGCAGATGTTACAGGTACTAAGCTAATCATTGTGTTCACAGAAAATGTTAATGCACATCAAAAGAGCAGAACTTTGTCAATGACTTCTGCTCTTTCTCATAGTTAACAGTAGGATGTTGGTGTCAAAAATGTAGTCTGAGCTGAGATGGGTTACGGAGCGAGCTAGTATTGCAGTGATTGTAAATTGCAAATTAATTGCTAAGTGCTTGATAATGCTAGAAGACTCCACAGTTGTTTGCCATAGGGAAGAAAAAAATACCAGTATTTCAGGAATGGACTGTATGTTAGTTACTGTGTGCTGTATTGTGCTTCTGGCACAAGAATTGTTTACCAAAGAAGTGTGGGGTTTTTTTTGTTGGTTTTGAAGTGAACTTGATGTTTTGTCGTTGTGTCATTTAGCAGCAATAAAGGCGAGGTTCTTTATTTTTATCCGTAGTGGTAGCTATTGAATGAGAGGTATTGCAAAACACCAACATTATCCTAATTAAAACTTTGTCTTTCTGCTGAGCTTGCCAGCAAGTTCAACTATGTTACCTGATGTTCTTGTAGGGGTTCAGTTGCTGATAAACCAGTTCTTTATTTAAGGTCTTAAACAGCTGCTGCTGAGCATAATCTAGTCCCTGGTGACTGGAACCAAGCTTGAAATGAGTGAGAAACTGAAGCTTAAAATCATATGTTAGTACTTGAGAACTTCATCTGTTACATCTAGTAGATAAATTTAAACCCCTCTTCATTTCTTCTTTTGCCTCCTGATGCTCAAACAATTTGCTGTGGTATTTACTTGAAAACCATAGTTAGTGATTGGGTACTTCCCATTTTAGCAGCACTGGCTTATTTTTAAGGCTAGAAACAGCCGTCTCAGTATTATTGAATGAGTACAGGCGAGGTTAATAAAACTTCTTCTAGCATATTTCTGATTATGTTAAAGAAAGGTTGACGTTCAAAAGATGCTTTACCACATATCAGAACCAAAAATGGCCTACTATATAGGGAAGAACTTGTGTGGAATGATTTGTTATGCGTTACATGAGCACATTCTTCTCAGGCACACTGCTACCCATACTTCCTATAGTCACATCTTCATTGATAGTTAATATAAATATCCTGCTATACGAACTAAATAAGATGCTTTCAGAACACAGTGTATCTACTTGAAGTGAAGAAAGGGCTGTTGGGGTGAACTTTTCATTAAATAACTTATTTTTTTAAAGCACCTTTTCATTCTGTGCAGGTCCTAAATATGGTAAGATCTTAGACAATGTTCTTTAAACTTTCAAGATACAACTTCTGTTGTGTTCTAGTATTTTGCTTACAGATGTTATTAAAATAGAAAAACTTTCTTCACTCAGGTGCTGATCCCAAATCTGTAGTTTGTGCTTTCTTCAAGCAAGGGCAGTGCACTAAAGGGGACAAGTGCAAGTTTTCTCATGATTTGTCCTTGGAAAGGAAGTGTGAAAAACGAAGTGTCTACATTGATGCAAGAGATGAAGACCTCGAAAAAGGTACACTGCTTCTAGGAAACATTCCATAAATCATCTTCTGATTCTGCAGTTGCATTTTTAAGTTAAGCAAGTTGCATTTGTATGATTCCAAAGACCCTGGTCACAGTGATAGCAACCCATATTGCTGTGTTCAAAATGTTAATGAAACTTGATAGCTGCTCTTAAAAGCTGGCTCACAAGTATTCTGTAGTCCTTGTTTGAAAAAGTATCACTAATTGATCTTGGATGGGGGTTTGTGAGTCCTGCTATGTGTGAAGTTTTGTGTCATACGAATAGCAGGTCATACAGTATTTGTTCTTCCTCATCATTTTTACATTATGAAGAAGTTTAAGTTATATAAGTAGAGTCACATTTCTTAAGTCTTTACCTGAAAATACATTTCACATATGTACAGATAAAAGCTTATCAGATTTTTGAGGAGGATGTCTTGTGAGCTGTATAATGAAGGAAGAACACTGAGGTTTACCGAAAGCAAGTGTAGTATTTTGCACCTGCGAAGGAATAACTGCAAGTATCAGCACAGGTTGGGGTATGACCTGCTGGAGGATCTGAGGGTCCTGGTGGGTGACAGGTTGACCGTGAGCCAGCAGGGCGCCTTGTTGGCCAAGAAGGCCAATGGCATCCTGAGGTTCTTTAAAAGGTGCGTGGCCAGTAGGTCAGGGAAGATGATCGTCCCCCTCACCGTGCCCAGATCAAACTACAACTGGAGTACTGTATCCAGTTCTGGGCTCCCTGATAGAGGAAAACCAGGGATCTCCTGGAAAGAGTCCAGCGAAGGGCCATGAAGATGATAAAGGGCCTGGAACACCTTTCTGATGAGGGAAGGCTGAGCAACCTGTATCTGTTCAGCCTTGAGAAAAGAAGACTGAGAGGGGATCTTTTTCATGTTTAAAAATACCTTAAGTGTGGGAGTCAAAAAGACACTTCTGCGTCTTTTCAGAAGTCTGTGGGGACAGGACAAGGGGAAACGGCTGTAAACGTAAGCATAGGAAGTTCTGCACCAATATATAAGGGAACTTACTCATGGTGAGGGTAACAGAGCACTGGAACAGGCTGCCCAGAGAGGTTATGGGGTCTCCTTCTCTGGAGACGTTCAAGACCTGCCTGGACGCCTAGGTGTGCAGCCTGCTGTGGGGGACTGCTTTGCAGAGGTATTGGGCTCGAGGATCTCTAGAGGTTTCTTCCAACCCCTGCAGTTCTGAGATTGTGTTTTATTACAGAAGACTGAATTGGGTTGGTTTTTTTTTCCATAGGTTAACTAAAACATAAGAACTGCATGTTACTGCTGTTAATTAGGGGAAAAAGAATATTGTTTAGGATTTGGAATGTTTGTGCAAACTTCTGTTGTCTTCTAGACACGATGGATAACTGGGATGAAAAGAAACTAGAAGAGGTGGTGAACAAGAAGCATGGTGAAGCGGAAAAGAAAAAACCCAAAACTCAAATAGTATGTCTTCTCTGTTTTCATTGAACTGTAGTTTTTGTTATTTAGCAGCAGAGACAGGCTGATTGAGTTGTTTTGACTTTGTGACACCTGGCTGCTAAGAAATTAGTTTGTACACTGAATGCTGTATCTTAATCCTTTGTGCTCTTTATTTTTTTTGATCCTTCAGGACGACTATGCCTTGTTCACAGTCCCAAATAGGCTATTGATACTTGCCAGAATTAAACTTAGGTATGACTAGGTGTTACAAATTGCTTGTCAGAAGTTTCAGAATGATATATTTATGTCAGGATCATGAGTTGGAACGTGAAACATCTGAAATTGTTTATTTTGATTAAAAGTACACTCGGTTTTCATGACCAAACATAAACCCTTAGCATGCTTTTACACGTGCTGCTGGGTTTACTGTAGTACAGTCACTAGTCTTTCAAGTCAGCCTATCTAAGTTGAGATTATATTAAGGGCGAAAGCTGTTGAGTACTTGAGGTTTTAGATAGTTAGTTGCTCTTTTTATATCTACTTTTTGTAATGGAGTGCATGGCACGTTTATTCACTTTTGACCACAGCTGGCTTTGAATTACTGTACTTTTGGCATGTAGTAGCTGTGCTAGTGTAAATTGCTGGGGATGAGAATACAGGACCAACAAGTGTTGTTTTATGCAGGTCTGCAAATATTTTCTTGATGCTATTGAAAACAACAAATACGGATGGTTTTGGGTCTGTCCAGGCGGCGGAGACAATTGCATGTATCGCCATGCTCTTCCTCCAGGTTTTGTACTAAAAAAAGACAAAAAGAAGGAAGAAAAGCAAGATGAAATTTCCTTAGAAGATCTAATAGAAAAAGAGGTAAAGTTTCAATTAGGTACCTCTTGGTGGTGTTTGTTTTCATTATACTGCAAAGAGGAGGAAAACTGTCGATAATAACATCGTAGTGAATTATTGAAAAGCATTGAATAGTTGTATATCTATATAAGCTGGACTGAGGAATGCATAGTAATTCATGTTTTTTGTTTAGCTAGTTTATGTTTAGCTAGTTTTCTTCCTCTCAATCAGCTGAGTGAGTTTCTAAAAGTATAGCTGGATACTTACTGTTAGGGTAAGATGGATAATCCTGTTTTAGGAGGCTTCTGTTTCTTACTGCTGTTTGTCCTTTTACAACTGTTTCTTCCTCAGCTCAAATTCACCATTGCCTTAGTTCTTGCTTAATTCTGCCATTCATTACTGTGTGGTTCTGTTAAGAGGAATCAGCATGAAGAAAGGGCCCTCCCAAAGATGTTATACTGCAGCTCTGCTGACACCATTCCCTGGCAGTGCCAGATGGAAAGTAACTTAAACTAATACCACAGGCTTCTTCCTCCATTTTCCACGTTCACTTAAGTGTTGATTTGTCTCAACTGGAAAACTGATGTGGAATCTCACTTTAAGTTGATGAAGCATGTTTAACAGCGGTGAGAGTGCAGAAGCAATTAGAAATAAATGTTTTCAATTAGTTTCTAGAAAAGAGTAATTACGTATCCTTAATTTGTTATCCCTAGGGTTTGCTTTTGGAACCAATGTCTAGCATTAATCAGTCTTTCTACTTGACAGCGTGCTGCCTTAGGACCAAACGTTACCAAAATCACATTAGAGTGTTTTATTGCATGGAAGAGAAGAAAAAGACAAGAAAAAATTGATAAGGCAGAGCAAGATATGGAAAGGAGGAAAGCAGATTTTAAAGCCGGCAAGGCGTTGGTGGTACGTTCTATACTTTCATTCCTAATGTAAAGAGTAAATAGAAGCTGACTACTTTTTTAGAAAAACTAGAATTGTTGCTTTTTTTTTTTTTCTTTATTGAACAACCTTATAAATTCTGTGAAATTATAAATTAATTGCTTCCTCTGCTAACAGATCAGTGGACGTGAAGTATTTGAGTTCCGACCAGAGCTGGTTGATGCTGATGATGAAGAAGCAGATGACACTCGCTACACTCAAGGAACGGGAGAAGATGATGAGGTAAGAAAAAAAAAAAAGGGGGGGAAAAAAGCTAACCAAAATAATATTTTGAGTTACATGGGAAATTGAAGACGTTTTTTGCAAGGCTTGCTCCTAAATTGAGAGCTCTTAAGGTACAATTAAAATTTCAAGTACTTAATTCAGTGCTAATACGGAATGTTTTCCCCATTACGATGTCAAAAGGAGGATGGAAAAGGTCTGTAGAAGTTCTGCAGAAATTATAATCTGTGTAGAAGAGTGATTCATATGGAAAATACTGGTGTACTTTTCAGGTGGAAGACCCTGTGTGTGTAAATGATATAGACCTGAGTCTGTATGTCCCAAAGGCTGTAGATGAAACTGGCATTACAGTGGCTAGTCCTGAGCGATTCAGCACGTACGCTTCAATAGAAAAAGATGGTAAGTTTATTATGTAGGCATCCCTTTTAAGGGAATGAATTGATAAGTTCATTTTTTGAAAACTTGCTTCCAAAAAAGCAAGCAGAAATGTGTTCTTGATATGCCAAAAAGCATTATTTGTTTGTTTGTTTTTTAAAGAGCAGAAGCAAAATGACTATCATGATCATTGTACTTACTGGAGGCAATGATTCTAGTAGATCTGTGTGCACTTCTTATTTTTCTTGAGTTCAACTTCTAAATAAAAAGTAGTGTATAATATTTTTCCAGCTTGCATAGATTAACTTCTAATTTCTACAAGCTAACACTTCATTTTGCTGCAGTTGTCAAATGCAAACTCCAGTCTTCCAAGTTAACCCGAGTCTTTGAAGTGCAGATGTTGAATAGGAGCAAAACATGAAGCCTGATCCTGTTATAAAAATAGGAGTTGAGGGGTTAGATATGCGAGTTATTGTTTTCAGCCTGTTCTAATAACTAATGATCCAACCTGGCATGTTAATTGGACATGTGCCATTTAGTCTATATAAGCTCAGATACAGAAATTGAAAATATTAAGTGACTGGTTGAAAAACTTCAGAGCTTGTCTGGTATGATTGTGAACCTAGTGATTAAGAAATGTGTGACACTAAAATGTGTAAAAAAAACTGTATTTTCAGATAATAAACTAAGTGAAGCTTCTGGAGGTGAGATAAACAGCAGTGAACAAAATGATTTAGAAGAAGGTCGTGATGGCGATGAGGAGTTAGAAAATGGAGTCATTGATGCAGTGCCCGTTGATGAAAATCTTTTTACTGGCGAGGACTTGGATGAACTAGAAGAAGAACTAAACACTCTTGATTTAGAAGAATGAATTAAAAAGCTCATTGGAATTAAAGTCCATGTGATAAAGTGCAAACTGACTACACTTTTCCTCCTTCTTGAATAGAATTCTTAAACAGAATTTTATGGTTACCCGGCTGATTCTGATGGGCACATCATATACCAGGAATGTTTTACTTCTGTCTCATCTCCAAACTTGCTATGATCACAGTAAGAAACTCAGAGTAGTTCATAATTACCTGACAGCTGAATTTGCAGAGAATGAGATCATAAATTTCACCTAAAAGTAGGAAGTGTAACTGCTTTGCCCGTATGCAGGTGTAAGTGAGAAGTTGATACCAGCTGCAGTATGAAATAAAAGTGAACGTTCCTGACCAGAACTGCATTTGCAATAGTGATTGTGTTGATTTAGAAACTGCCTGACTTGCTTTTAGGCAGAGCACTCTAGAGGAGCTGATGCAGATCACGCTTCTTGACATGTTGATTAGCTTTATTTGATCAGCTGGATACTGAGGATACAGACAGTGAACTGATACATCAACAGTACAACATGGTGCCCTCTGTTGAAAAACTCCCAAATTTTCCCACCGCCTTTTGCCAGCAAAACTGTAAATAAAAACTACCAACTTAAAAAGCCCCGTGTTGCTTTTTCTCTGTTAAGATATGACAGCAAATGGATAATAACATGATTTTCTGATACAGTGATGGATGCTTTCTCTCCAGTCCTCATGAAGTGATTGATGTTGGCTTAAATTACGTTAGGGTTAATGGCAGTTGGATTTTTTCTACTCTTCACGCAGTTTGTAGAATTGAGCAGCTGACTTCCCCTCCTGTTGTCATCTCCCACCCATCCATCAACAGATTTAATCCAAGCTATTGAGTGCCCGTTTTGGATTGAGTCTCATGCTTTCCCTGCTCTGTTTGTATGTTAGCTAAGGCTTTGAGCTCTGTGGAGCAGGGATGTTAGGGTCTAAAAAATGCCTATAATGTCTTGGGTATTCTCTGAGTTGTGCAGTAATAACATCTGGCTGAAGGCAGAGCTGTGGATGCTGTTGTGTCCCTGCAGGGGGCAGCTGTCAGGTTTCGGTGAAGTCAAGTTGCCCTTCCAAAATTTATCAAAACCTTACCATGATGATGTCTGTAGAGGTGCTTTCTCAAGGGGGCTCAAAGTTTTATGCCTCATTGCCACACTACTAAGTATCTGTAACAGTACTGCTGTACTAAGGGGTACCGTTTATATGGCTGTTTTTTCTGAAGTTTTCAAGTTACTACTTCAAGTTTGTTAAGCTTCATGGCATTGTTAGCAAGCTTACTTGAACCACTGTTGAGTGGTAATACGAGCTTTAATGGTTATTTCTGACACTGCTGAGTCAACTCTTGTATCTTTAATGCTATTTCTAAAATAGCTGACTTCAACCTTTTTTGCCCTTTTTGGGATCTTTGTGGAATTTTTTTTCTCTTATAGAAACAAGAAAACAATGTTTGGGGAAAAGAGGTCTACTGGAATGGACTCCTAAATGTAAGTGTTTAAAGACAAGCTGCAGTATCAGATAATAAATGTTTATTCCTGCAGTTTTCTCTTGTGGCCATAAACGAAGAGTGTTGACAGATTATTGTATTATACTGACCAGAAATAGGCTATCTGGATTTCAGGACACTTAAGAATGCAATTCAAATTTGAATGTATGATGCCTAATTTTTCAAAGTTGTATATTTTAAATGGGAATAAAATAATTATTAAGGATTGAAATGGCTATATTTTGTTCTGGAGACTAATATGCAGCGTGTAATACTGATTTCTGTCATCTTGTCTGTTTCATTGATGTAAACGTGTTACATCTTCACAATTGCAACCATGTTCTTAAATTATTTGTACTTTGCAGGTTAGCTCATTTCAGCTGAAGGAATGTAAAAATAAATGAGCAGGATGTGCCCTTTTTGAGTTCAGTATAAAGGGCTCAGTGCAGTGCATACCCTGCTGTGTATGTTGAAACTAAATAGCAGGATATAGTTATGTTGCATAGCATTTACATAAATTGAATAACCATAACTTAATAGAAAAAAAAACAGTTCTCTTGGGCATTAAGTTTTGGCTTAACTCTCTGTGGTCATGAAGCAATAGTTTGCTGCCCCTCTGATTTGGCTTAATTGATTCTAGCATTTCTACAGACTCTGCTTGCTCTTGCTTAGGCCTCTTGGCTCTGTAGAGATCTCTAACCACAAAAGCAGGATGGGTGCTTCCCAAGAAGCGTTCATGTAGCACTCAGGCATGCTTCTGAGGATTGGTAGCATTATGGTGCTGCTTATTCCTTTTGCTTGAAGATAAGCTTAAATGTAACTAGTTGAAAAATGCTTTCATGAGTGAAAGCCTAAATTAGCAGCTAATAGAGTTTCAGTCATTAAATGCTCAATTAGAAATGGGTGCTAAGACCTTACTGAAGGTAAATTGTGGAAAAGAACAGCTGATTAAAATGAAGTCCACCTGAATGTTACCTACCCACGAGCTGTTTCTGCAGATGCAATTGTCTTGTAATTCCTCTGATGTGAATAGCTGATGCCATAGATCTGCTTAAAGAAAAATGAGAAATCCTGAGATAGCAGTGTCTTCACCTGTGTGTTTTTAGGGGTCAAAAAAACAGTCATCTTACTACTGTGGGAAGGCTCTATCCAGAGGATTCAAGTCAGGCTATGCAGATGCATAGGCCAGGGAGGAAACATTTCTGAGGAGCTTCACTCATTCTGTGAGTGCACACGGCCTGCTCTGCTGTTTGCCTCATCTCTGCCCCCAAACTTAAGTGGAAAAAAAACCTGTGTGAAAACTGTGGTGTAGCTATGGGGCTTTCATATCTCCTGGGGAAAAAATGCTGCTTGTAGCACTCCGCCTTCACTCTGTTTCTGTGCAGGGAACATCTGCATAGAGCCCATACTTTTTCATAGCAGTTTCAAACAGCAGTTTGCTGTTAAGGAAGTGGAATGCTTGTTGACTTTAAAGCTTGAAAGACAAAAATCCGTTTCAGTCACAAGAGGACACCTTTAATTGAAAATTCTCATAGGACTTCTGAGGGCTGTATAATTGAAAAAATAACTTACCTCCTCCTCGATGTTACTCAGAAAGCTTCCTACTTTAAATACACATGGCTGGTAAATGCCTGGGGAAAAAAAAAAAGAAGGAAAATTAAATGTGAAGGTTGACCTTAACTATTGCATCACAGCATTTCCACTGCAAGCAATTAGTAGATCATTTCTTACTGGATGACATTTCTCAGCTGTATTTTATCAAGGGGGAATTCGATTAACATGTGATGGAGCAGTGATGTTCTCCTTGGCAATGCATTATTCTCATAGATTGTGTTCATTTCACAAACAGATTGCATAAACAGAACTTGCACGTATAAAATACACTCATTTCTGAGTACTTTCACAATTCTTTAGTCAGATGTGTGAAATAAGTGTTGAAAAAACTTGTGTAGGACGTTCTGATGGCTGATTGCTATTTATGTTGCCAAGTGAATGCCCCTTTAAAAAAAAAAAAAACAATTAGCCAAATAGAAAAAGTTTTGCAAGTGTTAGTTTTTTGCAGGCTTAATTATCTTGCAAGTAAATAATGGCACAGTTCATAAACTGCTAATATTCATGTGCTTCTTTGGGATAGCTTAATGGAACTTCAGATTTTTTTTTATTTGTCAGACATTCCTACAAGGTTAGACCTTCCTTTTCCTCACTTTTTATTACAGCTGTAAGATGAGCAATCTCATCGTTTCAAATGCAAGTTTACCTCGTGTATGTGTGTGCATATGAGTCTCTCAATGGCTTTCTTTTTTTTTCAATCGTGTTTTTTCCTTTTCTCCCCCCTGAATCCCTTTACGTTTCCAGCATCTTTTAGCAAGCAGCCTAAGCTTTGTAAGCAGCTGACACGCTTTGTTTGGAACATGTCTCCTAACTTAAAGTATTTGATCTCCAGGGAAAACACTTAGCAGAAGCAACATCTTATGTCTTCCTCAGCTTTGACTTGGTGCCAAGAAGAGGAAGTGATACTGAAAATAAGTATTTCAGTTTGAAGGATACCATTTCTTACTGCGTTTCTGTGCTAGAAAAACTTGTGTACAAAATTAGCAACTTCACCTCCCCAGTAGTGCATGAGACTTTTCTATGAATGGGCCTTAATCAGCAGAATCTTTAGTGGAGCAAATGGTCTTTGTTCCTAGTAATGTGCCGGATGTGCTTTATGTAGTTGTGATCCCATTAAGTGCTTTTCACAGTGATATCTGCAAATCACCTTTCTCTTCCCCCCACCCCTGGTACTATTAGAGGCTTAGAAGTGACCTTGGCTTATTTTCTGTCACTTCCAGTTTCTGCCTTTCAATAGAAGTTCTGTCTTTTCACAGAGAGTGGCTGTTGCTGGTGTTAGCAACAGGGCCAAGATGTTTTATTCATTTATGATGCTATAGTCCTAATATGTGAACACAACAGGCTCCTTCATAACGCATTATTGAAATAATCAGTTCTTTTGATCATATGTACCAGCATTTCATTTGTGTTAAAGAGACTTCAGGCATCTGTGGCTGAGAATATTCAAGCAGTGCAATATATTTGGACACAGGTTTGAGAAAGGCTGGCATGAAACTAAAGAAATATTTCCAAACTGAACCAAATTCAACTTGAAAAGTGTCAAGGTGAACTCTTAAAATGAAGCAAGATATAGTGGAAGATGAAGTATACAACTTCTAAAACATTCCTAGATTTCTATGAGGGCACACGCAAAGACACAGGGCAAACTACTGTAAAAAGTTCACAAGACAAAATGGTATTCTTTGTACAATAAGGCATTAGAGAAATATATTCTACCAGTTGTACATCCTTGGGCTTGTGTTAAAATGAAACTGTATTTTCAGTGTATGATATGCTTGTAGAGCACGTTTTGCAGTTGTAGAAAGTTATCTAAAACCTCATAGTTCTCTGACCTGAGAGTGTTTGGTCCTCTTTGCGCTTCACTTCCATTCCTGTTTTATTCCTTGCTTTACATCCCGACACTGAGGCTGTCATTTCTGCACTCTGAGCACTGCACACAAGATTGAATGTAAAATACTGCTGTAGTGTGTCTACACAATAATCCAAATTCCGTGTAAGCTCTTAAACGAAGATTTCTGCTAACTTTGGAAACACTTAAATTTGAAGTAGTTTAACTGGGTAGGGAAGAGTAGACTTTAAAAATTAAAAAAACAAAAACAAAAACAAAACCTACAACAAAACAAGATGAACTGACCTCTATTTAATCATTTCATGGCTGCAACTGAATGCCTCCTTAACATCTCAGACATGAATTGGGTAATAGCCATATTTCTCAGCAAGAAACCTTTGATCTTCTCTCTTCACCCCTTTCTTCTGTTGTCTTCTCTCCCTTCCAAGCATGAACACGCTGTTGCAGAGTTTTCTGCCTGACCTCTGCTCTGTGCTGATGGGCTGAGTGTCTGCCGTGTGTTCCAGCTGGCTGCCTTCTGCCTTTGGCTGCTCAGTGGGTGTGCTGTGGAGCTCCGTGCTGCTCAGTAGCATGCTCTCGTGGTGGGACTCTGAGGTTTTGTTTATGGAATCAAGAGAAGAGTTAAGTTGGTCAGAAATTACATAGTAAAGGCATTATCGCTATGTCAGATGAATCGAAATTGAGGAGGGACAGGCTGTAAGGGGTGCAGAGGGGTTTATTTAACTGCAGACAGCTCACCTTTGTGAACTTTTTCCTCGAATAAAGAGCTAGTGGGTGTCAGAACTGCATGTTGTTTAGTCATATCAGCCCTATATCGGTCTCCAGTCTTTTTCCTGTCATTATAGAAAGTCTGTGTTCTGTGAAGAGCGATTCTGTTATGTGACCCACAAAGTGTCCTCCACACAGGAAACATAAAGCTACAGTTTGACAGAATATGTGCTATAAATAGATGGGTGCACATTCTTGGTATGTATGGGAGGCAGGAGGAAGTGGAACAAGAATCCATAGATGGTAAAAAAAAAAGGGAGAAGTTTTAAAATACACTCTTTATTAAGGCAAAGAATTGTCTGCATATTCTATCACTAGTAACTTGTCAACATTAACTGGCAAATTTCTTTTGGTAGAAATGAGGAACTGAAGTTACATTCCAGGAATTCTTCAGCCAGTAGCACCCAACTCAGAGCCTATTGGAGCCAATGCCTGGACATTGCAGGCTAGGCAAAAGCCAAAACAGTTTTAAAAGATAGCCATAAAAATATAAAGGAGGGGAAAAAAAAAAAAAAAGAAGAAAGAAAACTGAAACAAACAACATCCTTTGTGCCTATAGATCAGGGCTGTTAGAAGCATTCCATTTCTCCTTGCTCCAGGCAGAACTCTATTTCAAATGTGTTTCTGCCAGGTAGAGTTGCTTTCCAGTAACAGCTGAGTGTGGGTTGAAGTCTTCTATGTACACATCACAACACATTTTCAAAATGTGTTTTCCCAGCTTCACAGCCCCGCCTGTTGGCTGGAGTTTGGTGTGGTGGCTTCCCAGGCTTTCCCTATCTCCAAAAGAAATGGGGTCATATTTACATATATTATTGTATTTCTTCCTTTTGATCCTTTTCTCCAGAGTATAAATGCTGTTTAAAAAGATATTCAAGTCTTTGGGGTTTTTACTGAGCAACATCAGGTTAAGTTGATTTGTTGGATCTAAAGATCTGTAAACTAAAATCTGAGGAAGACGGGATTTGTAACACTGATTTTGTCAGATAGAAGAGATGTGAATCCCTTTGTAGACTGTGTGGAGCTGCTTCTGAACTGGGCGATCTGAAATCCCAACATACAAAAACTCCTGTTGAGTAACCAGCATTCTGCAACACTCAGCGGGGATGGAGGAGACGCTGACTAACACTGAGGTAATGCGGCTATCACAACTGAGCAAACCAGAAAACAGCCTGGATCCGACTCATTTCCTTTCCAACTGGAAGATCTCAAACTTTGCCCTGAGCGTGGTTCACCAGTTAGAAACTGCTTTTATAGACACTCTCCTATTGCTAGAGGAAACTGCCTGAGAGGTTCTAGTAACCAATGAGTGGGGTTTTTCTGGACTGGTGAGTCCTGGTGGAACCACAACAACCTGAGCTTACAACACAGCTGTGGTGGTTTTGCCTCGCCCCTCACCCAGTGGTGCTTTTGTGGTTTGCAGTGTTCATGGAATTTCAAGAAAATAAGCATTAGTTGATGAGTGTTAGACAAAAATAACACTGAAGTAATAAGATAAGACCATTTTTAGTCAAGCTTGCTTTCTACTGCTGTATTAGAGACTGAGTTACTTCTTAAAGGTCTGCTCAGAGCAATTAAACTGCTCTGTGAAACTGAATGCCTGGATGGCAAAAGAGAAGAGCTCTCTTATGGTTGAATGACGCCTTTTGCCAGCCAACAACAGTATCAACAAACAAGTCAGTGGCAATCCTTTCTGTGCTCCAGATGTTAGTAGAGCTGGATCTGACAAATGCTGGATCTGCTAAGAAGCTGAAGCTTTTCCCTTAGCATGGGATGTTTTTCAGGGCCTTTTAAGTAGAACCACTGTGGAATGCATATTTTTAACTTATCCTGAATTACGGGATTTTGGCTGTTTCTTTCATGACAGTAACATTACGAGAGAGAAACACAGGATTGCAATTAAAAAAAAAAAACATATTCTGAAATTCTCTGTTCATTCTACAGGCTGAAAGCTAAGGAAAAATTAAAAAGAAGCAATGAGTTCTCCAAATATGCCTGGCATCCTGCAAAGCCTTACTCAACTGTGTTAATGATCAGTTGTATAAGGAAAAGCTAGCAAGGTCACAGCTTGCTGTCCCTGTTCTGCCCACTTCCTAGTGGCTACTTTCCACTGCTATATGCCTTAGCAGACTGCAGATGGAAAAGTAGTCGGTAGAGCAAATATAGAAGCATATAATTTGTTTGTTTGCATTGCGTAACACAGTTCTACTAGCTGTCAATCTACTTGTTAATCATACTGAGAGCTAAACAAGTCAGCAAGGAAAAATTACACTTTTACTAGAAGGGTGTTTCCTGCTTTAGACTGATACAAAGTCTGTTTGGGGCCATCATTCCTTTGCCTGTGATTCTGTCATGTAATAACTCAGTGCCAGCTATAGCCTCAATCACTTTTTTTGGCAATAGAAAATGCTTGTTTTAATTTCTAGTGAGATATGCTTTGACTGGAAGTGCACCCCAGGCCCGTGTTTCTGTTCTCTGTGCTGAGGTGGAGGCAGGAGAGCTGCGGGCTGCCCGGAGCGATGGACGGGTTCTATGCAATGCAGCAGCCCAGGCAGTGCCCCATCCCTGTGTGTGACTCATTGTGGTGTGGGAGCTGGGTCAGGGGAAGAGCGGGCAGCATTCCCAGCCCCAGTGATAGTGGGCAGATAGACTTGTGAAGAAATTGTCCTACTGAGGAGAGGAAACCGTCTGATGAAGGTATCCTTGGGGATGAGCAACCTCTGATGTACGCCACGGCTAAATTACTCCCCTGGCTTTTCACTTATCCATCCACTGACAGCACACAGCAGTGCTGCACAGCCACTTCTTGGGAAGACAAAATTTGCCATTCAGTAAGCAGCCCTCATATCTTAATCATATCATACATCTTAATGTTATCATATCCCTTGCTGTTTGTGTAATGAGAACGTATATGATCAAACAGAGAAAATAAATCCTCCTTTTGCCAAATCTACAGACATATTGAGTATTTTGTTATTTTATGCTTTTAGTATTTGCTAAGATTTAGAAACTTATTTACCTATCTGAAGTTTTGCTTTGATCAGGTCCACGGTGTAACAGCTGTGAGAGACAAGTCACTACATCATAAAAGTTATTCTTCGCCATGACTTTACCTATGGAGAGGTGACAAGATAAGAAAATCAGCAACAAACATCGAGCCTGGGCATAGGAACTCTCTTGTTTTTGGCAAAATTACAGATTTTCCGTTGATTTCCTCAAGAAATTATCATCACTTGACAGTAAGAACAACTGACAGCAACACAGAATGACCAGGTCCTTCTTTCTGGTGGCGCCGTGTGTTTACCTGCACAGGCCCCTTACTGTCCTTGTGCTGCAGTGTGTCAGACTGCAGACAGGCAGGCTGTGAGACTTCATAACTGATTACTTAATTTAGCTTGTGTATTTTCATAAAATCTGACCATAACAATATACAATGGAATTGAAGTTTTTACTTAAAGCAACTTTCTCTATTAGGTGAGAAACTGCAATTATCACCCCAATGTTCAGTTCTTTTCCCTGAAATCCTTCCCTTTTTTTCTTTCATGTGTGTGCCACAACAATGGGCTATCAGTGAACACAGACTAAGTAGGCATCACCAAGAACAGTGCAGTGCTGTAAATTCGCCCTCCAAGATAAACAGGAAGCTGATGCTAATTCTGAAATGTGATTCATTGTGCAATTGGTGACAAAGCACACTTCCTTTTTTTTCTCTTTTTTTTGTGGGGGTGAGGGGGAAGAGAAGAGGGGAAGGTCCTTGGGTCCTTTGAGAGCAATAAGTCCTTGAAAGATAAGCAAAAAATAACATGCTAAGTGGTCCTGGGGTCAACGTTTCAATATCATGCTTCTGAACAAAGCCGATTACATCAAAACTCAGGAATGCTTGCTGGCTACGAAATGGTTTCTTCTATCCAGCGGGTTAACGGGCAGCTCCCTCGCACGAATTCTGGCCGTAAGAGGTTGCCTACACGTGCTCTGACCGCTTTATTACTTTCTCCGTCTTTCGGTGAGGATTGCTGCCAGCTGGGCTCACTCCGAACGGCCGGCCCCGTACGCCGCGCAGTTCCTACCGCGGAACTATAAAGCAAAGCACAACACTCCGCGCTTGAACCGAGTCCGGTATCTCATTAGCGGTCCCCGAGCCGTCGGAGAGCGGTCCTAGTCCTTCGGAGGGCTCGGGCTGCCGCCTACGCGAGCGGTCCCTCCCGGAGCAGGACGGGCAGCGGCAGCCCCGCTGTCCGCCGTTCCGCAGCCCGGCTCCGCCCCGCCGTCCGCAGGCCCGAGCACCGCCGCTCCGCCGCCCGGGCCACTCTCGGGTCGCTGGCGCGCGGCTCCCCGCGCGGCTTTCGGCGCTTCCTTCTCCGGCGGTCCCGCGCTCCGCGGACCCCACCCGCGTGCGGGGCCGCCTTCCCACGGCACGGCCGCCGGAGCAGGCCGCGTCGAGCCGCCCGGAACGGGCCGCGGAGGGGCCGGGCGGCGGCGGGAGCGGGGCCCGCCCCCGGCACCACATGATGCCGCTCCTCCTTCCTGCCGTCCCGCCGAGAAAAGGGAACTGGGCGCGGAGCAGAGGAAGCGGCCCGCTCCCGCTCCTGCTCCCGCGCCGCCCTTTTCCTCCGCGCGGGGCCGGGCCGGGAGCGCCGCGGGCCATGGCCGGGCTGCGGACGCTGCTGCTGCTGGGCTGCGCGCTGACCGCCGCCCGCGCCTTCAACTTGGACGCCGAGCGGCCGGCCGTGTACTCGGGCGCCGAGGGCAGCTATTTCGGCTTCGCCGTGGACTTCTTCGCTCCCGATCCCTCCTCGTAAGTGTGCGGTCCCTCGGCCCCACGGTCTTTGAGCGGGTCTGGAGCGCATCTTCGCGCGGCTCCGCTGCCCGGCAGCCGTCCCGTCTGCGCTCGCCTGTGTCGCGACATCTCCTCTATCTTAATCCCGCGGAGCGCGTTATTAAAAGCAAATATGTTCTATTTGCGTTCCTCCCTTTATTTTAAGGCGGCATCTGCGGCTGCCGAGCGGCCGGCAGCGGCGCGGGGCGGGCTCGTTCCTTCCTTCTCCCGTTGGAATCGCCCTTTTGCCTTTTCGCGTTTCTTTGATGGTAACTGTTGAGCCCCGGGTGGGTGAGCGTAGTCTGGGGCTTTGTTCGTTTGCAACTTGAAACGCGAACGTCTTAGATAGCCTGAGAGACTTCCTCCGTGTCTTTGAGAGAAGCCTTTCTCCGTGACTTTAGCTATGGGTAGAAGTTACTTTGTATCTGGTCGGCTTCCCCTGCTGCCTTTTAGGTCAAACCTCTTAGTGAAACCGAGTCGCTCCGCAGCTTTTACAGCAGCCGGCCCGGCGCAGTCAGATCGGTGCCCTGGGAAGCAGGCCGGGACGCTCCGTGCGCGGGGTCCTCGATGCCTCCGGCCGCAGGCAGCGGTGCCGCGGATCTCTGAGCTGCGGGAGGGGATGCTCGGCCGTGCTGAGCCTGGGTGGCTGTGGTGGGCGTTTGGTGGGGGCTGAGTCCCGCACACCTGGCAGGAGTGAGTCCCCTTACACGCTGCTCTGAACCTGTGCTTAGAACCTCTTCGTTACAGGACAGAGCTAAAAGGCAGCTGAGTTCGAGTAATTCAAGTCCAATTAAGCTGTTTGGATCGCCTAGTGGTACGGCAGAGTTAACAGCTCTCAAAAGCTCAAGCTGTTGTTTTTTAGCTGCAGGCAGCAGTGTGAAGCACGTTGAGGAGTCTTGTATGAAAAACGTACTCCGTGAGTTGGTGGCAGTCTTTTATCCGGGTGCTTTTTGTTTCCTGACTCAGGATGTAAGCGCAGTTCCAAGTGGCTGAAGGTGTGACTTACAAAGTAAAAGAGGCCTTGCATACACAGAAGCACTAATTTCTGTAGTCTGTCGTTCCCATGTATGAGTGTATTTCAAAACCTGATGGCCTTTATCAGCACGTGGCAAAGCACTGGAAAGAGAGGATTCCTCTAAGCACAGCTATGGAAACCTGACTGCAGAGGCTGCGAATGCATTCCCAGTGTTGTCTGCAGCATTATGCTGGGGTGGCTGGTGCCCTGTGTAGGGGATGAGTAGTGCCACAGCACAGCTGGTGTATGCTTATGGAAACAGAAATCTCCATCAGTTGCTCTCTTTACCAAAGTATGTGGAGTACAGTCTTCTTTGTGGATGGTCACTGGTCTTATAATTTGCCAATAGTGTTGCAAATTGCTCAAGTCTACTGGTTTGGTTTCTGATTATAGAAATGTTTGGTTTTTGTTTTTGTTTTTTGCTTTGGGAAAAGAGGTGACTGAATCTTTGTGGAGTTCCACTGCAAGTCTTTAATTGGTGACCACCTTAATATAGCCCATCATGGTGATTGTGTTATGAAAGAAAGGTTAAAATGAGTGTGACTTATTTTTTTAACGCAAATATTTAGTTTGGAGGGCTTCTCAAAACTAATGAACTAAGAGTGAAGAGGGAGGCAAGTTACCACTTGTTTAATTGATTGTATTTATAATAATTAAAATATTTCTTCACTTGGCATTAGGAATGTTTATTTTTAGACCTTTCTGTTATGCCCAGACAGAACATTTAAGTCCATTAAAGCATCTCAAATACTTTCTCTTGAAAACTAGTCTGTGAATGCCATTAGGGGAACCAATGGATTGTGGGAAGTCTGGCTTTTCTACCAAGTCCTTACCAGGGAATTTTGAAGGTTCTGCAAATTAAGTGGAGTTGAAAAATAACCTCATTTGTTGGTATTCATATGAGTTGAGCTTTGGTAAGGTTCTCAGAACTAAAATGAAGTCTGAAGGATAACAATCAACCAGAACAAGTCTGCCAAAGTTTGGATCTATCTACTAGGAGACTTACTCTCCAACGAGCTTATTTGGCTATGCCTATTTCAAAACCAGCTGCCCTATCTGATACGAGATAACATTGCCTGCGAGTGGAAGACTTCTCTCTTTGACAGTCTAAATGAAAGTAGCGCAACAGAGCAGATTCTGATAAAAGGAAGCATTTAGTTCCACATCTTTGCTTCTTCTGTATGTCACTGCCTCTGCTTCAAATGGGCTTCCTAAGAAAAGTGCTGATGAGTCGCGTGTCTGAGAGCTGTGAGAGTTCCTGGGAGAACTTAATAGCCTTGTTTGGTCTGGCTTTGCATTCCATCTGTTTCTTACTCTGCAGCTTCTGCATTTTAACACTTGCACGAACCCAGTACCATAGCAGTTCCTGCGCAGAGTGCACCTCACTTACATAAGCAGGCATTTGTACAGTGACCCATCTTAATAAGAAAATGATTATTTTGTAATGAATTTCAGTGGGGATTCATAAATGCGCAGGTCTGTGGCTGTCAGTGACTTGGGTGCTTGGTGATTGCTTTTAGCAGAGGGTTGGCTGATGCTCACTGCCTCCTGAGCGCTGCTGTTCTGTGTGTACATCACTGAATGCTGACCAACTTCCGTGAATTACTCTTACATACAGCATTAACTAGAAATGATGCCAGGCAATTTCTTTGTTAAGTTACAGAAATACGCGGCTACTTCTTCTGTGGTGTCAATGCAGATTTTTCTGAAAGGGGGAGAAAAGAATATAAGAGGTGTTTATCTCATTTAAATACCCTTTCAAGCAAGTCAGAATATGTCATTCTTCATCTTCTTTCGTCTCTTAAGTCAAAATTAGTTTGCCTGCTTTTGCTTGCGGAAAGGAGGGAGCCAAGCCCGGTATCAATTCCTCTGACACCTGAAGTAGTTTTAGCTTTAAACTTAATGCAAAAGCTTTATCCATTCAAATGCATGAACTGTTAGCATGTCATGAAGTAGCAGTGTCTGTGCCTGAAGTTTTGAGACTTTTATTTCTTCATTTTACTGCAGGATATTTCTTCTGGTGGGAGCTCCAAAAGCAAACACCTCCCAGCACAATGTGGTAGAAGGGGGCCAGGTGCTGCAATGTAACTGGAATTCCAACAGGAACTGCCAGCCCATCATCTTCGACTCCACAGGTAATGTGCGGTTTGCTGCAGGGGAAGGGGCTCTGCCGTGTTCCTGGGCATATAGGGATTGCTATTATCCTTATTTCATAGCAGAGTAAGTGGTGTATGAGGAAATACTCAGAAGCTTAGTCTGAAACTGGGAATATAAGCTTTAGACTGTGGAAAAAACACCTTTTCTTACTTTTCTTCTTGGGTGTAGCTTTGTAACGTGTGACATTCCTAATAGGAGTTCTCAGGATGCCTCAGGTCAGAGGCATTGCTTACCCATCTCTGAAGTGTATCAGAGCTGAGCAGCAGCAACGCTGACATAAAACATCTCACTCAGCCCTCATGCTCTAGTACACACACTGATTGCCACAAGCTGTGGCAGGTCATGTGAGAATGCACCAGAGTGCTTCTCTGCTTGCGCCATTCAGTGCTGAGTCCTGTTTTCAGCAGCCTGTTTCAGGCCAGTGGAAAAACCTGTGTGTGTCCTGCGAATGCATTAGCGAGACCTGCCTGGTATGGAGGAGGAAACACCTGTGCTTTGAAGTCTGGTAGGGTATAATTCATTTTAGCCTTTGCTGCTGTGATTTGTCAGTCCAAAAGCTGTAAAGTTTATTCAGCTTTTGTAGATCAGGCACAAATGCACTGAGGAGACTTTTTGCTCAATCCCATTGTCAAGATATAGCACAGAATGCTGCTGATGTTGAGAGTTCTCAGATGTGTTTATATATATTTCTGAAAACTGACATGTTATCAGCTTCTTGCACGTAAAATGCACAAACAGAAGAGATGCAAATAGTGATGCACGCAAAATGCAAGCTGGTATCTGTCTGCAGCAGCCTACAGAAAGCTTTCTTTCAGATGACTAAGAGATTTTTTTTTTTTTTTTAAAGAATAATTTGTCTCAAATATATCTCTAAATAATATTCTCCAGTAATATAATAGCTGAAGTGCATCTCTTAGGGAAAGATGAGTCTCTTGGGTTAGGTTCCAGATGCGTCCTCAAATGAGAACTGCTGTGGACTCACCCATAAGCCAAGCACAATAAACAGATACAAAGGCCTCACTGCTTTGCTTGATGGCTGTGCTTAAGATATATGCTACTGAGCAAATGAGCAGCATTTTGCTTATAATCTACCATTTAGGTAATGGACAAGGTAATCGTTTGAGTTGTAGCAGTAGAACAAGCAGGTCATAGTGGCTTAAGAGGATTCATGACAGGCATGTTTTAACTCATTCCAGCCTTGTGGCAGTGAAGTGGGAAATAATGCATTTGTCAATTATTCTCTGGGTGAAAAGGGCAATTGTATTTCAGTGTAATAAAATAATCAATGCTCTGAAACAAAATAAATTGTCTCTTTCTTTGTCTGTAACACAATGGTTGATTTCCTACATTAGAATGACAAAATCTAATGCCAGCACAGTGCAGTCCTTCACTCCTGCTTGCCTGTAACTCACAGTGTAGCACTGGGAGTCAGGGGAGGCTTATGATGCTACTCACAGGAAAAAAGCAGCTGAAGATAATGTGACCATTAATGTACAGTGCTAATGGGAAGGGGTTTTTTATAGATAGCTAAATGCAGTCTCTGCAAGGACTCAAGCTCATCCATCACTCCTTCAATATTTGTGTATTGCGGTTTGTAATTGCAGAGGCATTGCTTAGCTCTGGAAACACAAAGCAGATCTATTTTAGATTATTTAGCTGTTTTGTTAATAGGGAAAGTAGCACACCTTCTGTGTAATTCATTAGCTGGGTTTCTTCAGAGTTCTCTAATTGCTTACAGCTAGTGAGAAACCTGCCCTTTGAAACTAACGCGGGCGTTCGTATACATGGCTTCTCTGCATCTCTGTCCTCCTGTCTATGGCTGCACAAGGTCTGCACAAGGACTGGCATGATCAGAACTGCCCGCTGTAAGGCATGGCCCTGCTCGTGCCTCCTGGCCCCTGTGCCAGATGGCACAGCCAGCAGGCCTGGGCCAGACCGAGTCACCGCATCGCATGCACAGCATGATAGAAGAGGCCGTGTCCCTGCTAGCAGTGCAGCCCAGCAAAAAGCAAGTCTTTGAAAAGAGCAAGTCATATTCTGCATGAGGTTTTCTATGCCCACTGACCTTCAGGTTGTATCACAAGTAGTGGATGATAGAGGTAAAGCAAGGGAGGCGCTTTTTTCCCCTCCTCATTTTCTTTTCCTTGTAAATTTGTACCTTATTTTTATTTGTACTTTATTAATATTTATCTCAAGCTGTGATATCTTTTTTTTTTTTTCTGCGTCTGTACGAAGGCTACACTGAGCTCAGTTGCATATCAGTGCTTGAATAGAAATGGGTTTTATTTTCTGTCACTTGCTTTTGGTGATGTGGTTCTTAGCACAGCAGTTTGGACACTTACAGCTGTTGTATTTGTCCTATGGTATGTAGCTGTAGCAAGAAGGTACTGCATCTTTGATATTGATCTCTGAAGGGTTTCTTCAAGTGTTTGCTTTCTGCTAGCCGTGCTGGTCACC
The DNA here is from genome assembly GCF_019232065.1 of Centrocercus urophasianus. Classification (NCBI taxonomy): domain Eukaryota; kingdom Metazoa; phylum Chordata; class Aves; order Galliformes; family Phasianidae; genus Centrocercus; species Centrocercus urophasianus. Next base: position 6,034,105 of record NW_024884756.1, read on the forward strand.
CACCCTCAGCTCTTCTGGGGAACAGCAGTAACTAGTTGAGCTGATGCTTAGTCAGCTAAGTCCCTACTCCTGCAGTCTTGCTTGTTTTCCTCCTTCCTGTGCGTAACTACTTTTAGGGGAGATAGCTGGGTGCCTCACAGGAGGAGTCCATTCATGGAGCTTATCTATTTCTCATGCTGAAAATGAGTCAATATACATATATGTATGTTTTCATCTGAATATGTAACAGAAAATTCCTTGTTAAAAATATATTATGATTTTTAAGCTGCTGGGCAGAAAAAGTTCTTCTTTTGCTGTTGTACGTAGGATGTTTTCTCACTTGAAGGAGCGATAGAGTTGTGAAGGGGATGGAGGATCTCCTTTGCCTAGGTGTCCCAGAACTCCCTGCACGGTGAGAGTATGTTCCACATGTGTGCGTGTGTTTCTGTGTGCACATTACACTAATTGCTTTTGACATTCTGGTATACATGGTGGCTTTGGAAGGCAAAATATTTATATCACACATTAACACTTCCCAAATGTAAAGATGCTTCGCTGTGGGGCTTCTGAGAGTTTTAGCACTGACATCAGTTGGCTTTGATTTAACGTCGTTATGACTATGTGAAAATTGCATAACAAATGTGTGGTAGAACATGCCCCCAGATTCGAGGTACATATGGCTGTGCTTCATGTGTTTTTGTGTATGTAGCCAGAATGTTGGAATACTTTTTTTCTCTTTGGAAGGGCAATATTATTGGACAAACATTTCAGGCACATTTTTTACACTTAGAAGTAAGATTAAAAAGAAACCAACCACTCAGGCAAGCTTCCTCACACGTACGAGTTTGTTCATCTGATGGAAAACTGAAATATGATTCAGTGCCTGTGTCTCTAACAGGTTATCCTGCTGCTAGAAATGGACCTTGCTAAAAAGTGTTGAATAAGAACTGAACTTCTTTGCCTGGTTCCGGTTTTTCTTGCTGATTCAGTAGCTAAACATGCCACTGTCACAAAACTGAAGTTTCTTGTCATTGTGTTCTTCTGTATATTGACTTCTTACTGCATTTGCCACAGTTTCATCACAAATTCAATTGTACTGTTATGTAAAGTAATTGTTTGTTTTTTTTTTTTTCCTTCTGTCTTTGTCAACTTTCAGAGTTTCAATGTGTAGGAGATTGTATTTCTTCAGAATGAGCAGCTGGTATTAACTTATTAAGGTAGCATATCATTCAAATTTGCCACAGTTTTGTCTAACAAATGATATTATGAGATCATTTTCTTTGCTAGGTGTTACATATTTTACACTCACATTTCACATCTGTTATTTGGTTGGTGAGTTTTTTTTTTTAATTATTTCTTTTAATTTGTATTTTATTCCTATTTAGCTGAGGCATTCTTAGTATGATTAATTTTGCAGGGCGTGTGAGTCCTAGTGCTAATTCTCTACAGAACTGACTGGAGAGGTGGTTCCTCTCTTTTAAATTTGATTTCATCTTTTTACTTAGCAGCTCTTCTCAGGAAAATGCATGTTCCTGGTGGGTTCACTGCAAAAGGAATGCACTTAATATAACAGTCCTCTTTTCTATTACTGACCAGTTCTGAGAAGTCCAAACCCACTTGTTTTAAAGATGCACCTCTCTGCCTTCCCACAGTCTTGGTTGGGGCTTTGGCCAAGCTGGACTGGTGGGAGGCATCCGTGCTCATGGTAGGAGGTTGGAACTGGGGTCTTTAGGGTCCCCTTCTACCCACACTGTTCTGTGATTATTTGTCGAAGGATTTTAGAGAGTGGGTGCATTCTGAATTTTTGTTCTGACAAAAGAATTCTTCAGAGACCCATGTAACCAGCTGGAATTAATGGAACTGTACACGTGTGAGCAATATGTAGCAAATTAATGTAAACCAAATGAGTTTCCTATGTACTTACTATCCAAAAGGAAACAGTCTTCTTCATAATTTTATTTTATTTCTGTCTTGGAGCCCTAGCTCTGTATCTGTCAAGAATATTGGGAACTGATTTGGTAGAAGTAGCACTTCTTCATACTCCCATGTCTTTTAATAAAATACTAACAAAATAGTTTTGTGATGATGTTAAGTTTTTAATCAGAGCTATAACTGGGAGATGTACTGGCTCCAGAACAGGATGCTTGAAAGTGCAGCTCGTTATGGCAGCATAAAGAAGAAGTGCGGTGCTCAGACTGTTTCAAGAGCTCCAGCGTAGAATAATCTGATGAAATGCAGAAATGCAGACAGTTCTACAAACTGTTACAAAGGAAAATATGCTCATCGAGCAACTTTGAACCTCTATGCTAATGAGTTACAGATTTCTTGAACAGATTTTGTTTTTAGTACAGACAGCACTGGCTGCTCAGATAATGCATTGTTGTGCTCTTCTGATATGCTTGGCATAACAGTTTGATGCAATGCTTAATTTTCATTCCTTGTTTTGGTGGAAAGCTTTTCCTATTGTTGTGTTAAATCTCAAAATGCAAGATTAGGGAGTCTTACAGAAATGGTTGAATGCTTAAAACAAAGAGCATCCCCAGTGCTGAAGTCCTGTTCAGCTCTGTGTGGTGTGCTCTTACTGCTTTGGAGAAATGACTTCAAGTAGCCTCTGCCCGCCTCCAGTTTTGCCCTTTGACAGTTGTTTTGTTCTCCCTCTCTACAGCTTTCCATGTTTTTGACACACCGGAGTTGTTTCAAATGAATGACTTTGTCTTAATTATTTTTGGATGAAATTCTCTGAAAACTGTTTATTTTGACCAATGCTAAAAGATGGGGGGAAAAAAGCTTTTGAGAAGGAAAATTAGAGTAAAACCTCCCGATTCTTCCTTATGTTCCCAACTTGTGTGTTGGTTTTTTTTGGTTTTTTTTTTTTTTTTTTTTTTTTTTTTTTTTTTTTCCCCATTCTGTTTCTTTCCATTCCCAAGTGGGTGATTGTAGACAATAGGAGTCTTTGTGCACAAGCTTAAACCACCAGTTTGGCATAGCTGTATCTATCTGTGACCTATTTAGTTTGAAGTGGATATTTTAACTGCCTGGTGCAGCTTTATTCTGTAGTATTGCACAGTTTAAGATCTGCTGATGTAGGGAAGTTATGAGTTGCGTGGGTGTCATGAGCTTGTATTTTGAGGTTTTGATCATCTGCACAAATGAGTCAGTTATTCACAACAACTTCTTTTCCACCTGTGGAATAAGTGGGAAAGAATAAAGAACTAGGGGATAGGTAACTATCCTGTGGAAATAGCATGCCTTTGCAAATACTTTTCATTTGTAGGACATTGGTTCAGTGGATTAAGGTGCACTTTGTGCAGGAATTTCACTATTGATTTAGTCAAAAGCAAACCAATAAATCTTGTGAAGAACATTCATTTGTAGTAGAATGGACTGATTTTATCTTGCTGCATCTATGATTACATCAGCCTCATTGAAGTTCAGTTGTTATCCTTATCATGTGCTGGGATGACTAAAGTCAGCCTTGGGCTTTGAGTACCTCTGTGAATACAAAAGAGGGAGGTAGAATATATAAAACCTCCTCTGCTGGTTATTACAGCTGAGGGTGGAAAAATGCTCATGCTTTCATGATTAGGTAGACTCCTGAATGAATGCTGTTGGCTCTGTGTTTGGGTAGCTGGATCCCAACTGTATGACAAGCTGGGAAAAAAAAAAAAAAAAGGCTCTTACTTATAGTAGGCAAAGGTAAAGATCCCGTTGTTCCAGCTCTGCCCAGAGAGAGAAACAGGATTCATAGCATAGGAGAGGGAAGGGGAGTAGTGGGAATCTCTGTGTTCCTCTGTATCCTGAGCCAGTATCAAAGCACTGTTGCTAAACCCTGTGAGTCATCAGCTACCTCACGGCATCGGGACTTTCAGGTGAAGTTAAACTTGGACTTGCTCCTTCTTGCCTGCAACTAGGGGTGAAATCTCTGAGGTTTTAGATGTCAGATAGCTGGCTTTCTGCTGTGTCAAATTCTGGCTTATGATAATAGTACGCTGGTATGTTTTATAAGGTTTTTCTTCTGGCTAGCTGTATTGTGTTTCCTTTTACCTAGGACTGGCAGCATCTTTTACTTTGGGTTTGTTACAAAGAAGTTTATTTTGACAGAAATATGGTGAATTGGGTGGCTATTTAAGGTTCACAACTTCGTTAGTGCTTATAGCATGCTGATACTGAGCCAGGCTTCTTCAGTTCACTGCTTCTTGTCTCACGGTTGTCTCAGTTCAGACTGGCACTCCAGAGCAAGAGTAAATGGATGAGTGCAGTTCTGTCGTTACTATACAAAAACCAGAGAGGCTACAAGTTAGAGACAGCTCCTGTCACTTTATAGTAATATCTTTATAACTGGTAACTTTTGCATTGGGAAATAGAAGGCAGCAGCTACCCAAAGCTGCTAGCCAAAAGCAAATCAGTTTTAAAAAGCTTGTGATCTTTTTATTTTCTTTTGGAAGATGATTTAGACTATTAATTCTAGTTAGCATCCCTTCACGTTGTTTTTCACAAATTGTAATCACATGTATTGAAGTTCACAATTTAGAATCTTATGTAATCTAGTGAAGTGATGATGCTCCTCTGTCCAGGAGCACTCATGTGTGGAATTTTCCTGACCTTGACCATCACTGCCATCTCACACCCCCTCCCAAGGAGGGAATTTTATGAGACAAAGCACTGTTGGCTTGCCATGGCAGCCTTTTATCCATATTGAAAAAGACATGTGAAATCATCATATGATGTCTACTACAATGGGAAGGAGCAAAGGGAAAAACCACAGCATAAGTTGTCTTCTCAGATACAACCCTACAGTCAAATGACACAGTCTTGGAATTAATGAGCCATGATGGAGGAGTCCCTGGAATGGCTGTGTTTTAATCTAAAAAAATAGCTTTTGTAGAAGAAATTGGAAGTTTAAAAAAAAAAAAAAAAAAAAAAAAGTCAGAATCCAATTTGTATTAGTTGGCATATTTGCTTGAATGCCTGGTTTACATTATGCAGCACTGGTGTGAAGGCACTAATAAGGCTTTCTTCAGATACTCCAAAGGACATGAGAAATAGAAGCAAAACATTAGTGGCTATGACAACTGTCACAGCAGTAAAGGCAACTATGTTACATCAAAACACTGGCTTGGATTTATAAATCCCTGTATGTCTAAATCCTATCTGTATTAGTTTGCTTTGTTTAAAGCAGCTCCTGTTTTTAACAGAGGGAGGCTTTTTTTCTCAGCTCTCTTCCCTCTCCCTTCTCTCCTCCCCACTGAAAACTTTTGCAATGATAAAACAATAACAAAACCAGGCCCTTGATTTCTACTAATACTCAAACATCAAAGTCCGTCTCAATGTCAGTTAGCTTCACAGTAAAGCTAATAAACCTTATTTAACTTTGATTTGCTCCAATGAAGACTCACGTGTTCTTTGTTTGTTTTCCCCAGTCAAGAACAGAAACCCAAATGGTTTCTTATTCAAAGCAAGGGAATTTTTGATGGCAAGGTGTTTTCTGGATTTCCTCATAAAATTAGTATTTCTTTGGGAAAACTAAAGCTGGGAGAAAGAATCATAATCTACTTCGCTGTGGTTTGCTTCCTATGGGGAATTTTTAGGGGAAGTGGGTGGACAAATAAAAGTAACTTTTCCTCTTTAAGGAGAGTTAAGAGTAGGCCTGTATTTTAACATTCACAGTTTATGTCAAAAGTCTGTGCCTCCAAATTATTTTTCATTTGATTTAGATTTTTTAATTTCACTTAATTTAGGTTTTTTTCCACTAGATTTTAGATTTTTGTGTTCTAACAAACTTAGGCCCAGCTGAACATTCTTCTCTTTGGAAAGAATGCCTTCGCTTAGTGAAGCACTGAATACAGGATAAACTCACTCTGAGGCATTTTATCCTTGAATCAGGTGTTTTATATTATGTGCACGGGCACTGACATTAGCTAAGGTGTCTAATGGAGCAGTTTTTACTGTATGTGCTATGGATTTTTTTTTAGTTTTTCTTTTATATGAACTTCCAGGTGTTTTTTTTTTTTTTTTTAATCTTTCAGAGATCACGATGCTGGCTTCTGATGTCATGTTCACTTGAAACATAATTGACTTGGGGTTGTGCCAGCTTCTGTATCTCAAAGCCTTGTTGCTCATCTTTCAGTTTTATTTTGATGACAGTTTTCTAATATTATCCTTAATGTAAAGCAGAATTACGGCCTTTTAAATACTGTAGAAAAAAATGTCTTCACTGAAAGCCTGAAGAGGAAGAGTTGTTTATTGCTGCCATCCTGGATGTTGCCTCTTCCTCGGTGTGGGCAGCCCTGGAGCTTCTGTAGCTCAGGAATACAATGGGAAAAGGCGGAGAGCTGTTGTTCTGGCAGCGTGTGCTGGATGAACAATTGCTTCCCATCTTTCCAGTGCTATCACCATAGTCTGTGGATGGATGGCACCACTAAGCAATAATCTGTCTTTTTTTATCGCCTCATTATGTCTTAGCTGATGCATTCAACTGAAACTGGAGGGAAATAAATTCCTTTATGTGTACAGTAAAATCAGCTTGCTGATAACCCTCTATGGCGGCTTACCTGCTATTCTGACAAGGTCATTACTTCTACTTATTGTCTAGTGCTTGAAGCTTACAGTGGAAGTCTCTATATCCTCCACTTTTTTATAAGATTTAGGATAGGATTCCACTTTACAGTATAAAACTGTTATACTACTTTCCATTGTAGTCATAAATAGGTAGTGCTGCATAAATATCCAAGAGCAGACAAAGGCATAAAACTCCATAAAGTAATTGTTCCCAACAAGATTAATGTTCTTCAAAGCATAGTGCTTTGTTTGGCAAGTAAAACTGAGAGGTGGCTTTGTATTTGAGAGTAGCTAGACAAACAGAGGGTAGGAGCCAGATCTGTCTTTAGGCTGTGTAACCTTGGGTGTGGTGTTAGAATGAGAATAAACCCAGTTTAAACCAATAATGCTGCCAGAAAGCATTTAGATCCCAGTCCTGGCCCTGTATCCCTGCCTTCTCCCCAGGAGGTCAGCACTGCCTCCCTCTCCTTGCAGTTAGCAGGGTTTGGCCCTGATCTACCTACTTTTTTTCTATAGGGCTCCTTCTGTGTATGTGGCCGGAAGGGAGTAGGGCTATGACAAAGGTTGGCAGCAGGAACGTATGGATAGCATCACATGGAAACTTCTACTCCTTCTGGGAGCAGCTGCATCCTTTAGCAAAACTGTCCATATTTTTTCATGAGTTAAAGGCGAGGAAAGAGTAAGATACAGCAAAACAGAGACTTTCGATGTGTGCTCAAGACATTTCGTATTTGAAAATAGTTTGTGCAGTCTTTAGGTCTTTTTTTTTGTGAGGAGGTGACATGCAGACCTTCAAACTACATTTGTCTGAGCATCTTGTGACAGTATACAGTGTGTGTATATTTGTGCAGATATGCTTATTCATCAGGCCCTCCCTGTCTAGAGCACCTTTTCAGTGAGAAAGTGAAGGAGAGGAGGACAGAAGGTTTTCTCCTTTTCTCTTCATCTTCTCATTACCTTTGAAATTAGGAAAAAAAGAAAACACGACACAATAGTTCTCTGTGATGTTATGTGCTTGGCCCTGACTTCTGTGTAGTTCTGATAATAGAGCAAAATGAGAGTAGTCCAGGTCTTGGCTTGTTTTGGCCGATTGAAGATAAGAACTACTCTTACTGTACTTTTCGTGGGATTTTCCTAATGGAAGTGACACAGTCTCTCAAGACAAAGCATGCCTTCTGAGGTGTCTGACTTGCAAGGAAGTTGTGATTCAAGCGGTCACAGGTCTCGAGCACTAGAACTTCTGATTCATTACAAGGTTGGGCTTGGGGTTCCCCTCCGGTCTGTGGAAGTGATGTAGGGCTGGTGAACTCTTGGAATCTTTGGCTTTTAGGCACTGCAAACCAGCAATTTGGGCAACGTTTTAAAAAATAATAACAATTCAGAGTGTTACAATCATTTTCTCAAGAGGCTGGGAAAGTTTCTACTTTTTCCATTGAAAGCACATAAGAAATATGAAACATTTTAAAGACTTGTTATATTCGTAACAGTGCAAAATACCTCTCGCTAAGTTGCACCTACCAAACTTCTTCACTGAACAGAGTAAACTGAAATTATTCCTCTCTATGAGCAAATTCATTACCATTGTTATTACTGTCTGCCTCACAACTTGTAAGAATGCTGTTTGCTGCCTTTGTGTGCTGCAGTCACATTCAGAATAGACATGTTAACACTCAATAGAGTAGTAGATGAATTTCTGTCCTGACTCCAGCCAATGGGAAGATTAACGTAACTTTATCAGGTTAATGTTTCTTCTAGAAGCACATTCTTAGCTTTGGCATTGATTCTTGACCAGTGCTGTAATCTGACTTGAAAATCAAATATCTGAAGTATGAGATATTTACTGTGTTCCTGTCAAAGATTCTCTAACTGTTGCGTGCTTACAATACTAAAAATAGCTGCATTTTGCTTAGATTGTAAAAATAAATATCAATAAGTCATTTTTAAATCTTATTTTGCTAGAAGGATGATGTCTTCCAGTGTTACTGTTTTCTGTTTTTTTCTGGGTGTGGCAAAATCAGTGACTTAACATTTTAAATTATTACTTTAACAGTTCACCATGAAATTATGCTTCTTCCTCATTTTCTTTGTAGGCAACAGAGATTTTGCTCCTGATGATCCACTGGAATTTAAGTCTCATCAGTGGTTTGGAGCATCTGTGAGATCCAAAAATGATAAAATTTTGGTAAGTTTTTGTTGCTTTTCAGATGCTTCAGTACTGCTGTATTGTAGTAGAAAAGATACAGAAGGATCTTAATGACTCAGAATTTAAATAATACTTCACTAATCAGCTTGATTTGTCTTTTTTTCTTAAAGTATTTATAGACAAAGGTTGTAGCAATTTTCTCTGGCTTTGAGAAAATTAGTAGAATTCATTTTCTGAAGTTAAAAAATGTGTTTTGAATTCTTCAAGAACTCCTTACAAATGTTGCTTGAAGAAAATATTATTTCTAAATTTTTGGTTTTAAGTCAGCTCTTTCTAAAGATATAAATATTTCAGCTAGAACAAAATCTCCAATAATCCATGGTGCATCTGTCAAAATGTCTTTGGTTTCTAATCTGTTAAAAAAATAAAAAATAAGGCAATTCCATAGTGTTAGTCCTTCTAGTCCGCACCTCGCAGCATTTTGAAAAGGAGTTTTTTTTTCTCACTGCTGTCTTCTTCCTTAGGCTTGTGCCCCATTGTATCACTGGAGAACTGAAACAAAACAAGAGCGAGAGCCTGTGGGAACTTGTTACCTGCTCACTGGATCCAAATCTGTGGAATATGCACCATGCAGGTCAAGTAAGTGATTTGTGTGCTTGTGTTAGGAATTTTTCTTGTTACATTCTGTGTATATCTGAAGAAAGAAGTTTTACAGGTATTTCCCCCTTATAGCAATTTGAAATAAACTAAACTACATTTAGGTATCTGGATTCTTCTCCAACTGATGATCAGGGTCCAGACCTTATTTCTCTACTGTAGGTCAGAGAAAAGTCTTTGATTCAAATGTAATTGGAACCAGAAGATGCCAGACTTCTTATTGACCACTTCACTAGCAATGGTTCTCACGTTGAAACTAAACCCTTTTTTCTTCCTCTCGAGATGTGGATGTTCCTCTGTAGCCAGTGCAGTAATCATTATAATATTTCACTTAATGCTCTTCACAGCTGTCTGATTGGCATAACATTAGGACAGCACATCTGGCACTTGACGACCATCTCTAGACATTTCTGAAGCTTAATTATTCATGCAGCTTAAAGAAAAAGCTCACTTGCACAAAATTGTGCAGAGGAAGCTTCAGATTTCCATGAATGTGTATATACATGATGACACAGTTTTAATTACATTCACTGTTCAATGCTGAGTCTTACTCTCCAAATGCTTTGCATCCTTACTGTGTAGTTGAGTTGGTATACAGTTCAAAAGCTTATAACCCTATTTTTCTTTCTCTTTTTTTTTTTTTTTTTTTCCTACTATGCAAGTCTAAAGGTTGAGCACTTGCATAAAGTTTTGTTTTTATTTTTTTTTTCCCCAAGTCATTAGTAAAAGGCAGGGTTGAAATCCATTGTGGTCCAACAGGAAAAGAGGTTAATTAAGAATGTATGAACTTCAGTTAGTCACGATACTAGATGAGGGTCTGCATTTCTGTTCTGGAGCTATATAGTCATAAGATCAAGCCAGCTGTAGATGAGTCTCAGTGTGTGTGGGGATTTTTTCAGCCAGGTATGCAACTTTTCTTTTAAGCAATACTTCAAATATCCTGTCGTTATTTACATTTCAATTTTGATTTTTTTCCGTAAGAAAAGCAAACCTTGTTCTATATTTTCCATGGTTTCCTGAATAAAACAAGGAATGTCTTTTTCTTGATAGTTTAAGATTAAATCCAGAAGAAATATGCAGTTGCTGCTTATTTAGACTGAAATAGGCTGGAAAGTATGCTAAGGTTAGAGTACATGTTAGGCCAGCCCTGAACGTATTACAGAATTTGATGGTGATTTGTTTGTAAAGAGAAAATACTAATTCAAGAGAAATAAGTTTACAAACTTCAAGGTCAGGAGTGCAATGTTACCTAGAAAGATGTTGGGAAGAATCCACAAAACAACCTGATTTACTACTTTGATCTTTGATTTTCTTTTTTTTTCCTTCTGTATCTGTTCTTTAGCCACTATTGATGCAGATGGGCAAGGATTTTGTCAAGGTGGATTTAGTATTGACTTTACAAAGGTATGTGATTGTTACTTAGCTCCTGTTACTCAGCAGATGGTTCCAATTTAACAACCACCCTGATACAGACCGCGTACAAGCAGAGACACTATGAAACTACATGTAAACCACCATTCCTGGTCGAGCCGGGGAGAGAAAGCAAACAATAAACTCCTCGTAAACTAACAACAATCCCTTCAAATCGTTCCAGTAGTGTAAACATGTTTCTCCCTAAGCCTTCATAACAGCTCACTTAGCACTTCTAGGAGTCATGTCAAAAATAAATAATCCAGTTTTCCAGCCTCATGCTATGAAGCCCTGCTGCAGCTAGTACTCAGGTAAAATGTCTTCAGACCCTTTTTTCTGGAAGGACTAGTGCATGGCTAATGGTACTTGTTGAGGAAAAGTAACTCACTGCTGAAAGGAACTTGTAGACAGCATTCTTGTGAATGGAGCTTTGTTTTTCTCAGTGACTAGGAGAAATAGACTTTTTTTGCCCTCTTTATTATATTTTTTTTCTATAGTATATTCTCCTTTCCTTTAATATACCTGTATTTTAAATTCAGAATAACTTCTTAAATCTGCTCACAATAAAATTGTGCCTAAATCTCAGAACTAACAATAGTTCTTCTATCATCATTTTTTTTATCACTTAAATTGTTTAGCATTATCTGGGCCTGGTAAGACCCATTTGCGATGTGGCAATCGTTTGGGTTTTTCAAACCTTATATTGCATAATACTCCTTCATTCTTTGCCTGAAGACACCCTTGTTTCTGCTCCACAGACTGTGTAAATACTGGCCTAGAAGTATTCATTTATTTTGCCTGTACCCTTCAGGACTACTGTGCAGACTCTAGCTCCTGTTAAAACAAATGCTGGGCTCCACTAGCTGAGTTGGCAAGACTGGTGTCTCCAAATCTCTGACCTATTTTGTTCTGAGAGGTGAATGTGGGAGTTTTTAGATGAAAATGAGGATAAGTGGCTTAGTTATGTAGCAAAGCCAATGGCCTGATTGAGTAAAGTACTTATGGAGCAAATTCCCAGCACTGGGATAGCTAATGTGGTTCAAGTTGCTTAAAATGGTTTGTGGACTGCATTTCTACTAAGGAATATGGATTAGCGGAATTACATTACAGCTTTTCTGAATTACTAACAAGAAGTTGTAGAAAAAAGAGGGGCAGAAGATGAGTCTAGTTTTGTGTACTGGCCAAAAATCATATTGGTTTGTAGCAATCTTTATACTCTCCCCCAAATATATTTGTTGCCTTACTTGGATATGAAGTTCTACTAAAACAAAAAGCAAAATGACGCTGATAATTTTAGATGGATGATATAGAGAAGCAAGTCACTGAAGTGATATTGTAGTTTATCTTAGTGTTCTACAGTGTATACATTTTTAATTAGGATTAATCAATCATTCCTTCAAAAAATGTGAAGGGTGGAGTGGGGGGGGTCAGTGAAGCTGCAACTTATTTACGTGTGGTTTATTTACATGCAATGTATTTGCATGTGGTTATTTGGTTCCCATGAATACAGGACGTGTTCTCTTGGTCTCTAGAAATAATTAATTTGAAGATTACCTTCCCTCCCCCTTTTTACTTTTTCCCCCAAGGGAGACAGAGTCCTGCTTGGAGGACCTGGCAGTTTTTACTGGCAAGGTAAGATACATTGTTTAAGTTACAGAATAGGATGACCTCTTCAATTTTCTTAACATCTTTTCATTCGTATTCTGTAAATGTGGGCTTCAGTGAGTACTTGTTTGCTGGGTCTTGCAGTATTCACCTGCAGCCCTCAGTTTGGAAGATGGTTGTTACAACCAGGGCAGAATTGCCAACATCTGTTGCCTTCATTTTATAATGTAAATACCAAAATATTTAAAAGATTTTCTGTATAATGCCAGGCAACACGTAGGCTTGGCATCACAAGAGACTTCTTTCTAGTTCTATGTTCAAAACTCCAAACCAAATGAAATGATTGAAATTCAGCTGCAGACAGAATACGATATACGTTATGTACCTATATTCATCTTATTGCTTTCTGGCAAAGATTCAAATTCATCTGTTAGAACTATTTATTCTCTTCTGTTACTACCGAAGAAAAATCTCAGCTCTGAATAGAAGATAGCAATAGCATACTTCTGAAAACTATTCTTTTACCCCACGTTCTGAGATGCTGGAAGAGTAGTTGTCCCTGTGCTGCATACACATCTGGAAATGTGAAGTCAGTGCTCTCCTGGAAAAAAATGTCTTGCAATACAATCTAATTTTAAACTCAAAGAAAGGAATGTGATGAAGTCACCATCTAGTGGCTAGTGAAATGAGAACAGGAAGAAGGCAGTAAAGCACTAGCTTGTTAATAGCTTGTTTACTGCCATACTAAGCTCTTATTCTATGGAATTGACACAAGAGCAGGATGACTCAGCTCTGAAATAGCACAAGCATATGCTTACTTTTACCTAACTGAGCAGTCTCGTTCAAGTCCTGCCTTACATACAGGAGTGGCTTCTATTTTCAGTGAAAACACGTCATGAGCTTTTGATTAAATATGTGCATAAATGTTTGCTGCAGTAGGATCCGGATTTCCATTTTTATCCTTTCTGCTGTTGCTGCTGTTGGCTGTTTTCTGATCAGTATTATGGAAGAGCTGCTGCTTTATAAGCAAGTATCTCATAAATCTGTCTTGTTTACTGTATGTGTGCACATGTGTTTTAAGCTGTTTTCTGCACCTTTAGGCCAGCTCATTTCTGATCGAGTGACAGAGATTGTGGCTAAATATGACTCCAAAGTCTACAGTACAAAATATGACGACCAGTTAGCAACCAGACCTGCTAGTGCTGCTTTTGATGACAGCTACTTGGGTATGTAGTTTGAAAGGGAGGTAAATCTTGCTGTACTTAAACAATCAAACAAAACAAACACGAAAGCTCTTGTGCTATTCATAGTCTTTCTATTAAGTTGTAGACCACAGTATTAATTTAAATTTTGGCAGATAAGAAGAGAGCCAAAAATGCTGTAATGCCTGTATGAAAGAAGCTTAGTTACCTTGCCATAATCTTGACTCAAAAAGCAGCTGATCACAAAATAAACGGGACTATTTCTGTACATTTTGGTGCTCTGTAATTTAGGCCTAATACAACTTATCAGGTATGATATTTACCTGGCAAGTTACTCACGTAGCTATTTATTTTAGAAAAGTAGTTGTTTCTAAATAACATATCAAAACGAAGCAAAAATGGGACAGAATCATGTTTGTAAAGAACGCTAATGAGAAGCTTGCCTTTGACAAGTAGTAAGTTCCCATTTAGCTTTACCGATGTCAAACTGCATTCAGAAAAATATTAAGGGTGAATGTGGACATTTCCCAGGTATTCATTCTAAATAACTGCCTGACACACTTCTCATCGTAAAACACCTGGTATACAAAGTTTGTTAAATTCACCCACTGAATTTGTCTTCTCACGCAGAAGCTGATGAGTTACAGTCTGCTTGTGTAACTGTTCATCATCTAATCTACTGAGAGGCAAAAAATTGTTTCATTATATTTCAATGTGAAGCAAGAGACTTGTGCGTCAAGACTTGTGAAACGTTTAGAGAGGTGAAAGGCTTAAAAATATTCCTGAAGTGATTTACTGATTTTTCTCTTAATCAGGTTATTCCGTGGCTGTTGGAGACTTCAGTGGTGATGGCATAGAAGGTAAGATTGTTGTTTCAGTAAAAAATCAGTAAAAAATGGTAATTCACTGTGCAGGACTTTCAAATAAGTGGTGTAGAACAAATGATAAAGTGCAAGGGAAAACGTATAAAGCACTAGGAATGAGCTACCCTGTACAAAAGAAGGCATTCTGCTTTGGAAACTGAATGTTATATGGGTGTCTTGTTTTGTATTTCAGACTTTGTATCAGGAGTCCCCAGAGCAGCAAGAACTCTAGGCATGGTAGGAAATTTGAAGCAGTTAATTTCACAATAAATGAAAAGATTAAAGTTGTTGCTTTGCCATAATGTGTTTTTTCTCACGTGCAGGTGTCCATCTACAATGGGAAAAACATGTCCTCCATGTACAACTTCACTGGAGAGCAGGTATGTTCCTTCAGTGTGGTAGGTGAAAGGGAGGCTGTTTTTAACGAGAAATGATACGTTAAGAAACTATTTTGGGTACTAGATTATGTAAAATTCCCTATATTAGCTTCAGTGCCAAAAAAATGTTTACATGTGTAGGAATTGTAAGTTCTGCCGGTTCCTGTTTTATGGTACTGTTCTTCTTGTTTGATGGTACTATTCTTGTTTTATGGAACAGGCTCTCCAGGGGAGTGGTGGAGTCACCGCCTCTGGAGTTTTTCAAGAAAAGGGTAGATATGCTGCTTATGGACATGGCTTGGTAGGCACGGGGGTGATGGGCTGATGTTTGGATTAGATGATCTTGGTCTTTTCCAACCTTAATGGTTCTATGATTCTTAGACACTTAACGCCACTTAGAAAAACAATCTTAACTGGGTAGAGCAAATGCTGCCTATTTTGATAACTGAGAAGGAGTACTGGATCATGAAAGGCAGAATGGGGAAGGTAACTCACAAGTTGACCTTCTAACAGAGCACTGAAGACAAAAATGAGATTTTTTTTTTTTTTTTACGGTATATATAATCATCTCCCTAATATCATTCTAAAAAGCTTTGCACAAGCTTTCTTGTGTGTTTATGTCATTAGAACTCAAAAACTTGTTTTGAATTTTGTTTTCCAGATGGCTGCCTATTTTGGGTATTCAGTGGCTGCCACAGATATCAATGGGGACGAGTAAGTGGGCTCCTTTTCCCCCTTTCCACCCAATATTTCTGGAAAGATTTAAAAACAAACAAAAAATGCTTATAATAGGCTTTTTTATCTTGTTTAACTGGGTTAATTGTATCTGTACAATAGACTTTTTCACTAGACTTCAACATTTTGTCAAGTGCAGATTCGTTTTTTATATACTTACAAAAATGCATGTGTATTCACATGCTTTAAATGCGTTAAATTGTTTGTTATATCGCTTCCTTTGCCATAAATATTTGCCTTCTGTTGCAATTCAATGATGGGAAACTTTCATGTTAACACTGGCTTGAGTGCTGAATTATTCCTGCTAACGGATACTTGAGAGAATGAAATTGGATTTTCATGCTGTTATTAAAAGAACCTTATCCCTCTTTGGTTCAGTTACACAGATTTGTTTATTGGAGCCCCACTCTTTATGGATCGAGGTTCTGATGGGAAACTTCAAGAGGTCGGCCAAGTTTCCATTTGTCTTCAAAGAGCCTCTGGAGGGTTTCAGATCGCAAAGCTGAATGGTTTTGAGATATTTGCAAGATTTGGCAGTGCTATTGCACCCCTGGGTGATCTAGACCAGGATGGCTTTAATGGTAGGACATCATTTTTTGACCAGAATTTTAAGTTTATAGATTAAATCTAGACAACATGAAGTTTGGATTCTGCATGCAAACATTAAGAATTCTAACCATGAGTGAATGTTGGACACTAAGGTCTAGACTCCTTTCGATGCTTGTATGCTACTCCCAAGAATGCTAACAGGAGTTACATGTATGCATCGAGCAGAGACTATACCATTTAAACTACAGCATGGATTATTTTAGTTGTTATGCTGGTAGTGTATTTCTTTCTAGGTGATAAGTACAGTAGATATTTTGGTTAAGTATCTTAGTCTCCACTGTAATTTGTTTGGACATCCTCAATACAATTTACCTGTTTCCATTGCTTAAAGCCAATCTTTCTCTCCAGAAACACAAAGATCACTGGAGAATGTTTCCAAGAGTTGGTTAAAACTGTTTCAATAGAAAAGATTTTCCTGAGAAAAGTCTAGATTTTAAAATATATATATTTTAATTGAAAAGTCTGCTGAAAATGTTTTGTGACAACTACAGCCAACTGCACCAAGAGCTGGGTTTCCTGAGTGTAAGTGTGGACTCTGACCAAAAGTGTGGAATCCCAAGCCTTTGGCCAGTGCTTCTTGTAACTTTGACTTGGGCATGGACAACAAACAAACAGCCAATAGTTATATAGTTTTGGGTCAGAGGCTTTCAGGGTCCTAGGAGAACACGTTTCATAAATAAATATTTGTTTTAGCATTTTACTTAGCAATTTACATAATAAACTTAGCCATTATTGGATAAAAATCTGATTTTAGGCCGAGTATGAGCATGCTAACTTCAGAATCCTTTTGCAATGTGCCAGTTTGGTACCACGTGTATGGTAGCTCGAAATACTTTATGCCATTTAATATGATAAAGTTAATACTTAAATTTTTTTAGTCAGTGGTAGTATAGAGAATTAGTGCAAGGACTCAATATCACTGCACCTATTCATGAAAGACAATGGAAAGGTTACAGCTAAGAAAAAAAACCAAAAACTGTTCACTTGATTAGATGATCCAGACAATGCTTTCATTCCATCATATTTCAGTCTGAAATACGTATAGGTGAGAAAATCGTAGCGAAAATCTTCCTTGTTGTACATGTAGTTATTATGCCATTATTAGATCTACTTTATTCATTTTTTGTTCTGTTCCACTTTGGGAGTGCTAATTAAAATGCTTTTCATCACAGTATGGTTCAAGATTGAAATTTCTATTGTTTGTGTAAAGTTTGTAAAGATGAGTTTTAAAATATGAAATGGTAAGGTATTTTTTCTCTTCAGAAATGTTTTCAAAATCAGGAAAAGAATGGGGACTCATTTCATTACTCTCTGTATCTTGTTAAGTATTTAAACACTTGCATGTTAAGCAAAACTTTGAACCTGCTGGGGAAACATTTACTTTAGGTCACCAGTATGCTCTAAAGCTGCTTTTAGAGGTATTATTTCCTGTGGAGTCTGATTAGCATTTTATTTATTACTGTTTATTGTTAACTGTTAAGTGCTGACAAACATATTAAACTTAAAAAATGTAATTGACGTAACTGAAGATTCTCCATAAAGTAAATGGCCAAGCCCTGATACCAGTAGATTGGAATTCAATATTTAACATTTGTTTAGGCTGATTTCAGAGTCTTCCACAACTATTAAGATACCACACCCTTTGGAGGAACATGAGCATGTTAATGAAATGGACAAATAGTTCTACTTACTTTTTTGATTTGTCTCCAGCAGTGACTAATTTTGGGTGTTAAATAAACTCAAAACTATCCCAAATCCATCTGATCCATCTGTGAGTTAGTGAAGTGCATAAGTATTTGCAGAACTGTTCCTCTTACTCTCCACACCCAAATAAAAGTCTGGTATGCTCTTGCTAACTTTTTAGGATATCCTAGCATACAATTTAAAAAAAAAAAAATAAAAAAAATATAAAAAAAAAAGTTTTTTAAAGACTTGTTACATTCTGTTCCTGTTGATATAGATCAAAATCACAAGATCAGAAATTACAGATCATCAGCATAAATATTAAAGATGTTAAAGATTGTTCTTTTGTTTTACAGATATTGCAGTAGCTGCACCATACGGTGGAGAGGACAAGAGAGGACTTGTCTATATCTACAATGGAAGAGCAACTGGTTTGAATGCAGTTCCATCTCAGATTCTTGAAGGGCAGTGGGCTGCTCGTACTATGCCACCCAGCTTTGGGTACTCACTGAAAGGAGCCACAGACGTGGACAAAAATGGATATCCAGGTCCTTGGCTCTACATGTCACTTTAGATTAATAGCAGCCCTACCTCTAACTAACAGCCTATTAATATATATATATAAAAGTGTATTATTTCCCTTTTCTCTCCTTTTTTCTTAGACTTGATTGTTGGAGCCTTTGGTGTTGACACAGCTGTTTTGTATAGGTGTGTATTCCTCTGTGCTTTTACAAAAGCAAAAGTAAATAAAGAAGGAAAGCTCACTGGCATTTGTTAGTTACAAAACAAAGCAAGATTAGTGAAGTCTGAAATTCTGCCATTCTGTCTTCTGGACTACTGAAGATAGGAGAGGAGGAAAAGGTTATACTGCTGTTTTTACTGGAGAAATTTGTAATCTCATTATTTATCCTTCTCAATGTATCTGTTGTTACGAGACAATTCAAAATTGTCTTTAAAGCTTTCTGACTGACGGTTTTCTGGATTCTAAGAAAGAGGTTGCTGCTAGCTATTACGCTGTGCAGTCCCGGTATTCTCCCCAAGACTTGGTCATTTGGGGAAAATAGCATATTTGTCTGTGTTGAAAATAGGAAGGACTTTTCCTTAACACAGTTGTCAATGTCACAACTCTGATGGTAGTAAAAGAGTATGGAAAATCATTCTCTTTTTCCTTAATCAACTCCAAGATTATTCATTATTCTTGAACTTCCACTAATTATTTTCTCAGTGTGCATGTTGCAGTTTAGTGGGAAGGGCACTGTCTACCATGGTGCAGAATGCTGTTCAAAAGGATGTCTTCTTTTTAGGGCCAGACCAGTTATTAGAGTGAATGCTGCCCTGGAAGTTAATCCAACCATTCTAAACCCAGAAAACAAAGCCTGTTCACTGTCAGATGTAAAAGTTTCATGGTAAGTAGAATATCTCTATTTTCCTTGGAGAAGAAGCAGCTTTTCAACTTTTTATTTTCATAAACTTCAAGTTTTGAAAGGAGTCTATGATTCTATAATTCTACCCTTTTCTCCTCCAGCCTGAACAGCCCCAGGTCTCTCAGCTTTTCCTTGCAAGGGAGTTACTCCAGGCCCTTAATCACCTTTGTGGCCCTCTGTTGGATTCTCTCTAGAAGATCCCTCTCTTTCTTGAACCAGGGAGCGCAGAGCTGGACATAGTACTCTAGATGTGGCCACACCAGGGCAGAATAAAGGGGGAGGATCAGCCCCTTCGACTTGCTGGCCATGCTCCTTTTGCACCCCAAAGCTTTGCATTGCTTTCTTTGCTGTCTGTTTTATTAATAGGCTGCAATTTTTTTTCAGTAGTAGAAATCAGGGCTTGGGATTGAGTTAGAGTCTCGCAACAGAAGACCTCTGAACTGAGAAAAACAGTAAGGAGTTTTAGAAGAAAATAAGATGGGGGAAAATGTGTGAAATTAATCCTTTCTTTTCTTCCAAAACAGCTTCAAAGTAAAATTCTGCTTAAAAGCAGATGGCAAAGGAAAGCTCCCTAATTCACTCAGTAAGTTTTATTACATTTTTTGTTCTGCCTTCATTTATCCTGTTTGCAGACAAAGGTGCTAGTTGTAATTCTTTCATTCCTGAAACAAATGGTAACTATTTATAACACAATTTTGCCAGTTCATTAACTACAAATCTACAAGACTTTCTTCAGTAGGGTTTGGTGTTGGATTTTTTTTTTTTTTTTTTTTTTTTTTTTTTTTTTTTTGTTAACTTGAGTCAGTTGAAATCAGTGTGGTTTTTAGAGTGATTGGGACTTGAAGCATGTCTCACCATTTTGTGGAATTAGTCTTGAGAAATTCTTTCTATTTTATGGAACTGATATGAAATGTTATGTAGAGGAGAATTTTAAACAAGAACATTCAAGCACATGTTTAGTTAGGCCTTAAGAATATAGACAAGACACAAAGCACGTCTCACATTTTTGTTGAAATCCTCAGATTCTGATTGATATCACTGATTTTCTGATCAGATTTTCTAGGTCAGAATCAGAAAAAGACTGCTTCAAACAGCTTTTAAAGTTTTTCTTGAGATTGTATAGTATGGCAGATGGCGTGCTATAGCCCAGTTGTGACTAGCAATTAGAAATGCTTTTCCTTATTTCCTCTATGACATGCATATCGGAGGTATGATTTGGGAGGATTCAAAAATTGCTGTAAATATTTTATATTTCATTATCTGTATTGAATATTTGAAGTAGCTAAGTTAGCAACACAGTTCAATTATGTACATATTATGTACAAAGCTGCTGTACTATTTACTGGCTGGAAAAGCATTTCTCTTGCAGTTCCAAAGCACTTATGAATTTTTCATTGCTCAAACATTAATACAGTTTTTGTTTTGAAAGAATGAGTGGAGCTCGATTTTTGGGTAATCGTGGCACTTCTTATTTATTCTTAGTTACTGTACTGAGAATGATGTATTAACAGATTTTTGTATTTAAATAAACGAAAGTTTTACAATTTCTAAGTATTAAATACTAATTATTATATTTATAGCATTATATATTATTTGAAAGGTGAAATCAACTTTTAAGCTCACTTCTGATGCAGATCTGCTTTGTGTGTAATTGGATAAATATCCCTAATCCAAATGCTTTGTATTGGACAGATTTCCAAGTGGAGCTGCTGTTGGATAAACTGAAGCAAAAAGGAGCTATAAGGAGAGCTCTCTTTCTCCACAGCAAACAGCCTAGCCATTCCAAGAACATGACTATTACAAAGGGAGGCAAAATGAATTGTGAAGAACTTGATGCTTTTCTGAGGGTGAGCATCTATTCATGTTCTAGGAAAATTATTACTGGAGAAACTTCATGCCTAGTGGATAAACCTAGAACTATTAAACTGGTCTATCTTTCCTGGGTTAATGTTGCTGCCAGAGGATGAAGAGGATTAGTATTTTGATTAAGATCCTGGTCACTAAATGGACTGGAAATTCAATTCAAATTCTTTAAAGCACTTCATGGACAAGTCACCTAGACATAAAATTAGTTATAATTTACAGGTAACTTGGAAGACAATAAGAAGGGGTTGTACTTCTACTTTGGAAGCAAAAGAAAGAAAAATACAGATTTTTCAACCATAAAGCGAAAATCAGCAAATTAGAGGAGATGGAAATAGCTGAAATGTTCCATATGCTTTTTATCAGACTTTTGCTTCAGTCTCTACAAATGTGGACAGGTGTCCACAAATACAAAGTCTGACCCAAGAGCAGAAACTCTGGGTGGTAAAACATTCTTATATGGAAACTAACAATTACGATCTATATGAGAAGACTGCAAATAGAACACAAAAATGGTTGAAAACTGTCAGGAAAAGAGTTAATAATAGATTTCTGTCCATAGAAGATAGCCTCTGAAGTAAGGTCCTGTAATGAACTCAACAATTATTTGAAATGAATAGTATGAAAACGAATGAATCCATTGTAAATGAATATTTTCAGGAAGTCTGAAGATGAACATCTGTGAGGGATTTAAGAAACATACAGATTTTTTTTTTGTTATAGGAAGGAGTAGAATTGTTCAGGCTCAAAGATTCCTTGTTGCTTAAGTTTTATGACTTAATCTTTCTGTATGCTCTCCTTTTATGTTTTGTAAATCATACTTGCTAAAACCAAAACTGTATATATTGAAGTATACAACGCAAGTTCTTTGAGAAGACACGTTTTAGTTGGAAAGAGCTCAGATATTGGTATGCTGTTTCAGTCTCCTAGTTCCTACTGCAAGTTGATCAATAAGTAAAAATACTGCTCAGTGTTGCTGTTGGGATGGCTGTTAACTAGAAGATCTTTGGTTTTGTTTTCTTTATGAGTTCTAATTGTAATTCAATTTTTTTTGTTTCCTTAGGATGAATCTGAATTTAGAGACAAATTAACTCCCATTACAATTTTTATGGAATATCGTCTTGATTACAAAACAGCTGCAGATGCAACAGGATTGCCTCCTATCCTCAATCAGTTCACTCCTGCTAATATGAGCAGACAGGTACAATTCCATGTTCTGTCATCACAGGTTTTGTAAGAATATATTTTCAGCTTTCAAAACGTATGTTCATCTTAGCGCTTATCAAAAATTATGATACAAAAACATCTATCTAGGCCTTAGCCTTTGAATTATGCAACTTTAGATTGGACTTGCATGCTTTTTTTTCTTATGCGTCTTTTTTTTCCTTCCCTCTGTGACATTTTTCTTTTTCTTTAAAATATTTCAATCCTTAGCGCTGGATTTCTTGTTCATCTGTGCAGTGTAACATTTTTCTGGAGAAAAGAAGATAACAGTACAGAATCCCTTAAAGGATTGGAGTGTTTTTTCCATTCCTCACGCTGTGCTGCTTTATGTGTTTTAGCCATTTATCTCTACAGATCTCGTGACTTCTGTTCCTGCTCTTTTGTATGCGGTTTCTACTCTTGTTTGTAAAGAGGAAAGTTTTAACTTGTTTGCAAAAACTCAAGATAAATAGATTCAAAGTAATGAAAGAGGACCAAGTCATGTAGGTGTTAGTGCTGGAGCTGAGAAGTGTGGCAGATTCTTTGATTAACTGGTATGTTATGCACAAATAATTAAATATGCTTTTGATTTTTGTATAGGCACACATCCTGTTGGATTGTGGTGAGGATAACATCTGCAAACCAAAGCTGGAGGTTTCAGTAAGAAGGTAATTATATGACAAAAATGCCATATGAAAAGAGAACAACACTATTTGAATTCTAACCTTGAATTCTGGACTTCAAGAGCTTTGTAATACTTCCGTTAAAATAGTCTCTTGAAATAAGTAGGACCTGTTTGTTGCTGGGAAAACCTTTTTTTTCTGCTTTGTAACCAAATGTCACTAGCATGTAATACAGGGAGAGCAATGCACCCTCTCCAGTACCATTGAACACAGCTTTTTATGTCCATGTTTGCTGACCCGGATATAACGGTAGTATTACTCGTAGCTACACCAGTGTTAGGTTATTTAATACTAGACAGGAACATGAAAATATGAACAGGCATGTTTTTGTTCAGCATGGGTGGATAAAGCTTCTTTTGCCTTTTGTTAGTATTGGCAGTATCTTTTATATATTCAAGAAAAAAAGAACAAGCTCTCTATTGCAGTTGTTGTCCTGAGGCTGAGCTTCTTCTGCTTGTTAGGCCTGAAAGCCATTCTGAATATACTACCTCTACTCATAACTGTTAACATATTTTATGCCGTTATATCTACAGTGTTTGCTCATTTATGTGTGGGTATGCTCATTCATGCAAATGTTTCAGAAACCTTTTACGTTAGTGCAGCTATATTTAGTTTAACTTTTGGTTGGTAACATGAAAATAATAGAAATACTTTTTTTTTTTTTTTTTTTTTAAAGATATTGTATTTGCATTTGGAACAAATGTATTAGAGAGGTGTGGCTGTATTCTGTAGTTGAGCCTTCCTTCCATCAACTTTTGTTATAAATGTGTGCTTGTACTTCTGTAAAGTAGGCATGTAATTCAAATGTGCACAGGGATGTAGTTGTTAATAATTGTTTACTCTGTTAAAAAGCAAGTGTTGGGCTACATAATTTGTTTATATGTTGATCATTTTACCCTTGCTTTACTTCAGTGATCAGAAGAAGATCTACATTGGTGATGACAATCCCTTAACGCTGACTGTCAATGCAGAGAATCAAGGGGAAGGAGCCTACGAAGCAGAACTCTTTGTCATCGTTCCTCCCCAAGCAGATTTCATTGGTGTTGTTCGAAATAATGAGGTAAAATTGCAAATATTGTTCTTCTTTGAGTAATTGTTGCTATTGAAGCCAGCAGGAGAGAGTCCATCAGTGATACTTTTTAAGATGAAGTCTTGAAGCAAAGCTCCAAAGTAGTGCTCTAAGATTCTTCCAAGCCCTGTGTTTACCTGACACCTTGGCAAATGTTTCTAGTTTGAGTCTGCTGGTAGCAACAAAGGAAAGTCTGTGTCATGGGGTCTGACACACAGATTTTATCTGCTATCAGTCTTTAGGCAAATGGTAGCCATTCAAATTTAAATATATCAAAAATCTGACAGCTCCTTTAACACCTCTTGTTGAGTAAGCTAGTGAGTATTTGTGTTATTTTGCTTTCCGATCCGTATTTTCTGCTGAGAGTTTTAACACTTCCCTGATTGCCAAAGTTTATTCACATAGGTTATAAAGAATTAAGTGGAAAAATGCTTTAGATCACTGAAATAATCAGGTCTGTCCAACATAAGAGCACTGAATTTCTCCTGTGATAACCTTGGAAAGAGCATCTGTCTCACTTCTTGCAAACTTGGATATTCAGATTTCATTGAATTTATAGTGCTTGATTATGTTACGACTGAGAAATGATGTTAAAATTAATGCAGCATATTTAGCACTCTTCTCTGGCCTGTTAAAGAGATGTCAAGTGTAAAGAATGATGTTCCTTAATCTTTTTTTATTTTACTGTAGGCTTTAGCAAGATTGTCATGTGCATTTAAAACTGAGAATCAAACTCGCATGGTGGTTTGTGACCTGGGAAATCCCATGAAAGCAGGAACTAAGGTGAGATTTGGTCCAACAGGTGTTTAGAAGTTCCAGCAGGAGGGCAGCTGGGACTTTTCTTATTCACAGGTAGTGTTTGAACAGGGTGTTTACTGACAGGAGGTTCAGCTAAACATCTAGGTACCCACATCTGGTTAATTCAATGGAAATTGGTTTCAGTTTCTCAAGTAAATTGAATTAAAAGGAGCATGTGTGTTTGTGAGTTTCATGATGCAACTCAAAATATGTAGTTCAGTGAACAGAGGAATTAATGCATTTTGGTCCCTTATGTCCCTCGTGTCTCTAGATTTATAGAATACTAATTTTTTGGTATGTAATAAACAGCTAGCTCATAATATACCTTTCTCTTTGTTATGGAAAATGAATATTGTCTCTGTCTAGTTTTGTCAAGTCTGAGCCAGTATTAAGACTAGCTGAAAACTCTGTGCTTCAATCAAACGTAGCCAAAATTGCAGGAATTCAAAAACAATTAGTGGTACCTGGCAGATGTTAAGGTATTATGACTTAAGAGGTCTAGTTTTCTGAGGAAATAAAGTGAAAATCAGTTGCAATTAAAAACGCTTTGACAGTGTTTTCTTCCAAGAGGCATCTTGTACAGATTAACAAATGCTATTTCCGAAGTATTTCAGGGTATAACCAACCTGAATTGCACAAGTATTGAAGCAACTGTTATGCACTGACCTTGGGAACTGTGAATTTTCATGTTAAACTTTGCCCTGTTCTTCAGACCACAGCAATTTTTGTAACACATCTGGATACTCAGTTACGTGTAAATAGCTCAAGCAAGGTGGTGAGCGTGATATACACCACATATTTCTGTGTTAGGGCATTGGGAGATTGACAGAAATCGATACAGAGAGAGAAGTATGTTTACTTCTATAATTAACTGGTCAAATTTTATTTGCCAATTCTGTACTGTGTTCTTTTTATGGCTTCATGCTAAAGCAATTTCATTGTAGTATAATAGTACTAAGAAACTTTTACTTGGTGTTTTATTTTACTTCCACTGGACCATGGTGGTTTGTTTTGTTGTTTTTTTTTTTTTTTTAAGCTATTAGCTGGCCTGCGTTTCAGTGTGCACCAGCAATCTGAAATGGATACCTCTGTGAAGTTCGACTTGCAAATACGAAGGTATGGAAATCTGTGAATATGCATGTTGCCTGGTAGACAATGTGCTGAGTATACAGGTCGTGAACTGAGCAGTTATGGTTTCATGCTGGGATAGCTGTGTGGTCTTTGCTTGGTAATATTTTTTTAAAAATACCCTTTCTTCTATGAATTAAGGTTTTTAAAATATAGGGAAGATTAAGTGTTCTATTTGAATGTGTTTTTTGCTTACAGCTTTTACACAGGCCATGGCACACTTGGCTGTTTCAATATTGCCGTTTTAGTAATTTCAAGTGTTTCAAGACAAACTGTATTTTTTGTGCTTGCTGTAATCTCCTGACACTACTGTAGTGTCGCAGTATAACTTCTGTCTTTGAGTTTCTAGACCTGTTTTAAAACTAGTGTTTGATCTAATATCAAAATTTCAAATTTTACGTATTTCAAGAATGAGAGAAGTAAGCCTTTTTGAAGAGGCAACACACGCAGTGCTCTAAGCAGATGCAATATGCAGTGAACCATTTTACGTGCTGTACAGTAGCCAGTGTAAAAGAGTCTAAAAATTAAACTGAACGAAGCATTTAGCGGTTTTGTTAATCATAAGATAGGCACAGCACTTGAATATGTGACATATAAATATGAATTTATATCTACTGATAATATTCAGTATTTGGAGATGTGATCAATGGGAATCTTTATACTCAGTTTTCTGTTGCTTAACCGACCACACAAATGTGTAGTGTTTGTTTTTCCCTATAGTGGAGCAACCCCCTTTGTTTTCCCTCTACTCAATTAAGGGTTTCATTTTTTCTGATGCAGTAAATAAATAATTATCATATACATTCATTTTTCAACTACAGGAGTTAAGTAGCTTTAAGCCTGGAATTCTGTTCTAATGATACAGTGGTTGGCCATACCGGTCAAAGTTTGTGGCAGCATTAAACATCTCTTTGATCTCACATTGCTGTTCATTCAATTTTCTACCCCTTTTCCAGCAGATCGTAAGCTGTGACAGTGAAATGTGACTCTGTTTCTTTGCTTAAATCAATTTTGTTTGGGGCACCTGTCTTCATCCTTAGACTACCAGCAGTCACTACCTACTTTTCCCTAGGAGAGTAAACAGTCAGTAAAGAATTTCTATGTGAGATTGCTCAAGTCCTGCTCCTCTTCTGATGGAAGAGAAAGAAAGTTCTTGCAATGTTTTCCACCTTTTATGGAAGCGATTTCCTTAAACAACCTCCGACTACCACTCATTGTCATCCCTCCATACCTAGCCATGAGATCTGACTTATTTCCACTACATATTCTCACATCTAACTCTTACATATTAATTGAATAACTTTTGAGAGAAGTGGCAAACTTAATATCATAAAATTGCAGAACAATACATGTAATAAGATGTCGTGTAAGAGAAATACCAAGTTATCTTTTTGAAATGCATGTCTGTGAGTACACCAGGCTGGATGCATTCCCTCGTCAGTAGACACAAGACTATTGTTTTCAATTGTTATGGTCCAAATTTTCTGAGTGGAGTGCTCATTAGAGTTCAGGTGTTATCACTAAGTTGTTTCCTCTCTACTTTCTTTAAAACCTGATTTTTTTTGTCAGGTTACCCTAGTCAGCATCCTGGGACTCAAGGGCATACTTGATTATTTTACCTGACAGCAGTGTGATTTTTTTTTTTTTTTTTTTTTTTTTTTTTTTTTTTTTT